>NW_027181992.1:14341730-14941730 GCF_029961685.1 Aristolochia californica | reverse complement strand
GCAATCCACAATAAGAAGATTCCAAACAAACTAAATATTTCAAAGAAAAAAAAAGGGTTTTTGTGTGAAAAAACATTTAGGTACCATTCATGTCTAATCCTCCCGGCACAAGAAGATCTAACCCACAGGATCAATTACATTGAAATTCCAAGGTACAAGTACAGCTAGACTTATACTCTAATGTGTGACCATAAATGGACCAGGAGGTGACAAAGCACCACGATTGAGTAGGAGAATCCAGACACTCTTTAACAACTGAGAGTTAAAGCCAGATGCAAAACATTCCACTTATAGGCAGAGACCTTGCCATAGATTATTGTTTGAACCTTTTTCACAGTGCATGCTGACAGCTTGCAGATCTCACTTAACACATCAATGCTCACTATAAGCATTACTTCCAGAGGAAAGAAATCTGTCTCTCAACCAAATGCTATACCAGTGTACAGTTGTTTAGCATGACTTAGAAAAGAAGCATTCCTTTCTCTCAACCATGTTGCCGAATGTTAGTACGTGATATCAACTTTCATGGCCTCATTTGAACACATGCAAAATGATGCCAGAACGAATATTTCTCAACTACCAGATAAATGTTTTACTGCAGGATACAATGAAGCTTGGATGAATTTCATGATTGCTTGATTACCAATTTTCCAAAAACGATTGGGGGAAGCCAATAATAATGCAGTACAAGATGCTTGCAGGAACACCACTCAGAACAAAGAATGATGCTTACAGAAACTCTGAAAGTAAGTTGGTTATACATCCTTAATGATAGGTTTCTCTTATGAAAAAAGCACACTGGTATACAAGCTATACTTAGGTAAAGAGTAGCCAAACTTCTCCAAGATGATTTTTCCTCTTGTCATCACATTGATCATCTTGTGAAGTAAGGAATAAAATGACTATGTTCACTGATAAATAAACATAGAAAGAAAAAAAAAAAAAATACCTCAACTAACATTTTGCCATGTTTTTCTGACACATGGGGGAGTAGACGTGATACCAGTTCCTGCTGCCTCGACCCAGTAAAAAGACGTGACCCATGTATACACCTCCTGCTTCTTATCTTCCTAGACTCCAACCATCTCCGATGCCCATCAGACCGGTAAAATTTTCCATAATAGAACGAAAGTACATCCCCCATATCTTTATTTTCAACAAATCTTTTCACTTGAATGAGATTTTTCCCAAAAATATAAAGACCTAGGAGAAAACACTCTTGATCAAAATCACTCCAAGGTCCTCCCAGCATACCAGGCACAGGATGGAAATTATGCCCTTCCGACTTCTCATCAAGTTTATTTTTCTTCTGGTCACCATGCAATATATCTAAACGGGTGGTGTCACAGGTAAACATGACTGGGTCAAATTTAACATGATCAATCACATTGCAGATCCACATAATAGGGATAGACAAACCAAATTGGACAAAGCAATCAACATCTTCAGTGCCTACCAGCTCAGATTGGTTTTCCATCAGCTCAATGCTGTATAACTCTGTAGTTAGTGGAGGGATTTCCACCTGGTATTGAGCTCCTATTCGAGGAAGAACCTGTGGGTCTCCATAGATGTCATCTAGTATATCATGAGCAGGAGAAAGCAATGGGTCCACAGAAGAATCTTGTATGCATCCCTCTCCATGGGCTAATTCAACTTGTTTGGCTGGATCTACCTGTAGAAGGGCCAAGAACAAGAACCAAAAGTTATCATCCAGCCACCACTGACAGAAAAATCAGTGTGGTGAAGACATTAACTTGCCAAAAAAGAAAGAAAGCTCCTAGTAGCTTGAAATCAAACACAAAGGGCCTGAGCAAACAAAGAACATTTGATAGTATTTTATAGAGTGCAGACACCAGCAAGACATTTCTTGTCCTCCAGATCCAATCCAAGGATAAAAAATAAAGGAAGTTATCCCAATTAATAGCTTTTTGATTCTTGCAATCAGGATATGATGAGTGGATCCTGTCATTTACCAACGAACAAAAAAGAGTTGTAGGTATTCTAACTTCAATGAATCTACCACAACCAGATGGTTCTTAAATACTATCAGCTGTAAACCATCCAAATTATTACCCAAGAGTAAAAGCTCTGTCAATCAGCCAAACAAGGATATTTTCATTTTTACATAAATTTTCTGCTTCTTCGGACACAGCAATAGAGCTTGCACCATCTCTTTTAAGGAGAAGACAAAGACGAACCCTGGCCCATCAAGCTTTTCAATCAAAAGGAAGTGTTATGGAATAAATAAATAAAATAACACGAAAGTTTTATCAAACTTCACATCTTTTGTTTCTAAAGCTGGCCGTTTACACGTTTTCAGCATCGGGCAGTTTTAAAGATCAGATAAAGTCTTGCACTGGCTGATACAATCAAAACTCACAGGTGAACAAATCTGGTGCTTCACCTGTGCAAGTGTACCAACATAGTAAGATGTGATCTGCTAAAGATTTATATTCCCTACTTTACCTCAAGATGCCAAGTTGGTCTTAGATGGATATCTTGAGAAGTTTAAAGTATAAATTATTGATAAGTCATTGCATGCCTCTAGAAGAACTTCTTACTCTACTTCCGGAAAAAACAGATGCGAGAAATGAAATGCTCATGTACTGGTTCACAGGTTGCTGCCAGAGGATCAAAATCCCCACATTGGAAAATCAAATGAAGCATAAAAACTTGCCATTTGACAGGCCCCCATTCTAAACATAAAATCAGCCATGAAACATTCCATATCAGCTTAAACCATAAAAATATAATTGATCCATTTTCCATTAAAGGCTCATATAACTAATTCTTGCATCAGATTTGTAGGAATTGACTTAAGACCCCGGAATTAAATTTTCAAACTATCAATTTTCGGAAATTTAGTGAGTTTTCAACTGCTGCACACAGAAAAACTACAGTATGTAGAAAATCAGTAAACCGCAAATGAGAACTAGTTTAAAAACACTCAGAGAAACAAACTCAAACTAATAAGGGAAAAATGAAGTCCACTCATACATTGAGAAGGACAAAAACTCCAATCAATTGCTGAACAGAGAACTGCAGTTCTAATAAGGATTTTCAGCAAGATAAATTCCCAAATCTTCACCACAACTCACTTCTTGGAGCAAACATTTAGAGGGACGACACCGATGTGAATAATGAGCATTGACAAATAAACGGACATTAAAGGAAAGACATACCACAAGATTCTGAACAGAGGAACAGTCTCTGATAAGATAGGACAGAGAAAGAGATAAGTTTACCATTGATCAATCGAATGAAGCGTCAAAAAAAGTAACCATGACAATCTATCACTTAAATACACACTATAAAAATGCAACAAAACCAAATCAAAATGAGAATTTATCGCGAATATGTGTAGTAAATGAGCATGAAGAAAATATAGGTATCCATGAAGCATATTAAGCGTATGAAGCATTTGACTGAAGATTTACAGAGAATTAAACAAATAAGTACGAGTTTTAAACTACAACATGACCGAAATGACCAGCCGGGCGAGAATTCCCACGCGACCCACCAAATCTTTACGGTCTTCCTACTCTAAAACAATAATCACTCTAATGAAGCTACATTAAAACGTCCTCGGGAGCAGACCTGTATAAAGAAAAGGCCAGAGAAAGAACAGCATGCAGAAGCAAAGAAAAGTAGTAAGAATACGAGGATGTCTGACCTCCATTAGAGAGCTTCAACGTCGAAACCCACGTGAAAAGACAAACTTTTGAAAATGGGTATCGATCCCTGTAAACATATTGACCTCGATTGTCAGCTTCTACGGTGGAAATAACACAAAAAGGTAGATTAACACAAAAACTAAACAACCGCGAAGAGATAGAAGAGGGAAAGACAGAGGGTGACGAAGGTTACCTTGCGTTTAAGAGAGGTGTTTTCTCATGGAAGAGGAGAGGGAAAGAGAGGGAAGAAACGAGAGAGAGAGAGAGAGAGAGAGAGAGAGCAGGAGGAGGAAAATGAAAGAGCAATCGTTCTTTCAAGGCCGAAAAATAAAAAATGTAGAATACGAGTTTGTTGAGAGCAACAGAGAGAAATAAATCAGTGTGGGGAGAAATTGTACGCAGGCAGCAAGGATTTTGACGCTCACATAAGGATCCCCCGTCGGCTCCTTTTAATACCTGTTCTTAAACATAATTACCAATAACGCCCTTATCTACATGCACAGTTCACAGAAACGCAGAGGACAAAAAAGCAAAAATCAAGTTAGCGACTGAAACATATTACCCAACAAAAAAAACAAAAACTCATTCTTCAACTTCAGATTCCAATTAAATTCGAAAATACCAGATCGTTGCTTTCAAGTTTCATCTCTCCGGGTTCCCTCACGAGACCCTCATTTCATTATCTGCTTTCAATCGTACAGTCGAACAAAAAAAAAAAAAAAAAACAAAGAGTCCAGAGTCCAAATCAGAACTAAGGAATATCATAAAATAACTACGTACGTACAAAGCTCTCCACCGAAAAACCCTAACTGTATAATTTGATCGGCCAAACATGAAAAGATGAGAAGCGTTTCTGTTTGTGGCTGCTACAGCTGACCTCTGAAGGCTGAAGCGCAGACATGCAGTCATATTTTTAAACCTGGGCGCCGGCAAAATCAAAGAACTTTCGAGGCTATTTGCGTCATTTCGCCGTCATTAGAAGTTTAACTTCCGAAATGAGGTTGTCCATCTGGGCACGCACGGATAAACCGGTTGCTTTTTCCATTGTCGCGCTATGTCTCGCGATACCGACCATTTTCTCACGAGTCATTGCCTTACAAAATATCAAGAAATAAATGTTTCTTCGAAATTTTATATATATACGTGTCAGCGGACCCCACTAGTCTTTTTGACACGTGGCAATAAAATCTCCAATTAATTATTTTTCATTTCAACAATTTCAATTAAAATTGTTTTTTCCCTTAAAAAGATTAGGGTAGAAACGTAGCCACAGTGGACCTGGTTACCAGCACCGCTGGTTTGGGCATCTTGAAGGCGACCATGATCCACAGATAACGGTGGACAAAACGAATGGTAAGAATGTAAATATCGTCTGGGTGGATGTCATTTAATGTACAACCATTTGAGGCTTGGAAGGTAGGCAGGAATGGTGGAAATAAGTAGAATGGTTAATAAGACGGAAAGATGTTGATCGTTTTCAAACGAATCAGGCGAAACACAATACACAACGCATCCAATGCTAGCATGTGCGAGTCTTCTCTACTTAACCCTAGTGCTTAGAATGGGCACACATCCATGTCGATGAAAACGCTTGAATAATTCTTGTTGATGCATCGTTGATCATAACAAGCAACCCAGCTTCACCGTGGCATATTTTTTGCATGGGGTATAACCATGACTACGTAACGATCAATCCTACTAGACTTCAACACAACACTGTGTTGTAGCAATCAATCTCTACTGATGACACTTAAGGGTCTATTTGGAACCCCTAGAAAAAAAAGAAAAAAAATAACATTATAGTTTAGTTTATAACATTATAGTGAGCCTTTGTGTTTATTCATGTCACACTATTGTTGGAAGTGTCATTGATGTAATTAGTTTATGTTTTTTGTCTCTTCTTCACTCTTACTAGGGTAAATAGTATAATTATAATATTATACTTTTATTATCTATAAATATAGCTTAAGGGGGAGGGTTTGTACTAAGTCTATAACCCCATTCTTCCCCCCTTTCTTCCTCATGTGCTCTCTCCTTTCTTCTTTCTCTTCCTTACCCAAGATATAATCCATGGAGTCCTAAAAATCAACATGGTATGAAAGCATTGATATTCGACTCGATAACTATGAATTTTTAGAATTCCAATCTTGCTATCTGCTTGGATTATTATTGTTGTCCTTCCGAATCTATGAGTTTTGAAATCTTGTTGCAGTAAAGATTATTGTTGGTGTTGCCACTACCAATTAGACTTTGAGGATATTTTTCTGGAGTCCTATGGTGTTGAAGATCAGGTAGTCGACTCCCTTCCAGTGTTGCCCATGCTTTGAGATCAGCTTTGGCATAATTATCCTGTCCAGAATGTTTTGCATTGTGGGATCATTCGAGTTGGATTGCACCAGAAACGAGGCCCAATAGAATTCAACCGTCACATTGAATTCCTTTACCCAAAACACGGCCAACGAGAGCTCTTGTTTAGGCTTTTCTGTTACCATATGTTAAAATGTATATTAAATATAATTTATGTTCATCATTGTTGTATAATTTGGGATATGTACATAGGGTTATTTGATTAGGCTTAATGGGATTGGGGGGGGGGGGGGGGGGGGGGGTATTGTCTTGGGCCCGTAGGCCATTTTGTAACAGGAAAACCTAAAGGTTAAATACTTAATGAAAGGGGAAAATCCCCAACGGAAACAATTTTGGATTGATTCTTATGTGCTTCGTTTCGTCGTGAAACCAAAGAGCTACCCTCTCTCTTGCGGATTCTTGGACTGTTCCGTCAGTCCCTAGATTTTACTTTGACATGGTATTAGAGCTCTGAAGAGTAACCTTTTTGACGCATATTTGTCCGACGGCCTGTGTTGTCCGACGAGTTTTTTTTTTTCTTCGCTTTCGGCATTGATTTCGGGCATTGTTGGAAACACTTGTCGGGGGGATTCCGTTGCCAGGAAGGAGGTTCTCGCCGGAAAAAAAAACGAATGGCAGAGGGTTCTCGCCGGAAGGGGAAACGAAAGGGCTTGTCAGAAAGTCTTCTCCGAGCTCGAAAAAGTTGTGGTTCAGTCGTCAGAAAAGCTCCATTGGTGGTTTCATTGCCGGAGAAGCTACGGGAAGGGGATTCTCGCCAGGAAACTCGCCAGAAGGGGGAACGAAGGTACGCAATTTTTTTTTCTCCCGCGTTCGATTCGACTGATTATTTGGCATATGGTTGTTTTGCAATTTGAGAACATTTGGGGGTCGATTTGAAATTTTTGAAAATTTGGGGGCTATTCTGGAATTTCTGAAGGTGCGAAGGTGTTTTTAGAATTTCTCATAGTTTGGGGGTCTAATTCGAATTTATGTTACCCTGGGGGTAAATCTTGGATTTTTGCAAGTATAGGGGTCTATTTGTAATTTCTGAAAAGTGGGGTGTATTTTGGAATTTCTTATCTTGCAGGGGTGCATCAGGAATTTTGTTAGATTCGACTTTATCATGTCAGCAGACAAGTCCGTTTTTGCTCCTATTCGGTTCACGGGCAAGAACTACGATACTTGGGAATTTCAATTTCGGTTATTTGTTCAGGGAAGAGGTTTATGGGGTCATATTGATGGGAGTGATCCGGCACCTGGCGATGCTGACGCATTGTCAAAATGGATCATCATGGATGCTAGAGTCATGACTTGGATACTTGGATCTCTTGAGCCTCACCTAGTCCCAAATCTGAGGCCCTACAAAACTGCCGCCGATATGTGGAATTACCTCCACAAGATTTATCGTCAAACCTGCACGGCCCGTCGATTTCAAGTTGAATATGAACTTGCAAATTTCACCCAAGGCAGTCGTTCGATTGAAGAATATTTCTCAGGCTTCCAAAATCTATGGGCTGACTACACTGACATTGTTTACGAGGATGTCCCTATTGTTGCTCTCTCTTTTGTGCAAGTTGTTCATACACCAGTAAACGGGATCAATTCTTGATGAAGCTTCGTCCAGAGTTTGAGATTGCTCGATCACATCTGATGAATCGTCATCCAGTGCCATTCCTAGATGCCTGTTTGAGTGAACTTCTCCGGGAGGAGCAGCGCCTCACTACTCAGACTGGCATAGAACCTTGCGTTCAGGCTGATCTCTTGGCTCTTGTAGCTTATGTAGCACAAGGAAGGCCTCAGGGTCGGGACAGCAGTTCTGTTCAGTGCTTCCACTGCAAGGCTTATGGTCACTTTGTTCAGGACTGCCTCAAGAATTCGGTTCTGTTTTGTAGCTACTGTAAGAAGTCGGGTCATCACATCACTGTTTTCCCTACACGACCTCCACGAAGGAAACCTACAACTTATCATACATCCACCGGTACATCTAGTTTTGCCACATTGCTGCTTGCCGTTTCGGTCCCTCTCATTCCTGTTCCACCAGCACCTGCCAGTTCCACCACTCTCTCTCCTAAAATGGTACAACAGATGATTATTTCTGCCCTTTCTACTTTTGGTGTCTCAAGTAAACAGAACCTTTCTGCTCAACCATGGTATTTTGATTCTGGTGCCTCTAACCACATAACCAACAATGTGGTATCTCTTTCGAATGTCAGAAAGTATGATGACAATCTGCACATCAACACTGCTGATGGCAACACTCTGCCTATCAGTGCTATTGGTGATCTCTCTCCATCTTTAGTTGATATCTTTGTGTCTCCTGACTTGTCGACAAACCTTTTGTTTGTTGCTCAATTGGTTGATAAAAACTGTAATGTTCAGTTTTCTCGCTTTGGCTGTGTTGTGCAAGATCAAGCGTCGGGGAAAGTGATCCCGAAGGGGCCTAAAGTGGGCAGGCTATTTCTACTTAAAGTCTTTCTATCCACTGTTATTCCACGTTCTCCTGTAATTTCTTTTGGTTGTAATGTTGTTGGATCTGGCCCTAAGTTGTGGCATAGACGTCAAGGCCACCCAAACTCAGTTGTACTTCGTACATGATTTAAATCAGGTTTATTAGGCAATCAAGATTGTACTTCTTGTGACACGTCTTTTGACTGTTCATCATGTAAACTTGGCAAAAGTAAAACTATATCATTTCCGCATCATGCCTCGCATGCCTCCCATTGTTTTGACCTTATTCATAGTGATGTTTGGGGAATTGCTCCCGTCATCTCGCATACACAAATTAAGTACTTTGTTACCTTTATTGATGATTTTAGTCGATTTACCTGGGTCTACTTCCTATGAGCTAAGTTTGACATTTTTGTCGTTTTTAAGGGGTTTCTTGCACTCATTGAAACCCAGTTCTCCACTCACCTTAAAGTACGCCGCTCTAACTCTGGAGGCGAGTACATGTAGGCAGAATTCCAAGAATTTCTTCAAATCAAAGGCATTATCTCTCAACGTTCTTGTCCCTCGACACCCCAACAAAATGGTGTTGTTGAGCGCAAAAATTGTCACCTTCTTGATATGGTCCGTACCCTTCTCATTGAATCATTCGTTCCTCCTAGGTTTTTGTGTGAAGCTCTCTCTACCTCCGTCCATTTAATTAACTGCCTGCCCTCGCCTGTATTGCATCATGTCTCTCCCTTTGTTAAATTATTCGGTTATTCTCTGTCCTACACAGATCTTCGTACGTTCGGTTGTGTTTGTTTTGTGCATTTACCTAACCATGAACGACATAAACTTACAGCTCAATCCGTTATGTGTGCATTTCTTGGGTATGCCGGTTCTCAAAATGGCTATGTTTGCTATGATCCTCAGGTGTGTCGAGTTTGTGTTTCTTGGAATGTGGTCTTCTTTGAAAACCAATATTTCTTTCCCTCTCAAGTTACTCTTCCGTCTACCTCTTTGTCTAGTTTGTCGAGTTTTGATGAGCCTCAACACACTACCTCGCTGCCCTCTCCTCCTTTTGACCTAGCACTTGCTCCTGCTCTCCTCCATCTTCGCAGATCCACACATAGTTCTCACCCTCCTGACCGGTATGGTTTTCCCTCCCCTGTATCTTTGGTCGCTACTTTGTCTTCTATTTCCATTCCTTCTGGATATAAACAGGCTATAGTACATGAGTGTTGGCAAAAGGCCATCCAAACTGAACTCCAAGCGCTAGAGGAGAATCACACCTGGGACATTGTGGCTTGCCCTCCTACTATTCGGCCTCTGGGAAGTAAGTGGGTCTTCTCTGTCAAGCTACGTTCCGATGGATTGTTGGATCAGTACAAAGCCCGCCTTGTGGCCCTGTGGAACAGGCAGGAATATGGGATTGATTATGAGGAAACTTTTGCCCCAGTTGCCAAGATGACCACAGTTCGTACTATCTTAGCCATTGCCGCCTCTCAATTTTGGCTATTGCATTAGATGGATGTGAAGAATGTCTTTCTTCACGGTGATCTGCAGGAAGACGTCTATATGAAGCTTCCCTCGAGTATGTTTACATCCTCTCCTGATCATGTCTGCAAGCTACGACGTCCTTTGTATGGGCTTAAACAAGCCCCCCGGGCTTGGTTTGAGAAATTTCGCAGCACATTTATCCTCCACCGGTTTACCCAGAGTCAGTATGATTCCTCTCTCTTTTATCATAAGTCTGTTGCCGGCATGGTCATTCTCTTGGTTTATGTGGATGACATCATCATTACTGGCACTGACTCTGGACTGATTACCACGCTTCAGAAGGTGTTGCATACCACTTTTCATATGAAGGATCTTCGACGTCTCACCTACTTCTTAGGGCTTGAGATCTATCACACACTCAAAGGTATTTTCTTAAACCAACATAAGTATATTCAAGATCTTCTCACACTCGCTAGGTTGGAGGACACATCTTTGGTGGCTACCCCTATGGGGGGTCAATGTCAAATATCGGAAAGATGAAGGGACTCTCCTTGATGATCCGACTATCTATCAACGACTAGTCGGGAGTCTCATCTACTTGACTGCTACTCACCCGGATATTTCCTATGTTGTTCAGAAGGTCAGTCAGTTTATGGCATCTCCTCAACACCTTCATCTTGCGGCAGTTCAACTCATCATCCGCTATCTGCGTGGCTCCCCTACTCGTGGTTTATTCTTTCCTACTGGCTCTGCGCTACATCTGGTTGCCTACAGTGATGCTGATTGGGCAAGGTGCCCTGATACCCGTCGCTCTACTACAGGCTGGTGTATGTTTTTAGGCGATGCACTGATTTCTTGGAAATATAAGAAACAAGATCGAGTGTCCAAGTCATCTACCGAGGCCGAGTATCGTGCTATGTCTACTGCGTGTTCGAAAGTTATTTGGCTCCGTAGTCTTCTTACTGAGCTCCAGTTTCCTCAGCCCTCATCTACACCGCTTCATGCAGATAATACAAGTGCTATATATATTGCAGCCAATCCGGTTTTTCATGAGCATACCAAGCATATTGAGGTTGACTTTCACTCCATCTGCGACACTTTGGAGCACCGGGTAATATCTCTTCCGTACATTTCTTCGGATTTTCAAGTGGCCGATTTCTTCACCAAAGCATTGTCTCAATCCCGACATAATTTTTTGGTTGGCAAATTGTTGCTAGTTGACTCACCATCATCAATTTGAGGGGGGATGTTACTATATGTTAAAATGTATATTAAATGTAATTTATATTCATCATTGTTGTATAATTTGGGATATGTACATAGGGTTATTTGATTAGGCTTAATGGGATGGGGGGGGGGGGGGGGGGGGGGGGGGGGTATTGTCTTAGGCCCATGGGCCATTTTGTAACAGGAAAACCTAAAGGTTAAATACTTAATGAAAGGGGAAAATCCCCAATGGAAACAATTTTGGATTGATTCTTGTGTGCTTCGTTTCGCCGTGAAACCAGAGAGCTACGGTCTCTCTTGTGGATTCTTGGACTGTTCCGTCAGTCCCTTGATTTTACTTTGACATTTTCTTCCTTAAGAACATGGCCATCGAACCATCTTGCACTATTGTTTGGCGCGTTATCAACTACTTCTTGGATCATCCTATAATTTCCATTCCCTCCAATCAAAGCTTTCTGTTTCTACACTTGTTTGTTGTCTACCGTTTGCCTCTAATCAGAGCTTGTCGCTTTCTGCTCATTGCCATTGTTGCCATTGTTGCCATTGCTTGAACTAAATCTCGGCATTATTCTTTGCTTTTGCAAACTCGAAGGTGTAATTAGACAACTCAGAGTGTCATCATTCCGAGTTGCTCTATTTGCTCTATTGTACTGATTCAACCCAATCAAGAATCGTTTATCGATCTTTTCTTTCTAGAAGATTTATCCCCGGTACCACTCTCTGCTCTAATCCAGCCTGGTATCCTCAAGTCATTGGGATATCGTGTTCTTAATATCCTACTCTAATTCAGAACTATCAAGTTGCTGTTATGTGATTGTTTTTGAATTAATTCCTCATTGCTAGTCAGACAGTATCTCACTACCAGCCTAGCAACTTAAGGTGGGTAGCTTCATTTGGGAAGTTGGTGTTTTCGTCTCCTTCACTACTCATCAATCTCATAATCTCATTCCAGAAATCTAATTTTGACAGATGCCATCTATCTTCAAAAGTATTTTTGGCTATTTTTTGTTGATTGAAAACAACATCAATCTTGCTGGTCATCTGGTATCAGTCGGCTGGTTTATTTATGGAGTTATTGAGTTGCTCTTCGCTAGCCTTTCCTTCGCTTGTCTCCTTCGCTGGTGATCATCTGTTGTTAAGTTGTTGTTTTTTAATTGTTTCTACCATTCCAACCATTGTGCCAACTTCGTTGCTGTTTCTAGAGGACGAAGACTCAACTACTCTGGTTTTTTCAAAGTTGCAAATAATCTAATTGAAGTGGGAGGGCAGACGTTGTTGTTTTTTTCGTCAGGAAGATTGCCTCCCCAGCTGGTAATGCTCTTATTTTCGAGTCACTCTACCGGGTGCGAACTAGGGAGTCATAAACTTATGTGGGATACTGTTCCACCCAGGTTAACTCGGGTCAACTCGAAACAAGTCAACTCGGACTTGAGTCAGCCTGACTTGGTCCACTTAGCTCTCTGTCTCTAGTATATTTGTCTTGATCCCAAGTTGCTGAGCTGGTTTATCTCGAGTTGGCGTGTCATACATATTGGTAATTAATTGCATTTTTGGTATTGACTAGGTTACATTGGTCTGACACCAACTCAGCTCTTGACATGGCATGATTCATTTTTGGACTCGGAGTATTACCTTGGATTATCGTCAACTTATTACTTGGTACACAACTTACTTATTCAAGGATGGACTCATTGCAGATTATTTCTTGTGTCCTTGTTACTCTTAAGGATTTTCATTATTTGGTACGTGTTAATTAGGCATTGGCTCATTACCATTGCTGCTATTGTGTCTTTTTTATTGAAACATTATTATTGAACAATGACTCCTTGTTTGCTTGCCTTGGGTTCATTATTTGCTAATTGTTGTCAACATTGGTTCATCTAATGAAAAATTTGTATTCCTTAGGAAAATAAAGCACATGATGACCCCGACTTCTACACCTTATCTTCCTCATTACCCATTACCCATATTATTTGGACGTTTTTCTCCCACCGTCTTTTTATTTGACTTTCACTTACCCCTATGGACAACTCTTTTTGGAGCATTGCTTTGGTTGGTTCCTTTTATATATATATGAGTGTTTTTAAGTCATTTTAGACTTTTTATTAGTACCATTGGGTTTCTTGTCGTCTTCTTGTGAATGACTGACATTACCCACTTTAGTAATTACTATCACTATATTTGTTCAAAATTATTTTAGGTTGGTTTGGACTTATCACTCATTTCTACCCTTTGAGAGTTTGTGCCCAGTTTCTTACTTATCCTTGGGCCACCATGATGGAGGAGATTATTACTACATCAATGTTATTTGTTTCAAGTTGGGATCACTACCATTACCTCCCAGCTTGAGGGGGAGTGTTGGAAGATATGATGCAACTAGGTCAGAAAAGGAAACTGAATCCTTAAAGAATCAAAGTTCCTAAGATTCGTAAAGCCCAAAAAAGAAAATGACAAGCCCACTTCCAAATGTGAAGAGCTAAATGTCTATGGTGACTTGCAAAATGAGTATGACAATGTTTGCAAAAGGACAATGGAATTCCAAGAAGAAAATGAGTTATTAAAGTCCTAGAAATGGTTGGGTCAAAGAAAAGTCTAGAGTTGTCTCGTGCCTTAGAGAAGGTTACTCTAAGGAAGCTCATTCACTAGAGAAATCTAATTTGGAGAGCAATAAAATGAAAAGAGAAGTAGGGAGTGTTTATAAAGTTGGTACAACAAGGCCCATAAAGAATTCCTTGCATAGTGATGCATTTCATTATAGTGGAGACCATGGCCATTATGCATTTGAATACTTAACGAGAAGAATTGTGTAAAATGGGGTGAAGCAAGTTTGGATACCCAAGGGTATACTAAACTTGATTACAACCATGAGAGTTGTAGGACCCTAACAAATTTGGGTAGCTAAGATAACTTGATCTCCATGAAGGAAGAACATTTCTTCAATTCAATCTATGAGAAAGTAAATTAAAACTCCTTATGAGCTTGAAATGTTTTATTTGAAAAAATCTAAGGGATCAACAAGTCCATTTGGGAGACATTGAAATGTTTTATGTGGCTTAGTCCGTTTCCATATAGACTAAAGTGGTCATTGGAGGAGTAAGGGTCTAGTCTTTGAAATCAACAAACCCTCCTCAATAAATATTTATCAATGAGTCATGTAATTTTGAAAACAATCATGATTATATAATTTGTAAGTCCAAATCACTGAGTCATGTAATTTTGAAAACAATCATGATTATGTGTTTTGTCACTTAACCTAGATTGAGATCCTTAAGGGCCTTAACTACTCCATGTTAGTATCTCCAAGCTCAAAGCTTAGTAACCAAAATTTGAAATCCTTCAAGCTTGAGAATCTAACCAACAGGGCATTGGTCATCTTGGAGATGATTGTCACAAACTCTTTATAAAGGCTTATACTAAAAAAAAAACAAGCTTGATGATTCTTATGTAAATGTGTTTATTTTGATACTTATGTATTGGTTGAATATCTGGAAAAGAGAAAAAATTCACTAACTTGTTGTAATTTGAGTACAATGAACCTCTATTTATAATAGTGGAAACAAGTAGAATCCAATTAGAATTAAACTACCCATGTAGTTACACCCAAAGTTAAACACTAAAAGATAAATCCTAGAAAAATTGAACGATTAACATAAATAGAAGCCTAACATAACTAAAACACTTTTAACTGAGACTCAATAGTGAGACCTCCTCCTGTGAGACTCGTGTAAGACTCCACCATATTAATTCTGGCTTTGTGAGGCTTCTTACTATGAGAGTCATGTAAGACTCTTCTATATCTACTCTTTAATAGTATTCCATATTGGCGGAACTTATGTTGCACAAGTTTCAATAATGGTTAATTTTAAAATTTTGAGATAAGTTAAAATTGTATGTCCAAATAGTTAAATCTACTCTGTTGAAGTGCAGATATGGAAGAGTTTTACATGACTTTCACAATAAGAATTCTTAAACAACCAAATTATTATGGAAAGAGGTCTCACAGAAAAGTTTCAGTTAAAAGGTCTTTTAGTTATGTTAGAATTTTATTTATGTTTAATTGTTTAATTATGTTAGGACTTATCTTTAAATGCTAGACTTGGGGTGTAATTGGGACAAGGGTAGTTTAATTGTAATTGGACTCTACTACTTTCCTCTATTATAAATAGGGGTTTATGTACTCAGATTACAAGAAGTAAGTAAAGTATTTCTCCTTTATATAAATTCAACATGGTATCAGTTCTTTGAGTTGACTTGGTCAACCGACAGAGATAATGTGATCCTTTTTTGATCTATCATCTCTAGTAGTTTAGGTTCGTATTCTATCTTTTTTTTAGTCCCAATACCCATTATTTTCTTGGTATTCGCACGTCCATACTAAGCGTTTCATATTTCAAATTATTTATTGAAAGAAATATTTTCGAGTCTACTTTCCTATGCAAAAAGAATTTTAGCAATTAGAGTTTCTACAAAGAGAAATAGATATTTGAAACAACAAAGGTCAAACTGCAATAGAGGTTTGAGTAGCAACAGAAAGCTTCAACTTTCGAGCCGCTTTAAGCTATCAAGAAAAGAGACTTATATGGAGAATTATATATCAAAAGAAAGGGGAAGCACAAAAGATGAAGTTTTTGCATCTATGAAGAATTGCATATGTGAAGAAAAATTCAACAAAAGAAAATTGAAGACCAAGAATCCTTTTAATTGCAAGCTGAAGTTATAAACTCCAGCTTGAGGGGGAGAGTTAAAGAGCAAATATGGAAGAGTCTTACATGACTTGCACAATAAGAAATCTTATAGAGCCAAAATTATTATGGAAGGAGGTATCACAGAAAAGTTTCAATTAAAAGGTGTTTTAGTTATATTAGTCTTCTATTTATGTTCAATTTTTTAATTATGTTAGGACTTATCTTTAAGTACTAGACTTAGGTGTAATTGGGACAAGGGTAGTTTAATTGTAATCGAACTCTACTACTTTTCTTTGTTATGACTAGGGGCTCATATACTCAGATTACCAGAAGTTATTGAAGTATTTCTTCATTCCAAAAATTCAACATGCTTGTCTATGTGCTACTTTGTATTGGCTTTTGATATTAAACTCAAACTTTCATATATTTTGTCAAAAGTTGAAGCCATACAAATACATCACTTCCTAAACAAAGTGAATTTGACTTGGCTAGATCAATCACCTTGGTTGTATGCCTATAAGTATAGCACATGTGAAAATTCTAAGATAGGAAAACATAAGAAAAAAACTTTAACATTTGTCTAAGTATTAGTAATTTGTCTTACATACAAATTAAGTATGCTAAATCTCAGTGCTATGATAGATTATTGGGAATAGTAATTGTAATGGAAGAGTGCATTAGAAACTCCCATGGACTTTGAAGTTTAAAGCAACTAAACCAAATAAGATCTCAAGTACCACATATATCAAAGCCTTGAGAACTCCATCTTATGTCTCACAATGATATGGACTAGATTTTGAAATGATTGCTTGATCTTTTTAATGCATGATTTGAAGTTAATTCTCCTACAAGGAATGAAATTGGAGATCGTACCATGACTGTGTTGAAGATATTCAAGTGGTATATCATGTAATTATGGGAGTGAGTGGCATTAGTTATACGTTGAGAGTTTTTTTTTATTTGCTTATGTACTAGGGCATTCAAGCCCACCTATATAAGTACCATAGTGAGGAGGATTAGGCTCATTCGAGCTCTTATCTAAAACCTAATCATCACTCAAATTCATTCCTCTCACAACCTCTTTTCTCTTCATCTTCTCTTCTCTTCTTCCTTTCTTAGTCTTCTCCTTTCTTCTTCTTCTCAAACCTAGTTCCTATGATTAAACATTAGAATTTAACATGGTATCAGAGCTGGCATTCTAGGGTTTAAATCAAAGTTAATCAAGTTTTGCATGTTAAGTTGTGGAGCCTAATCAACGCCCAACGCTGAGTAGGTACATAGATCGACCTTCGTGGTAAGGTTGTTGTGGGGGTTGGAAGAGAGGCAGAGACCCCCCTCTCGGGGGTGTGGGGCGGAGCCCCCACTAGGTCCATGATATATTAATTGTTGTTTCGTTAAGGTGCAGTTTGGAAATTTAACTCTTGAAAAGCGGTTGCCCTAGTTTTCTCTTTATATTGGGAGGGATCCGCTATTAGGGTTTTATGATTATCATCCGAGGAGCATCAGTTGCGGCCGAGAGAGGTTAGAGAAAAATAACACCTATAAGTGTGTGCGATCTCTCTTATAAACTATTTTTCATCTTCATAGTGGATTACTGCAGCGACGGAGGACAAGACATAGTCTTACTTTGAGGCGAACCTGTATAAATCTTGTTGTGTTATTCGTGCTTACTTTTTTCTTCTTCCATGATTATTATTATTGCTCTCGTTAGTTTGGAATAAGGGCGTCTAATTCCTAACACTGCAAGTATAGAGAAAAGGAGTCTCAAAATCATCCTTCAAGCAAGACAAGGTTCAACCAACTTGAAGAAAGGAAGACCATGAATTCAATTCAGCATGGTCTCTCTTTAATCAGCTAAGTTTCTCACTATGTTCTTCATTATGAGGGATCAAATTCATGTCTTTGAAAGTGAAAAATTTGTTCGTGGTCAAGCGTAGTCAATTCTAAAAAAAATTGTTTTTCTTCATGTTTAATGGCTGAAATTTGCATACGCATATGTTGATTGTGTACTTCATGCCTTTGTTTTTCATGCCAAAAATTCTTTAATAATATTTCAAAAATTCCCCTAAAAGTACTCCTTGAGTTCAGTCTTGTTGAAAAAAAGTAATTGATCAATTAATCCAATGAAACCTATTGTTTTCTCAGGTCAAGACATAAAAACCAGATATCTTAAGGGAAGGAGAAAAGAGAGGAATTCTAGCTCTTGAGAGAGAGGAGAGAAGAAAACAAGGGAGAGAAGGAAGAGAAAAAGAGAGAGAGGTATATGGCCAAATTTGAGCCAAAAGGAAGAGCCTTGAATGCTCTAGTACATGCCTTGAGGTTGTATTTATAGTTGTGTAAATGTGTTTCCAATGAATACAATGCCCTTAGGGCTACATGCTTCAAAAGAAAACAGACATGCACCAACTTGCATAATTATAACTCTATGCCATCTCTATGGAAGTTCTCCTTATTTAGTAGCCATGTCACCCCTACAGACGTGGGTGTCTTTTAACACTCCCCCTCAAGCTGGTGTTTGTAACTTCACTTGCAAATAATCTTGGTAAATAAACTTTTGTGCTTGAAAAAGAAATTTTGATTGCCTTGCTTTGACTCATCTTGTTCTTGTTCACATCTTGCTTGTAATCTTTAACTTGTTCTCATTTTTTTGAATTTATGGAAAAGAGAAATACTTCATTGACTTCATTAACTTATTATAATCAAAGTACATGAACCTCTATTTATAATAGAGGAAGCAAGTAGAGTCCAATTACAATAAAACTACCTTTGTCCCAATTGCACCCAACTCTAACGCTTAAAGATAAGTCTTAACATAATTAAATAACTCAATATAGATAAAAGACAAACATAACTCAAACTAGATATCTTCTAGGATGTGACCATAAGATAAAGATGCCTTTGTGAGTCCTTCTTGATCTTCCAACTTATGTGATAAGGATGCCAACTTGTGGTAATCATGGTGGGTCCTACTTCTTATGTGCTTGGGCCCATCTTTTGGGCCTTCCTTAGTCGTGTAACCCATCTTATAATACTCTTAGATATGTGGGGTTTCCTTGGTCGTGTGGGCTTGGGCCTATCTTCCAACACTCCCACACCAGCTGGGGGTAAGAGAACAATATGAACTCCCAACTTGCTGCAAATGATGTATAAAATATTTTTGTATAAAATGATACATCTTCCAATATGCCTTCATCTTCCCACACTCCCCCTCATGTTGTTGCATCCTTCCATAAGGTCCTACTGGCATAGTATAAGTGAGAGTAAAAATCACTCCTAGCCTGTAAGACATTGCTCCATACTCAAGTCCTAATGCTGGATATAGGGCACACTCCGTCTTCTATAGGTAGTGTGTCTATCGGCATTGCTCTGAAGTGTCCACCACCGGGTCCCTCCATAGGACAATGAATCTCAAGTGGTAGGAGTAATAAAAGTCATTACAGGGGGGTAGTGGGTTTATTTATAATGGTGTCCCAATCCAAACACTAACTCTCATGGTATCCCAACTGTGATATTTTTTAGAGTTAAATTTATCATGGTGTCCCAATCCGGGCACCGACTCTCATGGTGTCCCAACCATGATATTTTTTAGAGTCAAATAAATTATGGTATGAGAAAAGGTACTAAGGCCACCTCTTCTTCAATAATAATGTTTTATCCAAAGAGACATAATACTAGCAGCTGTAATGTAACACGACCATCTTCCAACACATATAACACGAACCAAAATAATAAACCTTGTAGAAGGACCCATGAAATAATCATAATCCGATATAAAAGTGAAGAAGGAAGCAATCTCACATTCCCACTTGGCTTCTTATATTGGGGTTTGATCCCATTGAATGAGGACCTTTGTATGTAAGTGAGAGCCATGTTGTACTTGATGTTTCTTCAATATAGCCAGTAGAAGAGTGGTTTTTTGGCTTCAACGGATGGCAGAGTGGTGGAAATGGTTTGTGCTTCTCTAAGTCACTTCTTTAGTTTAGAGATGTGAAATGTCGGATGAAAGGAGGATTTGTCTGGTAGCAGGAAATGGTATGCCACTTTGCCAATTCATTGGAGCATTTTGAAGGGCCCAAAAAAATTTGGAGCAAGTTTTTGATTTCTTCAGTGGCCAATGATTATTGTCGATACAGTTGAAGCTTCAGATAGACCCAATCACCTACGAAAAATTCAGCTTGTGTTTGAGGTCATGCTGACTTTTCTACGTTGTTGCGCTAAGACAAAGATGGTGCTTGACTAGTTTCAAGGTTGTCAAGGCTACCAGGGCTTCTTCTAGAACAATGATATGGGTGGTGTCTTTCACATATGATGAAATGATAGGGGGAGGTCTACCATATACTACTTCAAAAGGAGACATCTTCAAGGAAGAATGATATGAAGTGTTGTAAGAGTATTCTGCCCAAGGAAGTTAGAGGCACTAGGAAGTTGGTTTGTCACCTACGAACCCGCACAAGTAGGTCTCTAAACAAGGGTTGACCAATTCGGTTGGACAATCTGTTTGAGGATGATAAGCAGTACTCATTTGTAGAGTTGTGTGTTGCAATAGAAAAAAAATCTCTCCAAGATGAGCTTAAGAAAATAGAGTCTTTGTCCGAAGTGATAGTTCATGGCATTCCATATGGTTTGGCTATAGGAGTGACATAAGCTTCGACAATGGTCTTTGTAGTGTATGGGGATTGAGGGGCACATAAATGATCATATTTTCTTAGCTTATCCATGATGACGAAAATCACCATCTTGCCTTTTGAAAGAGGAATACCTTTGATGAAATCCATCGATACATCTTACCAACCTTTGTCTAGGATAGGTAAGGGTTGCATGAGGTATGTTGGTGTTTTAGTGTTGTATTTGGTTTGTTGGCACACATCGTAAATGGCCACATATGCCTTGGCATTATTTTTAAGGCCTAGCCAAAAAAAAAAAAATCTTTGCACTATATGGTAATTCTTTAGAATGCCTTCGTGTCTAGCGGAAGGAGAGTTATGAATTTTTGTGAGTACTACTTGGATCAATGTTTGTCAAGTGTTGAAACTACTACTTGATTATGAAAGAAGAGTAGTGAATTGTACTCCTTGTGGTAGGGCAATGTGGAGGGATCTTGACAGATTTTCTGGAGCATCTCATGTATGGTTGGTCCATTGTATAAGATTCTTTAATATCTTATTGTAGTAAAGGAATAGGTGAAGTATTAAAGTAGTGGAGAGTAGTATCAAACTAAAGAAAGAGGCTATTGGCCATTGTGTTCTCGATTTTTTTTATAATTAATTTCAAAGTCTTCGCCCATTAGTTTCACCTGCCATCGTTGTTGCATTAGAGAAGTGATCCTTTGCTATAATAGATATTTGAGCGAACAATGGTCAGTTCGAACCACGAACCTTCTTCAAATTAGATAAGGTTACCAATGTTGTACATCTTGAACCAGGGCATAGGTTTCTTTCTCATTCAATGTCCTCTACAGCAGGGATCTGCCCAAGTTGCTGTCCTATATGGCCAGTTCCACCAGAGTTGACACCCTTGACCAGGCACTGCTGGACCACGCTCTAGAACACTCAAGCCAGGATGAAATCATTCTATGACAAGGGCCACCGAGATGTGACATACAACCTCCAGTGATTATGTGTGGCTTCGCCTCCAATCCTACCGTCAGCATTCTCTGGCTGGCCCCCGCCACAAGCTTTCTCCCAAATTCTTTGGGCCCTTTTTCAGTTCTCCAACGCATCGGCCAAGTGGCATATTAGCTGCAACTTCCACCATACGCTCAATTGCACAACTTCTTTCATGTGTCCCTCCTCAAACCCTTCAGGGGTCCAGCACCACCTCCACCTCCATTCTTACTGCCAGTAAAGGAGGGGCGAGTTATTTTCCCTCTAGCCACAACATTGTAAGCCCACCAACTTCATAACAAGTGGGAGGTTCTCATCCAGTGGGCTGACACAGATGCAACGGCTGCAACATGGGAAGATGTGGAGACCTTTCGTCGGGCCTATCCTACCTTCGAGCTTGAGGACGAGCTCTTTCTCCAGGGGGAGTGAAGTTGTGGACTCGATGGCGAGCCGTGTAACTCAGCAGCACCGTGGCTGAGTCACTAAGTACTAAGTTCCTTAGTTTTATATTACTGCATTTTATATCAGTTTGGGAGTAAATATGCCACATGGGCATTCTTGTAATTTTTACCCTAAACTCTGGTTGGCGTCAAGCTTATGTAGGAGGGAAGATGTAATATTAAGAGGCAAGTATTACTTTGGCCCAAAAATAGGATCCTGAGTTCTCCTTGACGATCTCAGGGTTGGAGTTCCCCATTGAGCTTTAGTTATCCCCATTGATCTCTTCTCCTTCCCCCCTTCCCCTTTTCGTTTTACAAAGTTCAGCTCAAAATAGCAGCACTGAACACGAACACTGGTTTTAGGTGTTGTTGTTCTATTTTTAGTTGAGCAGAGCAAAGGGTTACAGTCCTGTTCCAGCGAGCACAACAGTGTGCTGTTGTTCGGTTTAACAGAGCATACCAATGGGTTGCTGGCTAGTTCCAACTGAGAACAACAATGTGCTACTATTCAGATCTACTCGAGCCCAACAGTCTACAACTGTCCTGTTAACCAAGCACACCAATGGGTTGATACCTAGTTCCAGCCGAGAACAACAAAGTGTTGCGGTTCAGATCTAGTCGAGCACCACAGGGAGTTTCTGTTCAACTCTAGTCGAGAACAGAAGTGGAAGAACTTACTCTCTCAACTCTGGATTTATCCATCCCACGTTGTGTTACACGATCTATGACAAGGGACCCTAACAATGTGATTAAAGAAGAGTTAGAGTTCAAGATATATTAGACCTCTAGTAGATTGTGTTATCTTTTCATGATAAGCTTATCTTAGAGAGTTATAGTTGGAATGTAATTAGGATACTTAAAGTTTAATTGTATAAGGACTCTATCACTTCCTCTACTATAAATAGACGTGTTATAACTCGGAATTAATGAAGTTCTACAATTCTTTCTTGAGCAAATCTCTCTCTTTGCTTGACGCACACCTTGTTTCTCTTCTCCTCTTCTCTCTCCTCGAGAGCCTTCTTCCCTTTTCTTCTTTTTCTATCTCTCTTCCCTTGCTTGGAATATTAGAAAAGGGATCATAAATTCAACATTAATCATGTAAAAAACTGGACTGAATTGGTTGATTCATCCAGTTAAATTGGTATTTTTCAATTTTTATTTAGGCAAAAGCCGGATTTACCTTAAAATTGGATGACCCAGCCGAGAGGAGGGATCCAACACTAGTATGGTAAACATCGTACAAGTTTATCAAACTACCAATTGTGTCAAAAATATAATAAATCTAACAATGGCATTCCTCTTTGGTCTAATCTACAGTTGAACCTGTGCTAATCGGGATAGATCAACATCAGCCTTCCTACTGGTTTGGTGTCCCTTTCAGTTTTAATATTGTCAAAAAAATTTCTTTTTCTTGATTTTTAAACTATTTAATAAATATACATAAAGCAAAGGGTTTGAGGAATTCAAATTTTTCTGTTGAATTTAGGATCTCTTTTCCAATATTCCAAGCAAGGGAAGAGAGAAAGAAGAAAAGGAGAAATGGGGAAGAAGGATCTCGGGTAAAGAAAAAAAGAGAAGAGGAACAAGGTGTGCGCCAAGCAAAGAGAGAGATTTACTCAAGAGAAAATTGTAGAACTTGATTAATTCTGAATTACAACTCCTCCATTCATAGTAGACGAAGTGATAGAGTCCTTATACAATTAATGTTTAAATCTCCTAATTATATTCCAACTCTAACTCTCTAAGATAAGTCTATCTTGAAAGAGTTCTAATATAATTTGAACTATAATTCTTCTTCAATAACGTGGAAAAAAGGGAGGAGGTGAGCTTGTGGCCTTATCCTTGTGGATCCCACGTGATCTTCCAGCTCATATTGATAAGATTCCGGCTCATGGTAACTTGTGGGTCCCACTTGATCTTCAAGTCTTCTAACTCATTTCAGCTTGTGCTTCTTATCTTCTTAACTCATGCTAGCTTGGATAAGGACTCTTATTGGCATCCCACATCCTCATGGTGGGTCCTACCAGCTTGTACATCATGGTGGGTCCCACATTGTAACACTCCCCATCAAGCTAGGGTGAGAAAACATCGTAGCTTGTTGCAGATGGTAGACATAATCTTGTGAGTAACCGGCTTGGTGAGAATATCTAGAACTTGACTTTGTACTGATATATGCTCTAGAGATAAAAGACCCGTTTGAAACTTTTCTCGTATAAAATGGCAGTCCACTTCAATATGCTTTGTTCTTTCATGGAAGACTGGATTCAATGTAATGTGTATAACTGTTTGATTGTCACAATATAGAGCCATCAGAGCTTCTTTGTAGAATCCCAACTCAGTGAGAAGAGATCTTATCCATAGGAGCTCACTAACAATGTGTGTCATGGCTCTGTATTCTGCTTCTGCACTAGACTTTACTTCTTGCTTCTCTATGTAACCAAATTCCCTCCAACCATCTTACAAAAGTAGATTTCCTATCATTCGGGGATCCGGCCCAGTTTGCATCTGAGAATCCTTCGATGTTGAAGTGTCCATGATTTTATAGAGAAGTCGTCTTCCTGGAGCTCCTTTCAGATATCATAATATCCTTTCAAGTGCTTGCCAATGACTAAGTTGTGGTTTGTCCATGTATTGACTCACCACACTTACTCCATATGATATATCTAGCCTTGTTACACATAGGTAAATAAGTTTTCCCACTAGTCTCTGATATTTCCCAATATCTACATCTTCTCCAATACCTGCACATAATTTTTTATTTGAGTCTATAGGAGTGTCTATTGGTTTGCTTTCCAGCATTCCTGTCTCCTCCAATAGATCAAGGGCATACTTCCTTTGGGATAGCACAATCCCATGTCTGGATTGTAATACTTCAATACCCATAAAATATTTGAGGAGTCCAAGATCCTTTGTCTTGAATTCAGCACATATTTTTTCTTTTGTTTCCTGGATACCCTTGGAATCACAACCAGTTAAAATGATATCATCAACATATACTGCCAGAATTACCTTGCCCCTAGGTGTGTTTTTAATAAAAAACTGAGTGATCTCTAGAGCATCTGTAAAATCCTACCCGTATGAGGGCTTGACTAAATTTCTCAAACCATGCATGAGGCAACTTTTTTAGACCATACAGAGATTTTTTTAGTCGACATATTGACTTCCCCTCAACCACATAGCCAGGCGGTTGTTGCATATAAATTTCTTCTTTGATGTCCCCATTCAGAAATGCATTTTTCATATCAAGTTGATAAACCTTCCAAGAAGAGTTAACTGCCAGAGATAATACCACATGTACCGAGTTCCTTTTATCCACTGGAGAGAAAGTTTCCTCATAATCAATTCCATAACATTGTGTACAACCCTTAGCCATGAGGCGAGCCTTTAGCCAAGCCACAGACCCCTCCGGATTGTGTTTCACAGTAAACACACATTTGCAACCGATAGGTTTCTTATCTAATGGAAGTGGGACTAGAGCCCATGTCTGATTTTCATAAGGGCCTGTATTTTTTCATCCATTGCTGCCTTCCACCCTGGATGTTTGAGAGCCTCCTGATAGGACTGTGGTACAGATATGGAATAAATAGTAGAGAGAAATTGACAACATGCAGGGGACAAATGATGACGAGACACAAAATTTGATATGGGATGAGACGTAGAGGGTATGATGCATGATCTGGGTTCTTTCCTTTGTGCGATAGGACGAGTATCATATTGTGGGTCAAAAACAATTGGAGATGATAGACTTACCTCAGTGGGATCCGTAAACTCATCAGGTGTGGTGTCAGCCAGTGTTTCTAGGGGCTAAGAAGTTTCTGTAACATGGGGCACAACCGGTCGAGGAGAACCTAGTACTGAAGATAAACCAGGAGGTGCATTGTCAGAATAGTATGGAGAGTCTTAAAAAAATGTAATATCCCTGGACACAAGTAAACGTTGAAGAGTGGGATTATAACAAACATAACCCTTTTGTGTATGTTGAATTTATGGACAAGTGAAATACTTCATTAACTTCAATAAATTGTTGTAATTAGTGTACATGAACCTCTATTTATAAAAGAGGAAGGTAGTAGAGTCCAATTACAATAAAACTACCCTTGTTCCAATTACACCCAAACTCTAAAACTTAAAGATAAGTCCTAACATAATTAAATAACTCAATATAGGTAAAAAATAAACATAACTCAAACTAAAACTCTTCTTTGACATGACCATAAGATAAGATACTTTTGTGAGTCCTTCTTGATCTTCCAACTGATGTGATAAGGATGTCAGCTCATGGTAATCATTGTGGATCTTACTTCTTATGGGCTTGGACCCATCTTGTGGGCCTTCCTTGGTCGTGTGACCCATCTTATAATAATCTTAGATATGTGGCCCTTCCTTGGTCGTGTGGGTTTGATATTATCTTTCAACACTCCCCCTCAAGCTGGGGGTGAGAGAACAACATGAACTCCCAGCTTGCTGCAAATGATGTATATAATATTTTTGTATAAAATGGCACATCTTACAATATGCCTTCATCTTCAAACATTCCCCCTCACGTTGTTGCGTCCTTCCATGAGGTTCTGTGGCATAATTGAGAGTAAAAATCACTCCTAGCCGGTACGCCATTGCTTCATACTCTAGTCCTAATGCTGGATGTAGGGCACACTCCATCTTCTATCAGTAATGGGTCTATAGGCATTACTCTGAAGTGTCCACCACCGTGTCCCTCCACAGGACAACGACTCTCAAGTGGTACGAGACATAACAACCATTATGGGGGGGGGGGGGGGGGGGGTGGAGGGGATAACGTTGATGTAATAATAAGTTTCTCCGTCATGGTTTCCCAATGTGATATATAACACGAAAGAGAATCCAAGAAATAATGTCCCCAAAGAGACGTAATAGCAGCAACTGTATATAACACGAACCAAATAATAAACTTTGTAAAAGAACCCATTAAATAATCTGATATAAAAATTTCTTCTAAGATGCACAAGGTTCATCTTTTGTGTTCCGACTTTCTTGAATATTTTGGTCACATAAACTTATTCACAACATATAAATAAAATACTTTTTTCTTGTACTTATTCTACATCTCACCCTCAAACTGGGAGGTAATGGCAGTGATCCTAGCTTGAACCAAATATCATAGATGTAGAAATAGGCCAAAATAACAAAGATGCATAAACAATCCCTCAAACCATGGAGAAGTGAGATATTTTCCTGATATATCAACTCAAAAAGTGACACAAAACAATCGGCTTAAATTCGAATTTTCCATGTAATAGAATACCAGCATGACCTTTGATTCTTCCAATACAAATATATCTTTAAATATAGATCAGATTGACATAAAATTTTCTTATTATGAAACTAGACTTAAATGTAACATCACTTCATAAAATATAATTATCAAAAGATAAATAATCTGATAAGTTTTGGTCTCTATCATATGGCCGAACTAAGTACTATTTCTCCTATTTTTCCAGAATGACCATTGACTGTTCCAATATAAATATCTCCTTATAAAAAAATTCATACCGAGAATTGGTTGAATAGGTAAGAAAATAGACTTAAAGATCTTTCTTTTGATATATAATTCCCATATAAAGTCTCTTTCTTGATAGCATAAAATACCTCGGAAGTTGAGGCTTTTTGCTGCTGCTCGAACCTCTTTTTAAATCTGACCTTTGCATATTCAAATATCGATTTCTCTTTGTAGATAACTCATATTAAAAATTGGTTGAATAGTTAAAAGAATAGATTTACAGATATTACTTTTTATGTATATCTCTCCATATAAAGTCTAGTTCTTGATAGCAAAAAATACTCGAAAGCTGAAGCTTTCTGCTGCTGCTCAAACCACTTTTGCAATCTGACCTTTGCTCATTCAAATATCGACATCTCTCTCTATATAACTTCGATTGGAACAAATATTTTTTATTTGGAAAGTAGACTCAAATATTTTTCCGTAAATATATATTTTTTAATATAAAAAAATCCTTATATATGTAAAAAGTCAAATAAAACTACGGGTATTGGGACCCAAAAAAATAACTACGAACCTAGACTTAGGGTTTAGGGTTTAGAGAAAAGGATCACATTATCTCCATGAATTGACCAAGTCAACTCACAGAACCTGATCTGATACCATGTTGAATTTATGGACAAGTGAAATACTTCATTAACTTTAATAAATTTTTTTAATCAGAGTACATGAACCTCTATTTATAATAGAGGAATGTTGTAGAGTCCAATTACAATAAAACTACCTTTGTCCCAATTACACTCAAACTCTAACACTTAAAGATAAGTCTTAACATAATTAAATAACTTAATATACGTAAAAGACAAACATAACTCAAACTAAAACTTTTCTTTGACGTGACCATAAGATAAGATACTTTTGTGAGTCCTTCTTGATCTTCCAACTGATGTGATAAGGATGCCAGCTCATGGTAATCATTGTGGGTCCTACTTTTTATGGGCTTGGACCCATCTTGTGGGCCTTCCTTGGTCGTGTGGCCCATCTTATAATAATCTTAGATATGTGGGCATTCCTATGTCGTGTGGGCTTGATCTTATCTTCCAACAGTGTATGAGAGTATCCTAGAAAGATACACTTGATAGATTTAGGATCAAGTTTATTGTGTTTTTGGGAGGAAATATGGACAAAACATTGACACCCGAAGATTTTCAATGGAAGTGAAAATGGATCATCATTTGGTAACAATATAAAGTAAGGAGATTTATTACCAAGAACAGAAGATGGTAGACGATTTATAAGAAAGCATGCTGTCAGGATTGCATGAGACCATTAAAAGTATGGAACTTTCATTGCATATAATAAACCTCGAGCTACCTCAAGAATATGATGATTTTTTCGTTCGGCTACACCATTTTGTTGAGGAGTGTAGGCACATGATGTTTGATGGATAATGCCATTTCCATGACAAAAAGAGTCAAGTTCTTTGGAAATGTATTCTTTGGCATTATCAAACCGAAGTATTTTTATGTTCTGACCAAACTGAGTGAGTACCATAGCATGAAAAGACTTAAAAATCAATGGTATCTCAGAACTCTTCTTAAATAGAAACAACCAAGTGGTACGACTGAAATCATCAATAAATATAATAAAATACCTGACTTAAGAAATATTTGAGACACTTAAGGGTCCCCATACATATGTATGAATTAATAAAAATGGAGTAATACTTGTGACTTCTGGACAGGTGAGTATGTACTCCTTTGATGTTTACTCAGTTGACAAACTTCACAATAAAACTCAGACTTGACTTTAAGAGTAGGAAACATATAATGAAGAGATTGTGAAGATGGATGTCCCAACCGGCTGTGCCATAGCCTTGTCTCATTTTCACTGGTCCCTAGCCATGGATCTAGTTGTTATGATCTATTGTGTAAAACATAGAGAAGAATGGACAGCATGGAGACTGGTCTGACTACTGGTAGGAACACAACTCCAGAGCAAAGAGGAGGGGACCATTCATATAACAGAGGGGGAGATGAGTTTACGAGGCGCACGAGTTTCTCTGGCCAGCAAGGATCCTTCATCCTAGGGGGACCCTTCAACCAGGGGGAGGCACTGTACCTGGCCAGCAAGGACCCTTCATCCCGGGGAGACCCTTCCACCAGGGAGGAGGCACAGTACCTAGGTACACTAAACTCGAATTTCCCACTTATAATGGGTCAGAAGACTCTTTGGTATGGCTATATCGTTGCGAAATTTTTTTTGCCCATCAACGAGTACCAACGTATGATAAAGTGGGGATGGCTGTTTTCCACTTTCTAGGAGAAGCAAAACTCTGGTATCAGCAAGTTGAGGTGGATAGACCAGTTGTGGAGTGGGAAGAATTTATGCTCTCTTCGTTTTGGTCCTCCGGCGTACAGCAATCCCTTGGGTGAGTTGGTTCTGTTACGACAAACTGGTTCCATGGAGCAATATCAGAACCTGTTCTAGAAAAATTTAGCACGAGCAAACGGTATGGTACGAGTGGACCAACAAGTAGTGTTATTTACAGCAGGCCTGACGAAGGCGTTAAAGCTTGAGGTGGAGCTCTATGCACCGATTACATTATCACACATGATGAATATAGCCCGTGCTTTAGAACTGCGGTAGAAGGCCCTGCACAGATGACCCATATGGTCAAGGGAGAGGAGCACTTCCTCCACCTGGCAGAGTAGACGCAATTATCCTCAGGGGGTTAGGACCACAACACCTCCTCCCAGACACATTCCGAGAACCACTTTACTAGGGGATATGAAATCGAGCAGTCATCCACCTCAGTACATAAAGAAATTGACAAGTGCTGAGATGATGGAGAGGCGGTCCAAAAATTTGTGTTACAACTATGATGAACCATATCGGGTTGGTCATCAGTGCAAAAGATTATTTTTAATTGATACGGTTGAAGATGATGATATCGAGGTGATAGAGGATATGATAGAGGAAGCACCACCGAAAATTTCCTTTCATGCAATTACTGGGCAAAAGTCACCCAAAACCATGCAAGTCAGAGCTCAGATCTTCAATCAGGAACTCGTGGGCCTAGTGGACTTGGGGAGCACCCACAATTTTCTTAGTTTGACGGCGGCCCATCACCTGCAGTTACAAATTCTTCCCCATCCGACAGCCACAGTCTCAGTGGCCAATGGGGAGAAGGTTCCTAGCTATGGAATCAACAAGGCAGTAAATTTTACTATTGGCACTACTTTGTTTCATACTGAGTTTTTTGTTATTCCTCTGGGTGGTTTTGATATGGTGTTGGGAATCAAATGGTTACAAATGTTGGGACCCATTTTGTGGGACTTTTCTGCATTAACAATGAGTTTTGTCCTACGAGGTAGCCAAGTGCTCCTACAAGGAAGTCAGACAGAAACACAACAGCACATTCATTCTCTGACTGCCCTAGATAATTCAGCAGGCAGTATTGATGGCATGATTGATGAGTTCTCTGACCTTTTCTATGAGCCTACTGGGATCCCCCCGTTCAGACAATGTGATCACCGTATATGTTTGAAACCAGGGTCAGATGTGGTAGTTGTTCGTCCGTATCGATACCCTCACCTCCAGAAAGATGAGATTGAAAGACAGTGTCAGGCAATGCTACAACAGGGCCTTATTCACAGCAGTAGGTCCCCCTTCTCTTCACCAGTTCTACTCATAAAGAAACATGATGGGACTTGGCGCTTTTGTGTTGATTATCGTGTTTTGAACGCGCAGATAGTGAAAGACAAATTTCCCATTCCGGTGGTGGAGGAGCTCCTCGATGAGCTACATGGATCGTGGGTCTTCACAAAATTAGACTTACAGTCTGGGTATCATCAGATTCGCATGCATCCAGCAGATATTGAAAAGATGGCATTTTGAACACATCACGACCATTTTGAATCTGTGGTCATGCCTTTTGGGCTATCAAATGCTCCTTCTACTTTCCAGGCGTTGATGAATGAGGTATTTAGCTCTTACCTTCGAAAATTCGTACTTATGTTTTTTTTTATGATATACTCATATATAGAAAATCTCGAGATGACCACTTAGCACATTTGAGAATTGTATTTGATTTATTGCGAGCATACCAATTATATTTGAAGAAGTCCAAATGCTCCTTTGGGGCATCTCATGTTGCTTACCTGGGCCATATTATTTCCCATGAGGCAATGTTGATACCGAGAAGATTCAGGCCATTAGTGAGTGGCCACAGCCTCAGTCTTGCTCAGTAGTACGCGGATTCTTGGGTTTGGCAAGCTATTACCGGAAATTTATTCGGAGTTTTGGTCCGTTGGCAGCACCTTTGACAAACCTCCTTAAAAAGAATTCCTTTCAGTGGAACGAGGAGGCTTCCATGGCATTTGACGCACTAATGCTCTTGCATCTACACCGGTGTTACAGCTTCCAAATTTTGATGACTTGTTTGTGATAGAATGTGATGCTTCTAGTGGGGGCATTGGGGCCATGTTGCATCAGAACTCCCACCCTATTGCTTATTTCAGTCGACAGTTGGCCTCTCGTTATCAGAAATTGGCTGCATATGAACGCGAGCTGATCGGGTTGGCCAAGGCGGTCCAACACTGGCGGTTTTATGTATGGGGACGTACTTTTCTCATCCACACTAATCATTAGAGTCTCAAGTTCTTACTTGAGTAGCGTCTCACGACGTCACCACAACAGCATTGGATTAGTAAGTTGATGGGCTTTGATTTCTCAGTGGAGTATTGTGCGGGCAGATTAAACAAGGCGGTGGATGCCTTGTCCAGATGTTTTGAACATCAGCTTCTCGTCTATGCCATCAGCCAACCGCGTTATCTCATTCTAGACATGGTCCGTGATGCGCATGCCACACTTTCAGCACTACAGGAGCTGCACCGCAAAATTTCCAATGGGGAGATGGATTCTAAGTGGCCCATTCAGGATTCACTAATTTGCTATAAGCAGCGGATTTACCTTTCGACCATGTCCGAGTTGATTCCAGCCATTCTCTCGGCTTATCATAATTCTACCCATGAGGGGTTACAGAAGACATTGTGGCGTATTCGGGTGGATTTTTATTGGCCGGCTATGAAGTCCTCCATAACTACATATGTCTCCGATTGTCAGGTATGTCAAAGGAACTAATCAGATCATTTGAGTCCTACAGGTCTTCTCCAGCCTCTCGCTCTCCCTACTCAAGTATGGGCAGATATTTCAATGGACTTCGTGGAGGGTCTTCCCCTCTCAGCTGGGAAGTCTGTTTTGTTTGTGGTGGTTGATCGCTTCTCCAAGTATGGTCATTTTATCCCGTTGGCTCACCCCTACACGGCAGCCCGTGTGGCTCAGACCTTCTTGGAGCATATTGTACGCTTACATGGCATTCCTGAATCTATTGTGAGTGACCGGGATGCGGTTTTCACAAGTACTTTCTGGAGGGAACTGTTTCGACTGAGTGGCACGCAATTGAAATTTTCCTCCGCATACCACCCTCAAACCGACGGTCAAACCGAGGTGGTTAATCGGACCATCGAGATGTATCTCCGGTGTTTAGTGGGAGATCGACCGAAATAGTGGGTTCAATGGCTACCCTGGGCAGAATACTGTTATAACACTTTATTCCACTCAGCCTTGCAGTCCTCTCCTTTTCGGGTTCTTTATGGGAGGGACCCCCCGAGGCTTCTCTCTTATACTAGAGGCACCACCCGCGTGGATGCCATTGATGAGGCACTCATGGATCGAGATCAGGTGTTGAAGACGTTTACAGACCAGCTACAAAAGGCTCAGGACCGGATGACTACGACTTACAATAAGAGCCACCAGGATGTCTCATACGCATTTGGGGACTATGTGTGGCTACGTCTCCGGCAGTACCAACAACACTCTCTTGCTGGGCCAGCGTGCCATAAGCTATCCCCCAAGTACTTTGGGCCCTTTGCCATTATTTGACTCGTCGGGCAGGTGGTGTATCAACTAAAATTTCTGGACACAGCGAAGCTGCATAATGTGTTTCATGTCTCACTACTGAAACCTCACAAGGGGCCAGCCCCTTCTTCTCCACCGTTCCTTCCTCCAGTGGACAATGGCCACGTCATTCTGACACCCTACGCGGTGTTACGGGCGCGTGTGTCGAATGACCAGTGGGACATCCTCGTGCAGTGGACTGCTACAGACCTCGAGGCAGCGACATGGGAGCGGTTAGAGACCTTCAAACAGGTCTATCTAACTTACGAGCTTGAGGACAAGCTCTTTCTCCAATGGGAGGCAAATGTTATGGACTCAATAGCACATCGAGTCACTCAGAGGAGGAGACAATGACTCACCAAGTCACCTAATTTTACTTTTATTACTTAGGTTGCTTTTAATTTCGAATTTGATTGATTATGTAATAAGACTTGAAGGTAGGGGTATAGTTGGGATTTATAAACCTAACCCTAACCTATCTTGGCGTGAATGACCCTATTTAAAGGGTAAGGAATGAGAAATAAGGTAAGTTCGGATTTAGAGTAAAATAGATTAATTAGGTTCTTGCTAGGTTTCCTATCCTAGGGTTCTTGGTGTGAACTATCCTTGGTGGTTTGCTGCATCCATTGGGGAGTCTTTGAGGAGATCTTGGAAGGAAAATGAAGAGGAATCAACCTTCTCTTCCAAGCTGCAATAGTCATCCATCTCTTCCACGAACCAGCAGTGAGGGAAGGAGGATTTGTGTGAGCCTTAGCATCAGAAAGGGGTTTTCGAGTTGCTGATTGAAGGAGGTCTTCAAGAGGTATTTTTATCTATCTTTTTCGAGTTTAGAAGAGCTAGAGACTGCCCTCTTTACATTCAGCATTGGTAGTTCCATGAATTCAGAAACCCTATTCATTGAAGTGAGGTATAAAGTGGGGTTTCATAATTGGATCCTTAAAACAGTCTCTTGATTAAATTGGTGCATTTATAATTGAGAAAAGGAAACTCCTTTTAAATTATAACGTGTGAGGGAAGTAAAAGAGAGTTTCTTTTCACAAAAACGTGTTAAGAAACCCTCTAACATTGCTGGATGACTCGCCGAGTTACTAGATCCATGGCTAGGGACCATAACAATTGTGAAGATGGATGTCCCCACCGGTTGTGCCATAGCCTTTTCTCATTTTCACTGGTGGAAACAATAATTATTTTTGGCACATCTAGGTAGCCCCCTTTGTTCACGGCCTCCACCAATCACCTGCTTCGTTATAAGATCCCGAAGTACACACGAAGTGAGTGAGAAGGTGATAGAGCAATTAAAATAATTTGTCAGCTGACTAACAGATAATAGATTCAAAGGGAAGGTAGGAACAAATAAAATATCAGTGAGTAGAAGTGATGGTGTAACGGAAGTGGATCCTATCCCTTGAACCTTGGTTTGAGAACTATCAGCTATGGTAACAAACTTATGTGAAAGACATGGAAGTACAGAATGTAATAAATATTTGTTACCTGTAAGATGCTCAGAGGCTCCTGAGTCAATTATCCGGGATGAAAATGAGGCAGATAGCATACCTGAAGCAGTGGTGGCAACGGTATTTAATGAGAAACTTCGAGAAGAACCCATCATTTTCTGAAACAAATCATATTCTTCATCAGTAAAAAATTTCTTTTCAGTTGTTTTTGTGGGCTGATCCTCCTTTGTATCACCTACCATGGCTTGATTAGCCTTTGTCAAGTAAGAGTGATTGTTGGCAATATAACATATTTCTCCATAGTAACAATTTTTTCCACAGTAACTCCTTTCCTTGTAATAGCATGTATCGATAGAGTGGGCATATCTTCCACAATGAGTGCATTCTTTCCACAAAATTTCCATGCTTTTGATTAGCCAACTAATCACAATGATATCATTTTTTAACCATTTTTTTATAAAAATGTCTTCTTGATCAATAGGTGGTCCACAGTTGGTGAGATGACCAAGTAGGTCCTTTGTCCTTAGTTATAAGAAACCTCTGAACCAATGTGGACCAACTCATAAAATTTGATACCCTTCGTAAGGGTATTGTGGTAATTTTGAGTATACCACCTTTGCTACTCACAATTTCTTTTGCCATAATAGGCACTTCAACGAAAATAATACTCCAAAAAATTCTAATAAAAACATCCAAGTAGTATTCTTTAAACAACTTGGTGCATGGAGAAATTTAGCATTGATGCTAAACGATCATTATTCTGATTTTTTTCTGAGTAAATAACCACTCATAATAGACTCAATATCAATCTTCTATATCAGGGGAATCTTGTTCCCAAAAAAAAAAAAATAAGAAAAATTCAGCAATCTAATCATGGACTGATCTCGGTTAATAGAAATTCTAAACTGGCAAAAATGTTTGATAACTTCTTCTAGATCGAGAGGCATTCATATTAACAATCTCATAAGATGAAAAACATTCACATACTCTCTTTAAATCATCTTCTAAATTTAGAACCCAATAACATGAAGTAATAAAAAAATAATGAAGGAACTTATCTCACACTTTTTTATCTTCCTTCACAAGGAGCCTTCTATGAGTGGTATTGATCATATCTTCTTAGAGCATTCCTTTTGATGTAGGGATCCTAAATTTAATGCTTTGATACCATGTTGAATTTAGGATCCCTTTTACAATATTCCAAGCAAGGGAAGAGAGAAGGGGAAGAAGGCTCTCGGGTAGAGAGAAGAAGAGTAGAGGAACAAGGTGTGCGCCAAGCAAAGAGAGAGATAGAGATTTACTCAAGAGAAAATTGTAGAAATTGATTAATTCCGAATTACAACACCTCTATTTATAGTAGAGGAAGTGATAGAGTCCTTATACAATTAACCTTTAAATCTCCTAATTACATTCCAACTCTAACTCTCTAAGATAAGTCTATCTTGAAAGGATAACAAAATCTAATAGAGTTCAAATATAAGTTGAACTATAACTCTTCTTCAATAATGTGGAAATAAGGGAGGAGGTGAGCTTGTGGTTTTATCCTTGTGGATCCCATGTGATCTTCTAGCTCATATTGATAAAATTCCAGCTCGTGGTATCTTTGTGGGTCCCACTTGATCTTCAAGTCTTCTAACTAATTTCAGCTTGTGCCTCTTATCTTCTTAACTAATTCTAGCTTGAATGAGGACTCTTTTTGGCATCCCACATCCTCATGGTGGGTCCCACAGTGTAATATTTTCTACCTCCAGCCTTCTCATCTCTTAATCAAAGAGAAATTGAATGGTCCAAATAGAATTCATTCGAGTGAAATCGGGAGTGAATCCAGTTCGATAATTCAGTAAGATAGAATTTTGAGTGAATTCAACATAAAATTTGGTTAGATAGAATCGATTAAAATAGAGAAAAATGGTGAGACAGATAATAAAAAAACGAGATAAAGGATAGAAATTCGGTAAAATAAAAACAAAGATAAAATAGTGAGAGTTAAACATACAATCTAGAGAACTTGGGTAAAATAGAAATGGGGAAGATAAATGCACGATAAATTTATGAAGATGAAGATAAACCGATAACTATGTGGGTGAGGATGGTATTAGAGATTAAAATGAGCCACATGTTGGCATGTATTTAAGAGTGGTATTTAAACACAATTTACAACAGAAATTTCATAATCCGAAGGTTAAATACAGTCAACAGAGATATCCTAATCCAAAGGGATAGTTGAAATAGAAATATTATCTCCTAAATCGAAGGCAAGATAAGATAATCTCTTTATGCCCCCTCAAGATAGGCCACAGTTAGAGAGGTCAATCTTGTCTCATACCAACTGAAATTGTGAACTTGGCAATGGCTTTGTAAGGATATTAACAAGTTGATCAGCAGAAACAATGTGAGCAACACAAAGTAGAACAGATTGAACCTAATCACAGATGAAGTGATAATCAACTGCTACATGTTTCATTTTGGAGTGAAACATAGGATTGGAGCTTAATTGAGTGGCACCAATATTATCACAATAGACTATAAGAGAAAACTACAAAGTCCCACCAAGTTCAGTAAGTAGAGAGCACACTCACCAAAGTTCAATAGATGTAGCAGCAACTAATCGATACTGGGCCTCAGTAGAAGAACGAGCAACAGTGTGTTGCTTCTTTGAACTCTAGGAAATGAGATTATGCCCAAGATAGATAAGTTAGACACTAGTGAAAGAGTAATCAACTTTATTGCTAGTCTAATCGACATCCAAGAACCCATGTAGAGATATAGGAGACTTACTATGTAGAAGAATCCCTTTGTCTAGTGTGCCACATAAATACCTTAAAATTCGTTTGACAAGACCGAGTGCTCGTCAGTTGGTTGATGCATAAACTAGGACATCTTATTGACAGTAAAGGAAATATCAGGTCGAGTGAGGGAGAGATATTGCAGGCTGTCAACTACTTCACGAAACTTAGATGGATCAAAGAGAGGAGGATCATGGTGAATGACAAAGAGTTCATAAAAAATTGGGTGAGAATAGGTTTAGCATCTTCCGTATGAGTTCTTTTGAGCAGGTCTTGGATGTATATCATTGTGAGAATAATATGTCATTGCGATGCAGAACAACCTCAAATCCAATGAAGAAAGAGTGCAAAGATCTTTTAGAGAGAAATGATGAGTGAGATCAACAAATTGAGAAATATGGTCATCAGTATTACTAGTAATAATAACATCATCGACATACACCAGTAGAAACAAAACATGATTTCTAGTATTGAGAGTAAATAGGAAGGTATCAGAGTGAGAATTCTTGAAACCTGAACCCAAAAGAATTTGACACAATTCATGATACCAAGCCCATGGAGCCTATTTGAGACCATAGATAGCTTTATGAAGTTTGTAGACATAGGTTGGATGTTCTAAATCAATAAAGTCTCAGAGGTTGTGCTACATAAATATTTTTTAGAGCTGGCCTTAAAGAAAAGCATTGTTGATATCAAGTTGACGAATGGACCAACCATTGCTAAATGCAATACTAAGTACAAGTCTCACGGTGGTGGTCTTAACAACGGGGCTAAAAATCTTATGGTAATCCACACATGGCTGTTGTTGAAATCTTTTGGCCACAAGACGAGCTTTGAATCTATCAATGGACCCATCAAAGTGCCTTTTGATTCGAAAGATCCACTTATAACCAAAAAGATTAGTGATACCATCAAGAGTAACTAGCTCACATGTCTCATTATGATCAAGAGCATCATCTTCGTCAAACATAGTTCAACTCTAGTTACGATCTTTGAGGGCTTGCGTCATTGAGGTAGGTTCAATGTCAGGTTGGGATGGATTGAAAGATGGGCTCCAGCCCACATGACCAAGGAATATCCACATATCTAAGAGTATTATAAGATGGGTCACGCGACCAAGGAAGTCCCACAAGATGGGCCCAAGCCCATAAGAAGTAGGACCCACCATGATTACCACGAGTTGGCATCCTTATCCCATACATTTGAAGATCAAGAAGGACTCACAAAGGCATTTTTATCTATATTGAGTTATTTAATTATGCTAGGACTTATCGTTAAGTGTTCAAGTTTGGGTGTAATTGGGACAAAGCTAGTTTATTGTAATTGGACTCTACTACCTTCCTCTATTATAAATAGAGGTTCATGTACTCTGATTATAATAAGTTAATGAAGTCAATGAAGTATTTCTCTTTTCCATAAATTCAACAGTAGGTGTGAAGGTTGAGTTTTTGAATGGGTTTATGGATATTGTCTTTGGCCCGAGTAGTCATACAATGTTGGGTGATAGATTTGGTTTCAATGGATGGATGGGTAGCATTTGGTGATAGTTGGAAGGGTCATGGTTGCTGCTCGATTTTTGTATGATGTGTTGGTGACTCGGGGATTTGTGAATTATCATTAGAAGGAGGCACGTCCTGAGGGCGCCCCATGAGGTGGATTGTTAGAAGTCGGTTGTGGTGACGAAGGAGTGAAATAGTAAGCACAGGTGGCATCCATGTCTCTATGGTGGTGGAGGTGGGATGTGGTAGGTGGTTATTAAGCGGAAGTGTATGCAAAAACTCACTCTAAAAATTTGACATGACGAGATACAAATATTAAAACACAATAAGCACTTTGAGATAAAGAGTAACCAAGAGATACACCTGGTTTAGACCTTTGATCAAGTTTGTGAGATGTGTATGGATGAAGACAAGGATAACATATGCAGCCAAAAATCTTTAGTTTAGAATAATTCAGCATTTGGTAGAAAATTAACTCATAGGTAGATGATAGATTGAACGTAGGGGTTGGTATCATGTTTATTAAATAGACAATAGTGGCAAAGGCATAGGACCAAAAGGTAATTGGAAGGGAAGCATGAGAAAGTAAGGTGAGACCAGTTTCAACAATATGACAATATCGACTTTCTGAGTAGCCATTGTGTTCAGGTGCATGGGGTGGAGTGGTGAGGTGAGAGATGTCATTTAAAGAAAGGTAATCTTTGAAGCCCATATATTCTCCGCCATTGTCTGAATAGTGTGTGATAATTTTTCTTTTGAAGTAATTTTCTAAAATGGCTTTGTAAGGGTGAAAAACTTCCTAAACTTCATATTTTCATTTGAGTGAGTAAAACTATGTATTTGGTATAGTGATCAATGAAAATGACATATTATTCGAAACCATCTTATGAAAAAACTGAAAAAGTCTATAAATCAGAAAAAATGATTTCAAGTGATTGTGTAGAGATAAGAGATGAAGTTGATAAAGGCATCTTATGACTTATATTAAAAAGCCATGCATGACATGAAAAATCTTTTGTATAGAAGTAGAAATTTTTTAATGATAACTAGAAAAAATTTCTGTCAAAATGGGAAGAGAAAATGACCTGATTGATTATGCCAATTGGAAGATATGGTTTTGACTAGAGAGAACGTAAGAATTGGAGAACATAGAGACTTATGAGTCGACCACTCATACACTCCATCTCCAGTGCTATATTTCAAATAGATTGCCCCGGTACAAATATCCTTCACATGAAAGGAAGATGGAAAAAATTCAACAAAAGAATTATTAGTAGTGCAAAATTGAGAGATAGAAATCAAGTTCTTTTGCATAGTTGGTACATAAATGACATTATTCAAAGTAAATGTAGTAGTGAGATTTGGAAGAGATATAGAACCGTTGTGGATGATGGAGAGACCAGTGTCATTGCCAATCATAACATCATTAAATATGGGATATATGAGGAGATAAGTTGCTTAAGACTTTTGTGACATTGTGAGATGCTCTACTATAAAGTAACCAAGCCGGATTCTTGGAGGTGACATTAACAGCATAATGAGTTTGTGGCTGCCATGGTATTGCCAAAGTATGAGAAGGTGAAAATCCAGTGTTGGTTGGCTGGATTGTTATGAGTTGAAACGATGGGCATCACTTAGTTGAGTGCCCTTGGATACCAAAAATCTAATAAAACCCCAGATATGGACAAGGTCAAGGACTGTTGGTGTAACTTGGAGCACCAAATTGGTAGTCATGGTTAATCAGCCAAGGTTGTTAGGCGATGGTCGCCGGCCTGCATGATCTGACATAGTGATTGATCTGGCTGAATCGACGTGCGTAAAATAGGCAATGAGCTAGAAGTGAAAAACAATGAGTAGACAGTCTTCGATTGTGAGTTTTTTTTTCATTTCACACGTGTGGCTCACTTACGCACTCATGTGCTTCGTCTTTGAGGTGGTTGCACTTGAGTGCCTGGGCAGCTGTTGCAGTATGGCTAGCACCGTTTTGGAGGCTCAACTGGAGTTGTTGGAGGCACACTGAAACTCGGGTGGTATGAATTTTCGCCTCAATTCTCTAACGTGAGAGCTTTGTCTTCCAATTTTAATCTCTAAAAAGAAACATAGTCAAATGAATGATGACGACAATGTAGAATAGAGGAGGGATGGCGACGACGAACAATGGGGTGAAACGACAATCAAACAAGGGAGAAAGGGAAGAGGAAGAGATGGCAAGTATTCTGCGGGCAGAGAGGCAAAGGAAATGCTTTCAAAATAAATTCAAAAGAAGAAGAATACAGAGGATTAATCATTCTGCTCTAATACCATATTAGAGATTGAAATGAACCACGTCTTTGCATTGATTTAAAAGTATTTATACACAATTTACAAAAAAATTTCCTAATCCGAAGGGATAAATACAATCAACGGAGATTTCCTAAACCAAAATGATAAATACAATTTGAAACAAAAATTTATCTCTTAAACCGAAGGGAAATAAGTTAATCTCTTTAGATGGGAGGCATTCCTAAGTGCCCTTCCGATCCTCTACCATTTTTTCTCCTTGAAGCCGGTTCCCGGCGAGGTCGTGTCGGAAGAGAATGATATTTAATTCATTATCTCTCTCTTATCATAAAATTAATCTAAAAAATGAATATCGAAAGGAACGATAAAAAATGTAGAAACTAAAATTTTATTCAATCCAATTCAATAGTTGTACCAAAAATGAATCTTAACATGGAGTTGGTGTGTGAGTCTGAATACCGTTTTTCCATCTTAATATTGATGTATTTCAAGATTAGTAATACTAGCGTTGCGTTGGCAACAACTTGATGGGCCATAGCCGATAGCCGATATAGCCGATATAGCCGATATAGCCGATAGCCCAGAGCTCCGTGCAGGTACGAAATCCATCTTCATTATAAGCCCTTTTTGTTACGACTAGAACCGGATAAGACGTAGAGCATTGACGAAAGAGGTCGGGGCAAGAGGATGGCATTACTCCGCTGCTTCCATTCCTACAGCCGAGCTGTTTCAATCACTCAGTTTTCACGCGAGCAAAAGGAACCCCCCTCTGATTTCTCAACCCAGATTGGAAAATCGCCTTCCCTGCAATTTGCTCCTCTCGCAGCCGTCTTCCGCAGACGGCTTCTTGCGGGAGTTGGATCAGCTTCTCTTATAGCGGTTGGTGCCAATTTCGCCGGAGTGACGAGCTTTTTACTCGGTCTCTCACCGGCCACGGGCCGTAGTTTCAAACTTGACATTCTTTATCCAATTGGAGGTTACAGTCGTTGTCTTGAAACGAGTGAAGGTTTCGGTAAGTTTTCCCAACCCCATTTTCTTGGGTTGTAGTCGTAAACGGTAAAATAGCGAAAAAACGACCTAAATGTGCCAGATGGTAACACTTGAGCAGAATTCATATATCCGTCCAACTGGGTGGGAGACCAGAGATTATTGTATAGGGAGGCCAAGAAAGCCGAGCTGCAGAGATCTCTAGACCCACCACCCCTGAATGATTCAAGATCAGACCGTCGTCGCCAACGGAATTTCAATGAGCCGGTGGTTGCATTTGGTCCACCGGGAACTAATGGGGAGCTGAATGTCAGTGTGATCGTCTCCCCGGTTCCTCTCGATTTCTCGTGAGTCTTAAGCCAAAGTTTCGTTTCTCTGCATGAGAGGCGCAATGTTATTCCTGCAATCTAAACCCGCTTTTGTTTCTTGAGTTAATAGAATCGAAGCCTTCGGCGGACCGAAAGAAGTGGGAGAAGCAGTAGTTCGAACGATCACAGGTTCTGGCCGGCGGCCGGAAGTGACTGGGTATTTGATAGATTCCACGATGAGAGACGATCCGTCAAAAGAGGTGAAGTATTACAGGTTAGAATTCAAAGTGGAAAGCCCTACGTTTCGTCGACATAACGTAGCGATCTGCACAGCTCTAGGTGGACGGCTATTTACTCTGAATTCCCAGGCGCCGGAAACAGCTTGGCCGGAAGTTAAAGAACAATTCTACAGAATTGCCGATTCTTTCCGTCTTACGGCGTAGGACGCATAATTAAATGTATAGGATTTTAATATTTTGTATTTTTATTAATACAAACCAGACAAGCAAAATGTATTTGGCCGGAGTGAGAGTACCCTAACTCGATTGGATCAGCTTAAATGCTCCTCATCCATCCAAAATACTCCGTTCAGAATAGGTGATAAATATTGAACACTGGGTGATACCAACCGGATTTTAATGCCGATACAAGAATCCGATATGGCCTACTTATCAACCTCAAGATGGCATTACGTTATATATTGCCATCCCACGATTTTACAACCACGGTGTTCTAATCCGAGTTGAATTGTTTGAATCGGGCTGACTCAGTCGAGGGAGTCTGTCCCATGACCTATGTTACCAACATCGTCCATACAATAATAATTCGACCACGATCCGGTCCGTGAACAGACCGAGGCGGCAATAGCTCGGCTTCACCGAGTCGTCATTTCAATTCTGTGCAGCATTTCAATTCAATTAGCTTCGGAATTCCGAATCGTCACATCCACTCACACAAGTCCAACAGATCATTCCCGTACCTCTCTGCCTAATTCCATACAATTACACGCCGCCCTCTCTGCTACCAAGTCACCTCTCCACTATAACGGCAAACTGTCCATTTTCCCGCCCTCTCTGCTACCAAGTCACCTCTCCACTATAACGGCAAACTGTCCATTTTCCCGCCCTCTCTCCCGCAGCTCTTGCGACTGCCCTCCAGCGTCAGCTTCACCGGCCAATAGCTCCATCTTTTCTCCAAATGTCCATAAAATGAAAGAAAATCTTTTGCTTATATACAAGCTCTATCTCTAATCCAAACACCCTGCGATCACATCTTACAAGCTAATACCTCCGACCCCGTTCATGCCACCTCTTATTGCCTGTCCTGCTACCCCATCGTTGCGCCTGGTTGTTGTTGTGCCTCGACCGCTCTGTCCTTTCATTACTCCACCCAGAATTTCTTCGCGTAGAGAAATTTCCGTCAGGTTGAGCTTGTGGGATCGCCCTCTCTGGACTCCAAGTTTCAAATACAGGTTCGCTTGGACCAGCTAGATATGCATTGTAGTTACTTTGGTTAGCCACAAAATGAGCGTTTGAAGCACGATTACTTGCGAAGCCATTGGCCCTACTGTGACCAGGTTCGGACGGAGACTCTTGTGTACTTATCTGGGGATAGTTTCTCGACCATGGGGTATACTGGGGCGAATAAGGCATTAGCTCGGGGAAGGCTTGCTGCGTCCTTGGCGCCGTGGACGCTGTCGAAGGCAACGAGTAGGTTGTAACGGGCCTTTCCATCGGTGGATGGTTCATGCCAAGGGATACCGGCGCCAACACTGTATTACCAGGTCTTCCATGGTTTGCAGCTCCAAGCCGTTGAGCGGGGAATTGCTGTAATGTCGACGATGCATTTTGCGTTAGTTGAGTCACAGTTGCCAACGGCCTTGCGGCTATGCTTGCTTCTTGGTAGACCTTTGGAACCTCAGGTGGCACTTCCTTCCAAGGAGGAGCTGAAACAGAGGACTGGGGGGGAAGAGACCTGGTCGAAACGGACCTTTCTGGAACAGAAGCAACACTTACCGGCGCTTGATGCGACACCAAGTTAGGCATCGATGCTGCGTAAGAAGGGACTGGGGATAGTGCCGTAGAAGCGCCTGCTACAACTGGCTGAGAAATACGCGTCATCCCCGGTACTTTGAGCGTCATTGCAGAATCGAAACTCCACTGCAAGAATTAATAGCCACTTAATCAGAGAGATTCACGCGCACGGTGAAGCGAAACACACATTACCAGCTTATATCATTGTGAAAGTCAGATCATGTCCTTTGTGGGTCCCACAATGCGACCTCCATGAACTATTTCATATAAAAGAAAAGATTAAAAAAATAATAATAATAAAAAAAAAAAAAAAAAAGCTAAACCCACCCTCGAAGAAGGGTCAGGAGTAGGCGACGGGAGAGAAGCAGGCGTTGGAGAGGGAAGCGATAATGGCGTTGGAGGTGAGGGTGAAACTGGATTTTGAGATAAAATAGACTTCTGCTGTTCTGCTCCATTCACAGCCAACCCATTTACAGATCCTGATAGTCCACTAGCCTTAAGCATATCAAGCACTTGAACTATCTGTCCATTGGAGATACTACTTCCTTGACTTGAAGTTAATGCAAAAACTAAATCTGGGTTCTTCAGAAGCACAGCGAGCAATTCAAGGTCAGGTTCAGGGGTTTTGCTATTTTCTGCAGTTGCTGATGTGACATCTGATGTGGCATCTGTAGATGGGGCCTCAGGTGAAGCCTCAGATTGGCCATCAGGAGGCTGCTCGGTTGGGATTTCTGGCGTCAAACTATCATCGTAGTCCATCTCAACGTCCCAGGGTTCTTTCGGGTCAGATGGGATGTCTTGGTTGCTCTGATAAACGGTCTCTTTCTCTCGCCGGATTCTTTCTGTTTGGACTTCAATTTCCTTGCTATTCTCTCCCGCACCCAAGCTCCACTGAGAACTCACTCTTATCTCTGCATATAATAGGCCAAAAAATACCGAATGTCAACAAATAGCATTATAACACAGCAACATACAAAAGCAGATATCCCTTGTAAGCCTACTCAGTGAACACTTTCTGCACTTTGAAAGATTTACTAAGGACATAATTTTCAGCATCACCGGTTAGACTTTTGTTCTGATAGTAAGCCTACTCAGTGAACACTTTCTGCACTTTGAAAGATTTACAAAGGACATCATTTTCAGCATCACCGGTTAAGACTTTTGTTCTGATAGTGAAATGAAAGGAAAGCTCATATTGTGGAGTCTTGTCCAAATCAGTCAATAACATGCCATAAAACACAAGAAAACCACAATTTGCTTAAACTACCACAGCTTTTTAAGCACGCTGCCACCATTATAACTGTGTCTCACAAGAAACTAATTACTGTTTGTTACTGACTCATAAAGTTTCCTTCGATTATTTCTTTTATGCCCACGATGGCAGGTCCAACTAGGTTTCAACGCCTCCAACGATTTCTCAAATCAATGTTGAATGAGATCCACTCGAAAGAAAAACAAGTATTAGGTTGAAGGAGAAATCATAAAACATCGAACCAAGCACTCAATATCAGAAATCTTCTCAGATGAAATTTCACATGCAAAATTCATCCATTTTTAGTTTGAAGGATTCTATTTCATCCATTTCATACAACAATAGCAGAATCATTACTCCGGCTACATATATGATCATTCCCAGCAAAAGCTGAATTTCGTGTGTATGGTGGGTAATAATCACTTGAGAGCAATTTGTAGCATCAAATTATAGCCTCAGACTTGTAAAAATGGGCAGAGTTGGATAGATTTTTTTAAAATATTAATTACACACCCAGACTGCACCCCATATCTCCCAGTGAGACTTGAAACCAAACCTCACACTAGAAATTCTCTCAAATGGCATGCGCAAAAGATCCAATCCTCAATACAGTTCATTGGATATTAAAATGAGCTAAGATACAAAATTTTGCCAGGTGATTGCCATAAGACAATAGTATCATTAGCATCCTGGATAAGGAAATAAAACAACCAAGATTTGAATTGTTGCAAATGATGGCACAAAAAAATATCGTTTAAATTTGGCCCAGAAGTCCAAGATATTTGTTGGCTATTATCACCTAAGTGAAAGACATGCTATGTGATACAAAATAAGATTATCTCAATGCTTATGACTCATCCCTCCCATAAAATGTGATGATCTGGAAATTCGGAATTTTTTAATGATCAACCCACAATCATGGGAAGGCTTCATATCTCATGGTTTGATTTTCCATTAATTTTTTCTTAAGCAATCAACAACACCCATTTGCTGCTGTTTTGGCAACAAAGTAGCCACAACAGCAGGCAGCACTTGCTTCATCAGTATCATAGAGACGCAATTGATACTACACAAGATACTGCACCACCACAAACCTCCATCACAATTATAATTGTATATGTAATATTCTTTTGAAAGTGACTATTTTTTTTTTTTTGCTCGCAACAACTTTTAGAAACCAGAAGTATTGAACTGATCAAAAAGTATCAATCAAATGTACCTGGTGGCATATGCCATGGAATTTGAACTTTCTTCAACCTCTCCCATAGTAGTTTCTCCTCAAGTCCTGAATGCAGCATTAAATCAGATACCTCACAAGCCATGCATGATTTGGAGTTAGGTTCCTGCAGGACTGATTTTAGCTTTAAATCAGGTCCCTCAAGGGTCACAGTTGGTTCAAAATCATGTTCTTGTGGGGCCACACTCGGCTTCAAGTCTATATTTTCAGCACATGATGGCTGTAATACATTATCATTTTGACAAGCATTTGACTGCAAATCAGCATGCTGAAGGGCAAGACTTGATTGAGGATCAGTTATATATTCTGTTGGAGGTAAAGTTTGACAGATAAGGACGGATGCAGGCTTCTGATCTTGCTGTTTTTCCATCATTGAAGTTTTAGCATCCCCTAATTTATTGTTGGTTATTGAAGAACAATTTTTTTGGCATTCAGATATATCAGAAGATATTTTTGAAGTTTCAGTTTTCTGTTGGTTATTATGTGTGGAAGATTCGCCACGCAACGCATATTTGCTCTGCATGAAAATAGCACGCATCTTTGCTTTCTGGATGTCATCAGCAGACATGGGGCGGCTGTGCTTTACAGATGCCATTTTTGCAACTGACCCACTTCTAGCCACATTACGACTTGGCTGTTCCACCAGCTGAACTTTTCTCCGTTCTTTATTATCTGTATTCCGCTAAGGAAATGTACATGGACCCACTTTCAACTAATTTTTTTTTTAAACAAGGTTTAAGTAAATACATACCAATCAAGGCTCAGCAACCAACACCACTCCCAAACAATAAAGAGCACAAACTTAAGCCCTTATATTACCAACAGTTGGAAAATTAAATCACTGATATGAAGATGGCAGAGTAATGATAATTATAACAAGTTGGGATAAATACGTGTACATATAAATAGTTAAAAGTCTTTTTGTTCATTTCAAAAAATAAATAAAAATCATCTTGATTTGTAATAACACCACGTTCCATTATCCAGCTTTTGATACAAACAAGAAGCAAGAATGGAGCATGTCCATCTGAGTTGCAAACTATTAGATAAAGGCTCCCGAAATATCAGCTGACCAAGAACTATGATTAATAAGTCTGACTCCTTTGTGAGCATGTAACCAACAAATTGAATGGTAAGGTAATGGAATTATCTATTCCTACAGGAATAGGCAAGAACTATAAGAAACCAAAATGAAAGCTTATACAAGTTGAAAAAGCTTGACCGTAAGGGTTTAACATTTTCTAGACAAGCATTGCAGAGATCTGCCAGCACTGTATCTGTTTCAATACAATCCCCAAGGGTTCAGCATAAGAATATTAATCCATTATATGTTCTGTATCTGTTTCAATACAATCCCAAGGGTTCAGCATAAGAATAGTAATCCATTATATGTTCTCTTCAATATTTTTTAAAGTTCAAATTGTGTAAAAAGACAAGTTGCCCAAACAGAGTTGTGTTTTTCAATGTTGATACCAGTTAAGTACCAATGAATTTCTCAATTAAACCCCTTTATTTCGAAAGATAATTTTTTTTGAGAAATTTTTTTTAAATTAGTTTTAAAAAAAATGAGAAAATCGAAAGGTAACTTTAAAAACCCTTTATTTCTCGAGGTAACTTTAAAAACCTTAAATTTCTGAAGGTAACTTTAAAAAAACCCTTTATTTATGAAGGTAGCTTCAAGTTATATGATAGATCAATATCAATGCATTCTTTAAATATTCCACAAAAGTTTTAGCAGTTGAAAAGTCAGCAAGTGCCATATCTTTGAATTTGCTGCAATCTATTACCCAAGCAATTTGCATTCCTTGCTGTTCCTTGATTAAAATCATCATAACAAGTAGAGAGAGAAAGAGAATGAGAAAGAGAGAAAGGGAGAGAGACTACAACCCATAACTGACAAAGGATACTAGAGGAAGTGATGTTTCGAGATGATTTTTTATTTGAATCACAGGATGGTGGTGGAAGTAATTTCACTGCTCCAGCATTTTCCAGTTTCCTGAAGCAGAAAAGACAAAAATATGTTTTCTCTTATTACAATAAAAGAAAAATATATGAAATGTGACACCTAGAAACAACAGTAAAACCATCTGCCAAACAAGGTAACAATACCTGCAACTTTTGGAGAAATTTTCATTAAGAGAGAAGAGCTCCTACAAAACAATTAAGAATGAGGCCTGACCAATTCAACAAATTTACGGGGAGAAAAAACACACTTGAATTATAATGAAACCTACAGGAATCTCAAGTTTTGATTGCCATGAGTTGTCACCGAGGATTTCACTAATCCTGCAAAGAAAGAGACTCAACATCATTTTGAACTTGAAAATGAAACATAAGTATAATTTTTACAAAGTAGTCATGCCTCTGGTTGTGTATCATTTCCTTCTGAGCATCACTACGAGCATTAGCAGGAGACAGTTTCTTCAGAGCTTGGCTTCTCACAAACAGTTTGCTCCATCTTGACAACAAAACTTTGGCCCTGTTTGATATGTCTGATCTTCAAATCAGATAAATGAGTTTCAAAGGGCTATGAGAGTTGGAAATGGAAAATAACAACGTAGATCTTTTAGTTTGCAATTATATCAGCTTGCTTCAGATCTTTCTGTTTTTTAAAAGGTACTAACCCAACAGAAGATGAAAACTAGAGTAAATACAAGGAAACAATGAAAGTGTCAGTACTTATTCCAGAGTTGGCTATGGTATAATTACAAAACGAGATACTAAACAGACACAAGCCGACTTTCAGAAGTTCTCCGGTCAAGCCAGAGCAAATGAACTAGCATGCAAATGTAGGACCAACCATACACATAGAAGCAATAATATACGGCCCCAACTTTCTTCTTGCTAATCTGCTTGATCTCCAAATGATGAGATTCAGAATGGGGTGACACTGATGCATTTATTTTTATTATTAGGGTTCATAGATCATCAAACAGCTTGTGGAACTCACTAAATGAGTAAGTAGACAAGATCTCAGTTCACCAACCTCATGTGAGATTAAATCCGCACCCCAAGAAAGAACCAAAAATGCTACATATAAGGTAATTAAGAATAGTTTCAGATAGTATATAGAAAAGCAAAAATATGAACACAAAAAATTTGAAGCACAAAGTGAAAAGAGTAAATCAACAGGTCACCACCTCATGATAACAAATACAACTCCCAGATGTATTTTTCTTTCTAAGACAAACCACAGATACATCAATCACTGTACTAAATAAAGAAACTCAACAGTACATATTATGTACCATTCTAAGCTTAGCAAGACGAAATGATTCATCCCTGGAAAACTTTCATATGAGCAAGAGATGCATATTGGTGATCTGCGTAATATAAGCTTTATGATACACAACACATAGTGGAGAAATATGGCTATTAACATGATTCTTATTAGTTTGATGCTCACTCAAATCCAGTTAATATACATTACAAACTACAATGAACCAAAAGAAAAAAAGAGGTAGCATGAAAAAAATGAGAAGTACGAGGACTAGTCCTCAAAAAATATGATATAGCACATCAAACAAGAACAACCAAAGAAAGCAAATAATAAAGATGAAAGCACACCTGATGTTCGGTAAAATCGCAACCTGTTAACAGTTTGCAATATAGCTGACATTTGTGCAGGTAAAGCTTTGTGTAATGGAAGTCGGCAAAGAACCTGTTTATGTAATTGGCTTGATGATAAGTTTAAATCATGACAAATTACAAAGTGGATGAATATTGACCAAAAATACAGGTAAAAACAACTAACCTTCAAAATCACCAAAAGAACAGTTGTTTGTTCTTCAAGTGCAGCCTCACTCAACCACTTTGCTAGAATCATCATGCCTCCCTTAGTTAAAAACCTGGAAAAAAAAAGAACAGAAAGTCCACAAGCAGATAAGATATGACAGCAATGAGAAGAAAGTCCAAAAATTGAAAGAAAGTATGTTATTCTACCAATTTAATACTGCTGAATTGTGTATCCGCAGAATCGACTGCAACAGTTTGACCTGCCCAGAGAATGTATCTTCTTTTCTCATCAAATTGAAAATGTTTTCCACAAAAAAATTTTCAGACGAGTCAAGACCAGGGATAGTTTCTTCTTGTGATGTAGAGCAAGTCTCTGCATCTTTAACATTCTTGTGTTCTGAGTTCAAGAAAGTCTCTGCATCTTTAACATTCTTGTGTTCTAAGTTCAAGAAAGTCTCTGCATCTTTAATAATCTTGTGGTCTGGGTTCAAGGAAGTCTCCTCCTCTTTAACATTCTGTTGATCTGAGTTCGAGGAAGTTTCATGGCTAACAGGCACATCAGATTCGGATTTAACACAAGAACCATCATCAGATGTTTTACATGCACTAAACCTAATTGCCTTTTCACGAGATAACCTGACAACTTTTCTCACTCTCGAACGCTGACCAGCAAAGAATTCTCTAACCTGTGCATTGTCATACAGAGATAAGCTTGATTTTTTCTTCGTCTGATTTGAAACTTATGTAAAAATTTTCTACAAATAACAAAACCAGTATGGCAAAACATTGGACATATTCAACAAATATAAAGTGAACTCTCAACATAATACTACAACAAGAACTATAATGCATTCCATTGAAAATGCAACAGGCTATAGGCAGAGAAACAAATCAACTGGAGCAGCACCACTCTTTAATCTGATTTTTTTATTGTATCTGCATCCAGACGGGGTAGTCCACAAAATTTCAGACACAAAAGTAGCATATAATGCAAAGAGATACAACTAACTTCTGTATCAAGCTTAAGTTGCCCACAACAGTAGTCAATCAGTCCATTCCACTCCTAGCCCTACATAGACATGATGAAAGCTCAGGACTGTTTAATGATTTCCTACAATGACATGTTTATGCCTTATATCACTAAATCTATTCCACTCAAGTGTTTAACTAACAGCCACTTGAGAGAAGTTTTCCTACAAATCAGACATTTCCTTTGTGTCAGTGACTCCATTAAGAGTTAGAGACATGAACACAGACGAGATCAAAGCACATCGGACCAAAGCAGTCAGTCTGTTTTGATATTGAAAAATACAGAAATGAAGCGACAAACAAAGAGAATAACAAAAGTTCGATCACAGAAAACCACTTATAATAAAGAGAACAACCTGAGTAACAGTAACGCCACAAAGAGCACTGATCTCGCGAGTTTCCTTCTTGCTAATGGTATCTTTTATAGAGAACACTGACTGCATATATTTTACAGCCTTAGGGTTCAGTAAATCCCTTGGTCTTTTTCCTGCATAAATGAAAGAAATTAAAAATGTTGTGAGATATCAAGCACAGCAATTGGGTCAGAAGCAATTGGTCAGCAATTTATTTTGTGCATTAAATTTGACGAATTTTTTAAGAGTTACTTCTGTCCTTCCTCGAAAATACTTTTTCTACTCCTAAAACCAACTTGACTTTCAACTCCTTTTTCTTCTGTCCTTGTAAATTGATACAGCAGACAGATACATGGGAAAATTAAAAATTGCTTCGAAATTATAGTTTTAAAGATTAAAAACCAGCTTCCAAAATAATCCAAACAAAACTCTAAGACTTTGCCAATACATGTAGCAACATGATGAATAAAACTTTGAGTAATTAATCAATTTTTTAAAGTAGAAGAAATTGTTTAAATTTAAAAAAGTCATATTTTTTAAAGTTCCATGAGTTCATACCAAAAAAAGTCAAATACTATGGAAGCATCTCATCACTTTTTTTATTTTTAAAATTTTCAGATGATTTAAAGGATGGGCAAAGAAATGTGGTTGAAGAGAGTAGGTCACATGCAATTAGAAGTAAATGAGAAAAAAAAATGGCTACAAAAATTAAGGATTACCACTTTCAATTAGGAAGCAATCAAAAACATACACTACCCTAAACAGACCGTAAATGCCATCTAATGCAGCCTATACAATTTACTTAAAGATATAAATATATGCATAAAGCCTTAAGCAGTTGACCGAATGTTACGCATGTCATTCAACTAATTGACGTACCAATTTTGATTGAAAGTGCACCAGCCGCCTGCACAAAAAATAAAAAGAAGAATGTTTAAAGCTCATTTGAAAATGGACTTACAAATACCAAGCGAAAAACATTCAATAAAAACAAAGAGTCAGAAAGGGGAATGGGTACTTGGTAAGTAATTGAACAAATTACATTCAGGAAGCAAGCAAAGAAATGGAAGCCTGCACTTCCAGTTTTCAGTTTTAAGATGAGACTTGTATTCTCTAAAGAACCCACAAGTAGTTATACGGTTTCCACAGCAAACAGTAAATATTACAATGTATAATTGTAGTGGTAGGGAAAGAACCAGAAGAGTCAAACTTTGCCATAGGCATCTGCGAAAAAACTTAGGCAAGTAAAAAGAACATGGAAATACTACTTAGTTCTGAAATCATTTTCATTGTTCTTTTATTGGTTCATAATTCTAATTTGCAAAATAAATGGAAAATCATACCATCTCTTGCGACAGAGGATTGACACCAGTGAGTTTGCATTGTGTAACAACGATCTTCTCAAGCTGATCGATCTGGCTGTGAAACAAGTCCTTTTGAGACTCCAAAAACTGCTGAAAAGACTCCACCGTATGCCCTATATCCAGCTCCATAGGTGAAGCCGTAGAATTTTCCATTGGAATATTCATAATTGGTCAGAAACACGAAATCTGGACAAGTCCAAATCGTCGACGAAATAAGAGACTTCGAGCATTAGGGTTATTCCCCTGATCGGAAGAATGAACCCTAGCATGAGAAGGATAGAAACAGTAAATTTAAATCAAGAATAGAATTGGTTTCTGTATAATAAAATCATCAACCAAGGAAGCGCCACTGAGAAAAGGAAAAAGATACAAGGAATTATTGCGAGAGGAGATTGCCGCGAGAGATGAGAACTGCGGTGGGAGAGGAGAAAGCGCATGGCCGCGATCTATGGGCATTAACATTAATTGTAGAATCAATAAAACGTCCCTAACCCGTAAATACATATATGTACTTGTAAACTGGGTTGCCCCAAATCGAAATCCGATAAGTATCTGGTTTGCCCAAAATCCAATACGTATTGGCTTATACAGGTTACGTCTCGGGCCGTGCATGGGGTTGTCGCAGGTAACATTTCGAGCCCATAAAGGTTACGGCAATAAGTAAACGGTTACGGCAATAACTAGGGGTGGCATCGAACCGAACCCAACCCGAATTTTCCTATGTTCGAGTCAAGCTTGACTTTAATATTTCAAACTTGAGATCAAACTTGAGATCAAACCCAGCCTTGAGCCTAAAATTATTCTCGAGTTCGAGCCTAATAATTGCAATTGAGTTCGAGTTCGAACTCCAATATACATTTAAAACTTTTTAAAAAATATATGTCTCAAGTTCGAGCTCCAACAAACAGTTTAAACTTTTCAAAAAATATATGTCAAATACTATAGATAGAGTCACCTTCATCCGCACTTAGGGTACCTTCATCTAGGCTCATTTCTGTTACATTAATAATTCTAGAGGGATATGATTTTTGTAGAGTTGAGTCATTATCTATGGCCATATTAGAACTGGTGTTAATTATTGATGTCAATTGAGGAGGAGGTGTTGACATTTTTAATTCTACAAAAAAAAAATACAAATTAAAAATATAAAAAAAAATCTTAACAACAAAGAAAAATTCAACATTAATAGTTCCATGCAAACCTCTCTTTTGCCCTTTAGGCCATTGGCACTATGCATGTTGCCATCTATGAAATTTGCCACCGTAGTTTTTTTTTTTTTTTTTTTTTTTTTTGTATGTTGATGAGGATATGAAAACAAAAAGAGAGAGATGAGATTAAGAAACCCTCCAAGACAGAAATAAAGTAGAGAGGCAAGCCATGCCCTACAAGGTGTTGACTACTGGTACTTTCTTCAGCGAGAGAATCTGATATGCAAAAACTTCTACTTCAAAGATATCCATCAAAACCTTTACAAAAAATCAAAGAGCATGCAAATGAAACTTGAACAGTTGTCTTCTTATTACTCTTGGAGAAGACTTACCTTTAAAAGGAGGCAATCTCTTTGTCAATACGGTGCTAAGCATATAAGGAAATAAAGCCTTAGAGAATAGATGAGAAGAGATGATCATCCAAAAAATTCAGCTCCAATCTCAAGGAGTTTCAGTACCTAATATTACTTTAAAAATAAAATAAAATTATAACTACTTAGAAGACAATTTCTCAACCATCTTTTACAAGTCCAAACAAATTAATTAGTTGCTTGCCCTTACAAATCTACTTTAGGTTCTAACACCATTTATGACTTTTTGTATCAACCCATCCTTGCAGTTAAGCTCGGCAAAAATGTTAATATGCTTTATATATAAGTAGAAAACAACACAAAGAAGAAACAACTCATTATGCAAGATACAAAGAAAACATGTGCATTCATGTTTTTGAATATTCGAAAGATTCGTAGTAGACATGTTATGGTCTGATCTTTCAGAAACATTCTATAGTTTCATTACCCATAATAAATTGCAAACCATGTTACCCGAGCCATCTCTAGCAATACCAGCATTCTCAACAATTATATTTGATGTTCAATGAAGTGTAACTGTGAGCAAGTACTCTCAAGTCTCCAACATGTATATTTGATGTTCAATGGAATACAAAAGATAAAAATGAAAATAAAAAATCAGTGTTAGGTCAGCGATGAAAAAAAAACCCAGAAGATAAAGAATAAAACAATTTACCTATTTCCATCATTTTCGTTGGCAAGGAAGAAGTTCGAAGGAAGAAATCGAAGAGGAACAAGATCAGAGAGAAAGAAATCGAAGTGGAAAAAATTGGAGACCGAGATTGAGATTGAAAGTAAGGAATCGAAGAAGGAGAATGAGGAATAAGAAGAAGAAATCCCCCTATTTTCGCTGAATCGCTACCTGATGAGTGACGAAGGGCAATCTTTTTTCCTTGATTCTCGTCGAGAGAACTAGAGTGGAAGATCAATCGACCTCCTACTTGGCGCTCCTGCTCAGATATAGCTCCCGAATCCCTGATTTTCCGAAGTCCCGCCTCCCGACTCCCTTCCCAAATCTCAGGTCATCCGTTAAGTTAATGATCCGACTTGCGAGCTTTTGAACCGAACCATGGTTCGGTTGAGCTCGGCTCGTTAACTTAAACGAGCCTTATCCGAATCTCAAACTCGGTTCGAGATCCAGATAAATCGAATCGAACTGACCCGAAATGAGTCGAACTCGAGCCGCTCGCGAACTGGCTCGGTTCGATGCCACCCCTAGCCATAAGGAACACAAATTTAATTGTTTTTTAAATGTCTAAAATTGAAACTCACTTTATTTGTTTTAGACACATAAATATTTTTAATAAATGTTTAAAAATAAAAAATATCAGATACACCTTTTTTTGCAATGCTAGTGCTTAGGAACTCTTTTGAATTAGGGAAAAACATAGGTTGTGTTTGGAACAAGGGAAGTAGAGAATAAAAAAAGAAAGAGAGGAGAAAGAGAAAGTGAAAAGAAAAGAAAAGAAAAGAGTTTCTTTTCTCTTGTTTGGATGTCCATGGAAAATATGAGAGAAAATGGAAGATAAATGTAGTTTCTCTTGTTTGGATACACGTTAAAAATGAAAAAGAAAAAAATAGTAATATTTTAAAATTTTGATTGATTAAAATTTTCTCTCAAGTTTCTATTTCTTTTCTTTTCTTTTCTCCTCAAATTTCATCATTGTGTGTGAGAGAAAATTTATTAACTAAGAGAGAAAGTGAATTTTCTTTTCTCTCTATTGGAACATACGGTGGATTGTCATTTTATACTGGAAAATCCTATACACTATTTGCAGCATGATGAGTGTGTATGATCTCATCTCACCTCGAACTTGAGGGGGAGTATTGGAAGATGGGCCCAAACTCATATGACCAAAGAAGGACCACATGTCAAAGTATGTGGAAGATAAGCTCAAAACCACATACCAAGGAGAAGGCCCTCAAGCCCACACAGTGGTGGCATGATGGTAAATAAAGTGTTTATCTTATAAAGATGGCACTGATGTAATTAGTTTATGATTTATGTCTCTTCTTCACTCTTATTAGGGTGAAGGGTACTCTTATAATATCAATAATTTTGATATCTATAAATACAACTTAAGGGGGAGGGTTTGAAAAAGTCCATTACCCTATTCTTCTGTTATGGTCCCTAGACGTGGATCGAGTAAGTCGACGTGGGATTGGTGAATCCAGCACTGTAAGTGAGTGGTTGGTCTCGGTAAGGAAGAAGAAAAACCCTTTCTTTGTGCTGATCCCGGATTGGAGGAAAGCAACTCTCTTTATAAAGCAAGGCTGTTGTTTTAGAGTAAGGGCAGAGAGCCCTTACTACTGCTACTCGGACAGGAGGAGAAAAACACCGCTTTTGATCACGGAAAGAGGGTTTGGAACCCTCTTGGTTGTTGCTCGTGATAGGTTGGGAAACCTCTATCTTTTATAACTTTTGGCTCACGTATTAGGGGTTCCCTTACCTTCTTCTTAATGGACTTGATGCTGCAATTACTGGTACCAGTGCTGCTCGTGATAAGAGGATTGAGAATCCTCAATTCTTGCAAGGAAAGGAGGGTAGAGTCTCTCTCTTGCTACGGATGATGAAAAGGAGGTTGAAGCCTCTATTTGAACTCAGAAAAGGGACACTGACTCCCTTCTCTTCTTCGATATAGATCAATGGAACATCAATCAAAGGATGATAGAAGGATATTCAGATTCTAAGAGAACCTGGACCTAGAGCTCATCAAGGATACCACCAAACCCTAGAGCTCATCAAGGAGAACTCCAAACCTTGTTTACCTAATTCAAGACTTGTCCTTTTCTCATTCCTTTGCCCCCTAAGTAGGCTTGACATCCCCCCTAGTTTTAGGGTTAAATATTAAAATTCTGCCCCTATGGCAATTTAACTTAAATAATGCATGAAAAACGAATTTAAAACAATATGGAGAGAAAGCTATTAATTTTGTAACTCAGTGCGCCTCCTTTGTATGACTCGGCTAGCTATTGAGTCCTCAACATCTGCCTCCCCTTGGAGAAAGAGCTTGTCCTCAAGCTCGTAAGCTGGGTAGACCTATTTGAAGGTGTCCAACCTCTCCCATGTACCTACGTCAAGTTCGGTAGCTATCCACTGGACTAGAATCCCCCACTGGTCATTGATCAAACAGGCGCGCAACACCGCGGTTGGTGTAAGAATGACATGTCCGTTGTCCACTGGAGGAAGGAACAGAGTGGATGTAGGCAGGGAACTCGTATATGGTTTCAGGAAGGATACATGAAACACATCATGCAGCTTAGCCGTGGCTGAAAGTTGCAGTTGATAGGCCACCAGTCCCACACGTCGAATAATGGAGAAAGGCCCAAAATACTTGGGGGAGAGCTTATGGCATGGTGGTCCTGCAATAGACTGATGGCGGTACGGTTGTAGGCGTAACCAAACATAGTCCCCTACCTCGTACGAGACGTCATGGTGTCCCTTGTCGTAGACATCTTTCATGCGAACCTCAGATCGTCATAGGTGTCCTGCAATATTCTGTAACACCTGGTCGTGATTAATGAGTGTCTGATCAATGGCGTCCACGCCGGTGGACCCTGGAGTATAAGATAGTAGCCGAGGGGGATCCCTGCCATAAAGAACCCTGAAAGGAGTAGATTGCAAGGCAGAGTGGAATGAAGTATTGTAATAGTATTCAGCCCACGATAGCCATTGAACCCAATGCTACGGACGATCGCCCACAAGATACCGTAGATACATTTTGATGGTGTGGTTAACCACCTCGGTTTGGCCATCTGTCAGGGGATGATATGAGGAGGAAAATTTCAATTTCGTGTCGCTCAGACGAAAAATTTTCTGCCGGAAAGTGCTAGTGAATACCGCATCCCAATCACTGACAATAGATTCTGGAATGTCATGTAAGTTGACAATATGCTCAAGGAAAGCTTGTGCCACCCGTGATGTTGTATATGGATGAGCCATAGGAATAAAATGTGCATACTTGGAGAACCGATCAACCACCACAAATAATATTGATTTCTCGGCTGACTATGGAAGACCCTCAACAAAGTCCATCGAAATATCGACCCATACCTGTGTAGGGAGGGCGGGAGGTTGTCGAAGACCTACTGGACTTAAATGATCGAATTTTTTGCGTTGACATACCTGACTGGCTGAGACATATGTCACAATGGAGGTCTTCATGGCTTGCCAATAAAAATCTGCTCGAATATGCTGCAAATTTTTCTGAATACCTTCATGTGTGTTGTCATGATAAGCAGAGAGGATGGCTGGAATCAACTCGAAAGTGTGGGGAAGATAAATCCGTTGTTTGTAGAAAATAAGTGAATCCTGGATGGACCACTTAGAATCCATTGTCCCCTCATGTAATTTTTCTATGTAGCTCCTGTAGCACAGGAAGAGTGGCATGGGTGCCTCTCACCAAGTCTAAAATGAGGAAACGAGGTTGGTTGATCACATATATGAGTTGTTGGTGTTCAAAATGCTGTGACAAGGCATCCGCTGCCTTGTTTAATCTCGCCGAATGGTACTCAATTGAAAAATCAAATTCTATCAACTTACTGATCCAATGCTATTGTGGCGAAGTCGTGAGGCGTTGTTCATGTAAGAATTTAAGGCTATAATGATCAGTACGGATGAGAAATGCACAACCCCATAAGTAAGGACGCTAGTGTTGGACCGCCTTGGCCAACCCGATTAATTCCTGTTCATACGCTGCCAATTTGTGATGACGAACTGCCAACTGCATGCTGAAATAGGCAATGGGGTGTCACTGCTATTGTAAGATGGCCCCAATGCCCCCACTGGAAGCGTCGTACTCAACCACAAATAAGTCCTCAAAATTTGGAAGTTGTAAGACAGGGGTGGAGGCGAGAGCTTTTTTGAGGGCTTCAAAGGACTGTGTGGCCTCCTCATTCCAAATAAAGGGATTCTTCTCGAGGAGACTGGTCAATGATGCTGTGAAAGGACCGTAATTCTCAATGAATTTGTGGTAGTATTCGGATAGACCCAAAAATCCTCTCAAAGCTGAGCAAGACTGAGGTTGTGGCCAATCATGAATTACCTGAATCTTCTTGGGATCAATAGTGACCCCTCATGTGCTATAATATGGCCGAGATAAGTAACATGTGATGCCGCAAAAGAGCATTTGGATTTCTTAAAATAGAGTTGATGGACTCGTAATAATTAAAAAACAATCCGTAAATGCGCTAAATGTTCTTCTCCGGACTTACTATATATGAGTATATCATAAAAAAAAAACAAATACGAATTTTCGAAGATAGTTGATAAATACCTCATTCATCAGTGCTTTAAAAGTGGATGGTGCATTTGATAAGCCAAACGGCATGATCACAAATTCAAAATGGTCGTGATGTGTGCGGAAGGCGATCTTCTCGATGTCATAGGGGTGTATACGAAGTTGATGATAGCCAGAGAGTAAATCCAGTTTAGTGAAGACCCACGACCCATGTAATTCATCCAAGAGCTCCTCCACTACCGGAATAGGAAACTTATCCTTCACTGTTTGAGCATTTAACTTCCTGTAATCAATACAAAATCTCCATTTGCCATCATGTTTTTTGACGAGCAATACAGGTTAAGAGAAAGGGGACCGGCTGCTGCGCATAAGGCCCTATTGCAACATAGCCTAACACTACCGCTCGATTTCATCCTTTTGTAGGTGTAGATACCGGTATGGTCGAACTACTACCACATCATAACCTGGTTTTAAACAGATCCTATGGTCACAGTGTCTCAAGGGAGACCATCCAGAAGGTTCATGGAAGAGGCCGGAGAACTCATCAAGAAGATTTTCAATAGTGCTATCCAGTTGGTCCAGTGTGTGTATGGTATGAAGGTGATGGGGTTTATCCACCTGACTGCCCTGTAATAGCAATCGGCGGCTGTTCAATATAAAGCTCATAGTTAAAGCAGAGAAGACCCACACAATGGGTCCCAATGTTTGTAACCATTTGATGCCTAACACCATATCAAATCCGGCCAAAGGTATGACAAAAAATTCGGAATGAACCAATGGAAAATTTTATCACTTTGCTGATCCTGTAGTTAGGGACTTTCTCCCCATTGGCCACTAAAACCGTGGTTGTAGGACGTGGAAGGATCTGTAACTAAAGATGTTATGCAATTGTTAAGCTAAGAAAATTGTGTGTACTTCCCAAATCCACTAGTCCCACAAGTTCCTGGTTGAGGACTTGAGCTCTGACTTGCATAGTTTTGGCAGATTGCTGCCCGGTAATAGCATCCAAAGAAATTGCTAGTGGTTCCTCCTCAATAATATCATCATTCTCTTCTATATCCTTTGTTTAATCCACTTCAAGCCAAAACAACCTTTTACATTGGTGACCTACCCTGTACGGTTCATCACAATTCTAGCATAGATTCTTAGATCTCAGTTCCGCCATCTCAAAACTTGTTAATTTTTTTTATATACTGAGGTGGAGTATTACTAGAGCATGTGTCGGCCACCAGAGTAGTAATTGGATTGTTTCTGGGAGGTGGTAATGCGGGATGGGGCACCTGAGGAGAAGTATTTCGTCACCCTTGCCAAGTGGAGGAAGTGTTCCATTCCCTTTGCCAAGCTGGCCGATGATGCTGAAGTCGTTGTCGTTGTTCCATTGCACAAGCTAAATTCATTGCCCGAGCCAAATCTAGAGAGGAATGAAGTTCCACCTCTAACTTTAGAGATTCATTGAGGCCTGTTGTAAAGAAGTGGACCTGCTGGTCAACTCGTACCAACCGGCCAACGCGAGCCAATTTTTCTTCGAACTATTTTTTATACAGTTCAACAAACCCGGTTTGTCTCAACAGGACCAAATCTTCCAAGGGGTTGCTGTGGGCGAGAGAGCCAAATCTAATTGTGCATAATTCTTTAAATTCATCCCAATCCAGCACCAATCTTTCTAGTTCCACCTGGTGAAACCATAGTTGTGCCTTGTCTAACATATGGAAGGCGACAAGTCCCACCTTATCAAACTCAATAGTCCCTTGATTTAAAAAAAAATTCTCGCATCTATGCAACCAAATTAAGGGGTCGACTGACCCAATAAAGGTTGGAAAATCTAAGTTTGTGTACCTTAGTACTGTACCTCCTCTCTACGATGCCTAGACAGCAGTGCGCCCAACAAATTTCTCCTTCTTTGGGTATGGAATAGAGTGTCTCTCTGCCATGAGACCAGAAAGCATGCTTATTATACGCTGGAGACTTGCTTGTGTTTCATCATGTCTATCTTCCATCTTTTTTATCCTGATTTCAAGTTCTTCTTTTTCTGGATGTATCCCCATGTTACCCTGCTCTGATACCAAGTTGTTATGGTCCCTAGTCATGGATCGAGTAACTTGGCGTGGGATTGGTGAATCCAGTACTGTTAGTGAGTGGCTGGTCTCGGTAAGGAAGTAGAAAAACCCTTTCTTTGTGCTGATTCCAGATTGGAGGAAAACAACTCTCTTTATGAAGCTAGGCTGCTGTTTTAGGGTAAGGGCAGAGAGCCCTTACTGCTGCTGCTCAAACAAGAGGAGAAAGACTCCCCTTTTGATCACGGAAAAGAGGGTTTGGAATCCTCTTGGTTGCTGCTCGTGATAGGCTGGGAAGCCTCTATCTTGTATAAGTTTTGACTCACATATTAAGGGTTCCCTTACCTTCTTCTTGTTGGCCTTGATGCTGCAATTACTGGTACCAGTGTTGCTTGTGATAAGAGGATTGAGAATCCTCAATTCTTGTTCAAAAAGGAGGGTAGAGTCGCTCTCTTGTTGTTGATGATGAAAAGGAGGTTGAAGCCTCTGTTTGAACTCAGAAAAGGGACATTAAATCCTTTCTCTTCTTCGATATAGATCAATGAAACAACAATCAAAGGATGATAGAAGGATATTCAAATTCTAAGGGAACCTGGACCTAGAGCTCATCAAGGAGACCTCCAAGCCCTGTTTACCTAATTCAAGACTTGATGTCCCCACTAGTTTTAGGGTTAAATATTACAATTCTGCCCCTATGGCAATTTTACTTAAATAATGCACGAAAAAAAATTTAAAACAATATGGAAAGAAAGCTATTAATTCTATAACTCATTACGTCTCCGTTGTATGGCTCGGTTAGCTATTGAGTCCTCAACATCTTCCTCCTCTTTTCTCCAAATTCATCACTCTTCCTCTTCTCTTCTCACTGAACTCTTATTCTTCTTTTCACCTCTTAATCCTCTTCTACTGTGATTATGCATCATGAAATCCTAAGTTTCAACACTCTCAATAATTATCTGTTGTTGTTGAATTTAGGACCCCATGAATAAAACCTCGAGCAAGATGAGAGAGGGGGAAGAAAAAAAACAAAGAGAAGAGAGAGCTCGGGTAGAGAGCAGAGAAGAGAAAAGAGAGAAAAAGAGTTTAGGCTAGAGAGAGATTCTTCATAAGTTAAGAAGTGGAGAGTTTGATTGAACCCTTCAATCAAGACCCCTATTTATACTATTTTCATTACATATTTAGAGATAAGATAGGATCCCTAATATCCCTAATTACATCAATCATGATTATCCAAATCTAAATAAATCAAGGGAAGATAAATCAATTACATCAATCAAAGAAGATTGCCAAATCTTCCAACTCATGTGATAAGGATGTTAGCTCAAGTGATGACTCATCATGCCAGCTCATGTGGTCATGGTGGGGCCCACCTTGTAACACTCCCCCTCAAGCTGGGGGTGAGAAAATATCGTAAATGCCCAACTTTCTGCAATTGGTGGACAAGATCTTATGAGTGACCGGTTTGCTGAGAATGTCGGCAACTTGCCCTTGTGAGGAGATATGTTCGAGAGAATATATGTCGGCTTGGAGTTTCTCTCGTATGAAATGACAGTCTACCCCAATGTGCTTTGTTCTCTCACGGACGACCGAATTTGAGGTGATATGTATTGCCGCCTTATTATCTCAATGTAGATAAGGGCTTCTTTATATCCTAGTTCAATGAGAAATGATCTTATCCATAGTTGTGTGTGCCATGGCCTTGTATTCTGTCTCTGCACTGGACCTTACAACTACATTCTGCTTCTTGCTTCTCCATGTAACCAAGTTTCCTCCAACCATTATACAATATCCCGAAGTAGATAATTGTATTGGAATCCATAGGGGTTTCTACTAGTCTACACCCCATTATTCATGTCTCATCTAGAAGATCAAGGACATACTTTATTTGACATAGTATAATCCCATGTTTGGACTTTAATACTTCAATATCTAGAGAGTATTTAAGTAGTCATAGATCTTTTGTCTTCAATTATTCACATATTTTTTCCTTGGTTTCTTGAATGCCTTTAGGATCACTGCCGGTTAAGACAATATCATCAACATATACGGCCAAAATCACTTTCCCTTTAGGTGTGTCTTTAAGAAACACAGAGTGATCTACGGAACATCTATGAAATCCGGCCTATATGAGTGTTTGGCTAAATTTATCAAACCATGCACGAGGAGACTCTTTCAGACCATAAAGGGATTTCTTCAATCGACATACCGACTCCCCTCAACCACAAATCCAAGTGGTTGTTGCATATAAATTTCTTCCTTTATATCCCCATTAAGAAAAACATTTTCTCATCAAGTTCATAGACCGTTCAAGAAGAATTAGCAGCAAGAGATAATAAAATATGTACCGAGTTCATTTTGGCTACTGGAGAGAATATTTTCTCATAATCGATCCCATAACACTGCGTATAACCTTTGGCAACAAGATGTTATGGAAGCGAAAAATGATTGCCATGTGGAAACAATAAGGAATATGGGGATTTATGACCGAGAACGGAAGAGGGTAGCTTATTTATCAGAAAGAATGCAGTAAGGATGGCATGTTGCCAATAAAAGTATGGGACTTTCATGGTATACAATAAGTTACGAGCTACCTCAAGACGGTTCTTCCGTTTGGCTGCACCATTCTATTGAGGGGGGGGGGGGGGGGGGGGGGGGGGGGGTGGTAGTATAGGCACTAGATGTTTGATAGATAATGTCATTCTCTTGACAAAAATAGTCAAGATCTCTGGAAGTATATTCTCTGACATTATCAAACTGAAGTATTTTGATTGTCTACCAAATTGAGTGATAACCATAACATGAAAGGATTTAAATATGGATGGTATTTTAGATCGCTCTTTAAAAAGACATATTCCTATGGTACGAGTAAAATCATTAATAAAGGTTATAAAGTACTTAACTCAGGAAATGTTTGAGACACTCAAGGGTCCCCATACATCTGTGTGGATCAATGAAAAAGGAGCAACACTTTTAATTTCTGGACGAGGTGAGTATGTGGTTCCCTGGTGTTTGCTCAGTTGACACACTTCACAATTTAAATTTGACCTATCCTTAAAGGTAGTGAAAAGAAGATGAAGAGATTGTGAGGATGGATGTCCCTATCGATTGTGCCATAGACTTGTCTCAGTTTCCTTGGTTGAGACGACATTTATTTGAAGCACATCCGAGTAGTAGAGCCCCCTTGTTCACGGCCTCCACTAATCACCTGTTTCGTTATAAGATCATGAAACACACAAGAAGTGGGAGAGAAGGCAATTGAAATGTTGTGTTAGCTAACTAATAGATAAAAGATTCAAGGAAAAGGTAGGAACAAAAAGAATATCTATGAGCGGAAGTGATGGTGTAACAGAGGTGGATCCTTTCCCGAGAACTTTAGTTTGGGAGCTATCAGCTATGGTAACTAGTTTATTCGAGAGACAAGGAGAAACTGAGTGGAGTAGATTTTTGTTCCTGTGAGATGCTCGGAGGCCCTTGAGTTAATTATCCAGGATGAAGAGAAGAAAGTGGCAAAGAGCATACTTGAAGTGGTGGTGGCAACAACAGTTGAGAAGGAACTTGGAGGAGAGACCATCAGAGTTTTATTTTTTGGAATAAGTCATACTCATCATTGGTAAAGGTTTTCTTTTCAGTTGATGGGGTGAACTAGTCTTCCTTTGTATCACTTACTGAGGCTTGATTAGCCTTAACCCAATCCGGTATGCTATGGATTTTAAAACACTGATCTATAGTGTGGCCATATGTCCCACAATGTGTGCATTCTCTGTCGCCTGTTCTGACAAAACCATTCCTTCCACCTCTTCATTGTCCTCCTCTATAATTTCTTCCACGGCCTCGACTACGGTCGGTTGATGTTCCCCTATGCCCAGAGTACATAGCGGATGACACTTCGGTAGGAGAAGAAGAAGAAGAGTCTAGAATACGGAGTAATGTGGCACATACATCATCAAAGGTGGGAATAGTAGAGGCGCTAAGGAGTTGACTTTTAGCAACTTCAAGATATGGCTTAATGGTTGTTAGGCAAATGGTTGTGGTTAAGGCTTTCTTCTGCTTGTCTTGGACAAAGACATCAGTGGAGGTAGGCTGAGCTAGCTTCCATTCTTGAAGAAGGCCTTTAAAATGAGTCAAATATTCATGGATATTTTCCCCTTGTTAAGTGTTGAACATTCTTTGGAAAATATCATATGGCCTGTGTAAGTTGTCAAAACTAGAGTACAACTTAGTACATGTCTCCCAAATTTGTTTGGTGGTGTCAAGATGAATAACATTATTGGAGATAGGTTCTTCCATGCTGTTGATGAGCCAACTAATTACCAAAGTGTCATTTTTTAACCACTTAGCATAAGCAATATCTTCTTCATCAATGGGTGGCTCAAGTTTGGTGAGGTGACCAAGTAGATCCCTTGTTATAAGAAATCGTCGAACCGATGTGGACCAGCTCAAGAAATTTGATATCCCTCACAAGGGTATGGTAGTAATCTTGAGAACATCATTCTTGTTACCCATGTATTCTTCAGCCATAAGAGGTAATTCAAGGGTAATAATGTACTCAAATTTGAAGTAGCCTAGGTAAGCTGATTGGATATTCAAGACCAGCCAAAGCTAGTTGGGGTAGATGGGAGAAGAACCTGAGCTTATCAAGTATTTAGGCAAGGAGGGAACCCTCTTAGGCCAGTCAAATTTCTGGCCAAAAATTTATATAATTAATTCTCTAGTCTTCCTTGTAGAGAATAGCAAATATCAATCAATAAGTATGAGATCAAGTAAGGTAAGGTAGCAATTCTGAATTAGATCTTTCCAAGATCAATATAAAATATATTTGAATCCAGCTTGGGATAAACTACTATATATTCAGTTCCTCATGAATTAGGCAAGATATAATTGATCAAAAATCAAACAAAATCAGACTTAATCAAGAAGATATTGTAAGATCTTCAAAAATAACAATCTTTCTTCTAATGGATCTTGGCTTCAACTAACCACTTCCTTTATTATTTTATGATTGATTATCTTTATGTAAAACACAATATTCTATGCTTGATTTTCCAAGAACAATCACCCACCTCGTGGCTCTCAAAAAATTCTCCAAAAAATCACAAAACCAAGTAGAGTTCTTGAAACAACTCGGTTAATGAAGAAGCTTAGCATAGAAGCTAAGTAATTAGATTTATAAATCCAATGGATAAAAAACCACCCATAATAGTCTCAAGAACAATTTTCTTCATCAAAAAAATCTTGTTCCCACAAAATGATAACTTTTTATGCAGAAAATCTCATCATAAATCGATTTTCAGCCAAGAACTTACAAACTGACAAAATTGTCTTGGTAAACTTCTTCTAATCTGAGATACATAAATTTTAATAATTCATAAGATGAAGACAACAACAAAATCATCTCTGAACCATCTTCTAAATATTCGAAAACCAAGAGCATGAAATAATAATAACAAGAATGAAAAACTTATCTCAAGCTTTAATCTTGTTATAAAAAGAGTTTTCTATGAGTAGCTTTGATCATAACTTCTTAGAGCATTCTTTTGACATGGGGATCCTAAATGTGATGCTTTGATACCATGTTGAATTTAGGACCCCATGATTGAAACCTCGAGCAAGATGAGAGAGGGAGAAGAAAAAGAGCAAGGAGAGAGAGAGCTCGAATAGAGAGCAGAGAAGAGAAAAGAGAGAAAAAGAGTTTAGGCTAGAGATAGATTCTTCACGAGTTGAGAAGTGGAAAGCTTGATTAAACCCTTCAACCAAGACCTTTATTTATACTATTATCATTACATATTTAGAGATAAGATAAGATCCCTAATATCCCTAATTACATCAATCATGGTTATCCAAATCTACATAAATCAAGGGAAGATAAATCAATTACATTAATCAAGGAAGATTGTCAAATCTTCCAACTCATGTGATAAGGATGTCAGCTCGTGTGATGACTCATCATGCCAGCTCGTGTGGTGACTCATCATGCCAACTCGTGTGGTCATGGTGGGTCCCACCTTGTAACAGTTGTCAAACAACAAATAATACATTTCTCTCCCATTTTCTTTTCTATGGGTTCCAAACAAACCCTTAGGATGTGTTTGGAACACAAAAAGTGGAGAGAAAAGAAAAGGAAGAGAAAAGAAACAAGGTTTTTTTTTAATCTTTTTTGGATGCCCATGAAAAATGAGAGAGAAAATGAAAGAGAAATATAGTTCTTTTGTTTGGATACACATGGAAAATGAAAAATAAAATAAAATAAATAATATTTTAAAATTTAGATGATTTAGATTTTCTCTCAAGTTCCTATTTCTTTTATTATCACCCCAAATTCTATCATTTTATGAGAGAAAGTAATTTTCTCTCTTATTTTATTTTCTCTCAATGATTATGTTGGAGATAGGTCCTAAGCCCACACGACCAAAGAAGACCCACATATCAAAGTGTATAAGAAGATACACCCAAGCCCATATGACCAAAGAAAACCCATAGAACCAAAAGATATAGAAGATGGGCTCAAAGCCCACAGATAAAGGAGAAGGCCCATATGCCCACATACATTGATGGTAGGATGGTAAATAAAGGTCATCTCATAGAGATGACATTGATGTAATTATGTTAAAGTTCCAGGGTTAAAACCCTAAACCCTAAACCCTAAGTTCAGGGGTGTTATTATAATATTGTAGTTTCATAAATCTATAAATAGAGCTTCAAGGAGGGGTTAGGAATAATTAATTCCATAACCCTTCTTCTTCTTGTTTTCTCCCAATGGGTTGTTTTCCCTTTTTCTCCATGAGCTAAATTCATGGGTCCTGAAAATCAACATGGTCTCAAAACTTTGATTTTCAGGACTCCGACTATGGTTATTTTGTTTTCAGATTCATTCTCCTTAGTTTTTTATTTTTCATAGTTGCTGAATATTAGTTTTCTTGTTTTATTGTTTATTTTCTCTTATTCCCCGGCATATCTGTTATCTTTGAGCCTCTGCTAATTGACGTTAATGCTTCAATTGGAAATCGGAGTGCTGGGCAAGACCAGAGACCGACATGCTGTATTTTTTTGTGTTTTCGGTGGTCTTAGTATCTGGTGATATGCCTACTACTCCTTTCCCTTTCTGGTTTTTGGATATTCTCTTTATAATCTCTGCGATGGGGGAGCAGAAGTTTTTTTAGCAATCTGGTATGTGGTGGTCTTGGCACCACTTTTAATTATGATCGTTGTACCTGTTGATCATCGTCTCACACTGGAGGTTGGCTCATCTCTGTGGCATTATCATTGCACATTGAAAAGTGAGGCTTACCGGTCCCATGATACCTCGACGTCCACATGAGCAATTCTGAGTCCGAACCTTCCATCACCATAGTCGGGGTGATTGGCGCCGTTGGTCACCATCTCAGAGACAGGTGAAGAGAGACACTCGCGCAGACGGAGAGGAAGATTTCTTGTCGATGCTTGAAATCCAGAAGTTCCCGCTCTGTTCTGCTGAGACCTAGACTCGCCCGAGTCTAGCCAGAAAACGTTACCGTTTTTAGAAGATTGCTCTCCATTGCTGGTATCTCTGTTTTTCGGAGAGTCTCGTGGCTGTATCCCGTCATGTTGCCATTTCGTAAGAATAGATATTGTTGTCGTTTCTAGAAAGCAGCTCTCTGAATTATTCGGAAAAGTTTCCCGTTGTTGTTCCGCTCTGTTCAGAAGCCGGGATTGTCACCGTGAGGAAGATGATATTGTCTGCCAGCAAGTTTCCATTTTTAAGAGATCGTATCTCTGTTGCTGTAATCCAAGATATCGTTCCAGAATTTCCTTCCGAAGAAGAGCTCTCTTTCCGTTCGCGAGAGGAATAAGACGACGCATTGTCGAAATATTTCATGTTTCCAGTTAGGAAACGTGAAATAATCAGCGTTGGGTTCAGCAAACTAGACTAGCCCGAGTCCAAGTCAGCATAACCTGCACCCGTTCTACCACAACCCGGCCAACCACTCTTGTAGGCGGTAGTTTTCCGCACCAAACAGATCATGGGACTGACGGAACAGTCCAAATCACCAAATGAGAGAGAACGTTGATTTCTCTAGTTTCTCGGTGAACACAATGAACACGAGAGACAAATGATCAAATGTTTCCGTTCGGGGTTTTTCCCCCTTTCATTTATATTTAAGTATTAGGTTTTCCTGTTACAAAATGGCCCATGGGCCCAATACAATACCACCAATCCCATTAAGACTAATCTAATAACCCTATGTACATAACCCAAATTATACAAAAATTATGAATATAAATTATATCTAATATACATTTTAACATATCTTAACATCCCCCTTCAAATTGATGCTGGTAAGTCAACCAGCAACAATTTGCCAACCAAAAAATTATGTCGGGATTGAGACAATGCTTTGGTAAAGATATCGGCCACCTGAAGATCCGAAGAAATGTACGGAAGAGATATTACTCGGCGCTCCAAAGTATCGCGGATGGAGTGACACTCAACCTCAATATGCTTTATGCGCTCATGAAAAACTGGATTGGCCGCAATTTGGATAGCACTTGTGTTATCTGCATGAAGCAGTGTAGATGAGGGCTGAGGAAACTGGAGCTCAGCAAGAAGACCGCGGAGCCAAATAACTTCAAAACACGTAGTAGACATAGTGTGATACTCGGCCTCGGTAGATTACTTGGACACCCGGTCTTGTTTCTTACATTTCCAAGAAATCAGTGTATCCCCTAAAAACATACACCAGCCTATAGTAGAACGGCGGGTATCGGGGCACCCAGCCCAATCAACATCACTGTATGCAATCAGACGTAGCACGGAGCCGGTAGGAAAGAATAAGCCACAAGCAGGGGGCCATGTAGATAGCGGATGATGCGCTGAACTGCCGCAAGATGAAAGTGCCAAGGAGATGACATAAACTGACTGACTTTATGAACAACATAGGAGATGTCCGGGCGAGTAGTAGTCAAGTATATGAGACTCTCGACCAGTCGTCGATAGATAGTCAAATCATCAAGGAGAGTCCCTTCATCTTTCCTATATTTGACATTGACCTCCATAGGGGTAGCCACCGAAGATGTGTCCTCTAACCCAGTGAGAGTAATAAGATCTTGAATATACTTATGTTGGTTTAAGAAAATACTTTTGGGTGTATGATGTACCTCTAGCCCTAAGAAGTATGTGAGTTGTCCAAGATCCTTCATATGAAAAGTGGCATGCAACACCTTCTGAAGCTTGGTAATCAGTCCAGAGTCAGTGCTAGTAATGATGATGTCATCCACATAAACCAAGAGAATGACCATGCCCGCGGTGACTTATGATATAAGAGAGATGAATCATACTAACTATGGGTAAACTGGTGGAGGATAAGTGTGTCGCGAAACTTCTCAAACCAAGCTCAGAGGGCTTGTTTAAGCCCATACAAAGGACTACGTAGCTTGCAGACATGATCAGGAAAGGATGTAGACATACCCGAGGGAAGCTTTATGTAGACATCTTCCTGCAGATCACCGTGGAGAAAGGCATTCTTCACATTCATCTGTTGCAGTGGCCAGGATTGAGATGTTGCAATGGCTAAGATAGTACGGACTGTGATCATCTTGGCAACTGGTATAAAACTTTCCTCATAATCAATCCCATATTCTTGCCTATTCCCCAGGGCCACAAGGTAGGCTTTGTACCGATCCAATGATCCATCTGAACGTAGCTTGACAGAGAAGACCCACTTACTTTCAAGAGGCCAAATAGTAAGAGGGCAAGCCACAATGTCCCAGGTGTGATTCTCCTCTAGCGCTTGTAGTTCAGTTTGCATTGCCTTTTGCCAACACTCATGTGCCATAGCCTGTTTATAGCCAGAAGGAATGAAAATAAAAGACAAAGTAGCTACCAGAGATACAGGGGAGGAAAAACCATACCTAGCAGGAGGGTAAGAACGACGCGTGGATCTGCGAAGAGTGATGGGAGCAGGAGCAGAGGGAGGATCAGAAGCAAGCGCCAAGTTAGGATGAGGAGAGGGCAGCGAGGCAGTGGGGTGAGGCTCATCGAAGCTCGGCAAACTAGACAGAGAGACAACCGGTAGAGTAACTTGAGATGGAAAGAAATATTGATTTTCAAAGAAGACCACATTCCTAGAAACACGGACTCGACGCACCTAGGGATCATAACAAACATAGCCCTTTTGAGAACTGGCATACCCAAGAAATGCACACATAACTGATTGGGCTATAAGTTTATGTCGTCCATGATCAAGTAAATGTACAAAAAAAACACAATCGAATGTCCAAAGATCAATGTAGGACAGAGAATAACCAAATAATCTAACAAAGGGAGAGACATGATGCAAGATATGCAAGGGCAGACAGTTGATTAAATGAATGGAGGTAGAGAGATCTTCACACCAAAACCTAGGAGGAACAATGATTCAATGAGAAGGGTGCGGACCATATCAAGAAGGTGACGGTTTTTTCGCTCAGTAACACCATTTTGTTGGGGGTGTCGAGGGACAAGAATGTTGAGAGATAATGCCTTTGCTTTGAAGAAATTCCTGGAATTCCGCTGACATATACTTGCCTCTAGAGTCAGAGCAGAGTACTTTAAGGTGAGCAAAGAATTGTGTTTCAATGAGTGCAAGAAACCTCTTAAAAATGACAAAAACTGTAGACTTAGCCCGTAAGAAGAGGACCCACGTAAATCGACTAAAGTCGTCAATAAAGGTGACAAAGTACTTAATTTGTGCATGCAAGACAATAGGAGAAATTTCCCAAACATTACTATGAATAAGGTCAAAGCAGTGACAGGCATGTGAGGCATGATGCGGAAATGGTAGAGTTTTACTTTTGCCAAGTTTACATGATGAACAATCAAAATAAGTACCACTAGAAGTGCAGTCTTGATTGCCTAATAAACCTGATTTAAACAATGTACAAAGTACAGGTGAGTTTAGGTGGCCTAGACGTCTATGCCACATCTTAGTACCATATCCAACAACATTACAAGCAAAAGAAAGTACATGAGAACATGGAATAACAGCGGATAGAAAGACTTTAAGTGGAAATAGCCTACCCACTTTAGGCCCCTTCGCAATCACCTTCCCCGACGCTTGATCATGCACAACACAGCCAGAATGAGAAAATTGAACATTACAGTTTTTATCAACTAATTGACCAACAGACAGAAGGTTTGTCGATAGGTCAGGAGACTCAAAGACATCAGCTAAAGACGGAAAGAGATCACCAACAACACTGATAGGCAGAGTGCTGCCATCAGCAGTGTTGATGTGCAGGTTGCCATCATACTTTCTGACATTCGAAAGAGATACAACATTATCGGTCATGTGGTTAGAGGCACCGGAATCAAAATACTATGGTTGAGTAGAGAGTTTTTGCTTACCTGAGATACCAAAAGTAGAAAGTTGGGCACACCACGTCCCGCGTTAAAATCCCATGAGAGGCGGTCAAGAATGGGCGGGGTGGGTGTCAAAGTGGTTTTGTCCACTCTTGTAGGCGATAGCTTTCTGCACCTAACATATCGATCTTTTGGGTGTATTGGCTAGCCATTGTCATGGTATCAGAGCTAGGCACGCCACGTCCCCCGATATGTTAGATGCGAAAAACTACCGCGTACAAGAGTGGACGGAACCACTTTGACACCCACCCCGTCCATTCTTGACCGCCTCTCACGGGATTCAAATGCAAGACGTGGCGTGCCCAACTCTGATACCATGACAACGGCTAGCCAATTCACTCAAAAGACCGATCTGTTAGGTGAGGAAAGCTACCGCCTACAAGAGTGGAAAGAACCACTCTAACAGAGTCAACTCGGACCAACTCGATCTGGGTCAACCTGACTCGAGCCACTTATTTTATGCCTCGGTATACATGCCCAAAGTTTTTTTTTTGGGTGCGACTCGATAAATATTTTATCTCTGGCTGGATTATTATTGAAGAATTGATAGATTATACCTTGATCAATATATTATTTGGTCTAGATATGTGCATTGAATTAATTCATTGGTCATTTTACCAGGATTATTTTGGGTTGTGTTAAATGGGGCCAAGCCAAGCTCATTTCAGCTGCTACTATTATGTCTCTTTTGATGAGACATTATTATTAAAGAAGAAGTAGTCTCATACCATTATTTATCCTCAACCCCATCAAAAATATCAAAAAAAATTTGGTTGGGAGTCAATGGAGGAACTTCATCCCCTTAAAAAATATCAAATTTATTTGTGGTTGGGAGTCCATGATGGCGGAACTTCATCCCCATAAAAAATATCAAATTTATTTGTGGTTGGGAGTCCATGACAGAGAAATTTCATCCCCATAAAAAAATCAAATTTATTTGTGGTTGGGAGTCCATGATGGAGGAACTTCATCCTCATAAAAAATATCAATTTTTTTGTGGTTGGAAGTCCATGACGGAGGAACTTCATTCCCATAAAAAATATCATATTTTTGTGGTTGGAATTCCATGATGGAGGAACTTATTGTTATATTTATGTTACTTCCCCCCATTAATATTATATATTACTCTACCACTTGAGAGTCGTTGTCCTGTGGAGGTGGACACTTCAGAGCAATGTCTTAGCGGCTAGGAGTGATTTACTCTCACTGATATTTTACTAGTTGGGCCTCATGAACGAGAGCACCAGCATGAGGGAGAGTGTTGGAAGATGAAGGCATATTATACAAAAAAGATTTTATACATCATTTGCAACAAGATGGGCGTTCATGTTGTCCTCTCACCCCCAGATTGAGGGGGAGTGTTGGAAGACAGGGCCCATGCCCACACGACCAAGGAAGGCCCACATATCAAAGTGTATAAGAAGATGGGCCCAAGCCCAGAAGACCAAGGAAGACCCATGGAACCAAGAGATATAGAAGATGGGCTCAAGGCCCACAAATCAAGGAGAAGGCCCATAGGCCCACATACATTGATGGCATGATGGTAAATAAAGGGTCATCTCATAGAGATGACATTGATGTAATTATGTTAAAGTTCTAGGGTTAAAACCCTAAACCCTAAGTTCAGGGGTATTATTGTAATATTTTAGTTTCATAAATCTATAAATAGAGCTTCAAGGGGAGGGTTAGGAATAATCAATTCCATAACCCTTCTTCCTCTTGTTTTCTCCCAATAAGTTTCTTTCCCTTTTTCTCCTTGAGCTAAATTCATGGAGTCCTGAAAATCCAATAGATTCTTTGCTGCCAAAGAACAAAAAATAATTTTCTCTTCCATTTTTTTTCTTTTTGTGGGTTCCAAACAGAAAATTTATAGCTTGTTTGGAACCCACCAAAAAGATAAGGGGAAAGAAAGTTATTTTCCATTGTTTGGCAGCAAAAAATCATTGAGATAAAAGAAAATAAGAGGAAAAAACACTTTTTCTCTTAGTTAATAAATTTTCTCTCACAAAATGATGGAATTTGGGGAGAAAAAAAAAGAAATATAAATTTGAGAGAAAATCTTAATTATCAAAAATTTAAAATATTCTATTTTTTTTCAATTTTCATTTGTATCAAAACAAGGGAAATTATATTTCTCTTCCATTTTCTCTCTCATTTTCTATGGGAATCCAAACAAGAAAAAATAAACTTTTTTTTTAGTTTTCTTCTTTTCTCTTTCTCTTTCTTTTCTCTTCCTTTTCTTTCTCTCTACTTTTTGTGTTCTAAACACAATCTCAGCGTAAATGATTTGGAAAAAACAACTAAAAACAAGTAAAAAACTTTACAATAAATCAATTATAATACTAACAATTTCTTACTATAAATATTTTTTTAACCGGGTAATTGGTGTATAACTTAGTTATAAATAATTTAACTTCATAATTATCATATATCATGAATGTGTATATATATATATATTATATTATATTATATTATATTATATAATAGTAATTTTTTATAAGAACTAACCTAATATACTATTAATCTAATAATATAATCTATTTCAATTTAGGACATAAATTTAAATAAAATTCATTTAATATACTAATAAAATTAATTTAATAGTATAATATGATATTTAACATTTATTTTTTCTAAATCAAGTTAATAAAAAATTCCGAAAAATAAAAAAATTAATCACAACATGACACAATAATGACCTAATGAATGACAAAATTGAAATTGGCAAAAAGTATAAAATAAAATTATTCGCAGTGAATAATCCAGCATGTGTAACCACTTCCTCAAATTGCAATATCACTGAGATAGTTAAATTATGGTCAAATATAATTTATTAAGTAATATAAATATTTACTGCTTTATATTGTAACTCAAATTTATTAATAATCCATATTTATTTATTACTTAAATACTTAATTATTATAACCTAGAACATAGTACGTTATTAATTTTGTATGAGTGACTTCATTTAAATTTATATCCATATTATTAATTATAATTGGTATTTAATGTTGGTTATTGATTTATAATATTTAATATTTACTAACGAGACTAAAAAATAAATTAATATGACATTTAATATAACATTAAAATAAATTTTGTTTCAATTATGAGATAACTTAATATTAATTAATAATATTAAATATAAGATTAATAATATTATAACACTAATGTTAAAAACGACAGCTATTCTATATATACAATTAATATTAAAATCATACGTGATAAAACACAATATTTTATAACAATATTTTATCATTGATAAAATACTAAAGCATAATCTACAAACATATTATTTCAAAAACTTAAATACAATCATTAGAAAGCTAGATAACAATATTACAAACTTTGCATTATCATATATTAGAAGACTTAAGCCAATTTTTTTAAAACAAAAAATAGGACTAAGGGGTTTTCTTTAATCGGACCCAACTATCATAGAGAGTTCAAAGATCTGATACATGACACTTTCATATAAAATATCTAACGCTTAAATTTTCTTTTTCTAACAGAATTTTGATGTGATCTCGTAGTAAGTGATAGATCTAGACTTTAGACATCCAAATATACAAAAATAAATATGCAAAAAAGGAAATGAAGTCGAACATTTTACCTGGGTTAATTACCAAACAACTAACAATGACCAAATTAGCCTCAAAATTGTTGGCCTAAGTGGCGTCTCAGAAAGGGGTGAATTTAGTGTGAATTAAATTTTGAGTGTAAGCAAAATATAATTGCAATGCAAAAAGTAAAAGTACACATAATCAATAGGAACACAAAAAAAAAAATTGTTATCAATATTCCCCTAGCAATAGTCACCGACGAAGAACTGTTACTCAAAGAAAATTCACTAGCTAGATGAATTATCACAAGAGGATCACAAATCTTCTAGGCAAATAGTACAATCCACAATTGTACACTTGAAATCTCTATCTAAGATACTTTCTTATATGATGTTTAGATTCATGATCTAGAAAACACTCCCTATAGATTCTCGACTCTAAACAACCATCACTCTAGATTATAAGTTTTGATTTTCCATGGAAAGTCAAAAGAGAAAAACAAAAACAAAACTACAATCAATTTGGTGAGAATATCATTTAACTATTAGTAGAAATACAATCCTCCTAGACTTTAAGTATGAATATAACAAACGCAATGGAGCTTTAGAATACTATAGTGGACGAATGAAATGATGAGAAGTTGAAGAGATTTAGAAAAATGAAGTGAAAATCTTCTCTTTTCAATGACCAAGACTCGAGAGTTTTCCTTCTAAGATTATAATGTTTTACAACTCAATGGTAAGACCCTTATTTATAAATTTGGAAGCAAAACTAGATATTTTAGAACATTAAAGAAAGGTCATAAAAGACCACTTCTCAACATTGATCGATAAATGAAAGAGCATTAAGTGAATAATGCCTCCAACAACTATTTTTTTACAAAAAAAAATTCCTACTCATGATTGATTAATGCATGTGAGGCTGATTGGTTAGCTTTTCCATGTAAAGTTTGTTGATCTTTGGTTGATCGATCATTCATTACGATTGTTGATAAATGAATGCCTATATTAACTAAACAATCACAACTCTTACAATTTGATCAATTTTTTTCTAGAATGGGAAAAACTTGGTAAAAAGCTAATATACTCGGTCACAAGCATAACACATACTGTGTTACAAATATAACTAGTACTACGTTATGAAAAATTACATTTTGAGTTTCAAATCAATTCTAAATCTCGCAAAAACACTTTGAATTATTTTAAAACCTTTCAAAAATATTTATATATTGATTTTGAATATGGTGTTGAAAACAGAAATGCCCTATGCTCCATTTATGCTAATTCTAGCTTTGGATGGTGAAAGGTTACTCTTACATCTCTTTTTGTTAGTTGTTCTTGAGAGTAACTTGTTCATTCTTCAAGCTCATGGTCCTTCTTCTTGTATTGACTTCATGATTCTTCCTTTTTTAGACCATGCTTTTGTCACTTGAAAGTTGAATGAAATTCCGTCATCTAAAATATTTATTTTCTCATATTAGCACTAAAATGCTAATATTTTTTTATTGTTAAAACATGAGAAATTCAAACCACTTGGATTTGAGTCAACCTATGTCAACAATCTTCCCATTTTTATGATGATAAAATCTTAGCTAAAAACAATGGATAAATATAAATCTCCCTTTAATTTATGCTTTTTTTTCTAGTTTCTTCATCTCCCCCTTCAACAATATTTCTCACAAATTCTCCACTTAATGAAGCAATCCTCTCTCCCCCTTTTTGTCATTCATTAAAAAAGAAAATACTAGAGCAAAATGGAAAGAACAATTGAATTGCCAAAAAAAAAATAATAATAAATGGGAAAGATGACAAAGAGATAAAACATGATTTTATGAGTATACAATAGACATGCCATGTTTATATTAAAGTTGCGGAGAGGTTAAAGATCGATTTAAGTCAATCTAAGGCCTTAAGGTATTTTGGTGGTGGATGATAATGTCTAGGATCCTTTATTAGGGAATTTTTAATCAATCCCACTTTTGACCTGAATTTGAATTGGTTAGAGCTAAAGCTCAAATTGAACAGAAAAATCTAACTTTAACACAATCTTTGGCCTAAGATTTCCATCTCAATGCTTCACCAATTGTTTTAATTTCTCTTGCCTTTTAGATGGTGTGAAATGACAATCTCGTATTTGGGTTTTTTATCTTTCTTTCAAATATATTTTTAGATGATTTTAGGAGGGGATCTTACAAACTTATCCACATTTTTTTTCTTCAAGTAGAATGAAATGAACTTTCATCTCATATCTGGCAAAATACGTAGTTTACTGTTTTGAAAAGACCCAATCACTTCTTCTATAAAGGTTTAATTTTGGGGTTTTCTTTGAGTTATCGACTCATGGTAGTGCTAATGAGTTTTAGAATTTTAGTTCCATTTATCATATTTCATTATCTCTAATAATTTTGTATTCTTTTTATATGGCTTAGCACTAATTGTCAAATTTTCATTCCTTTCTACATGGCCTATAGACAAGGTTCTACGTAAAAAGGAAATATTATTCATCTAGTGGCCCAAAAACCTTGGTGCTACTTAGGGATTCCATTAGCCACCTTGTTTTCTTTGGATATCCATATATGCTTGTCCTTTGGTAAGCAAATATAGTTACCACCATATCCATTTCTAAGTTTATATTAGGTTCTAACTTATTACCATCATTACATATAACATGGGACATATAGTGTTTTTTTCTTTTTTGCTACCTCCATGGTACAAATTGTTGAGATGCTATTTCGTTTAGTTTTTGTTCTATTGCTAAGCATATTTTTTCAAATGCTATTTTTCTAGGTATCTATGAGCTCCTATGGTCCTAAATTCCTATCATGCAAATTATCTCTTTCAACACAAACTTCATCTAGTTTTTCTTTAGTTCAAGATCAAGTGTAAGACTTTTGCTACTTTTTCTATACTTATTTTTACTACAATAGATTTTTTAAAAATATATTTCAATTAATTTGTATAATCAGAATTATTTACCTTTTCCAAAATTTTAGAGGCATCACCTTCATCAGCCATAAAATCCCAAAATATTAACATGTTGGCCTGAATAGCTAAAATAATTTTCTGATGCATCCCAACCAAAAATTAAGACTTTCTTCTTTTTATTCTAGTCCTTACTTGTTGATTATTTACTTTTGAGATTGGGGCATTTGACCTCAAGTGACCTGATTTTTTACATTCATCGTAAATGGGCTCTTCTTCTTCATTAACCTTGTTGCTCTTTTTCTTATGGTGTTTCTTCTTTTTGTTCATATACAATTTCTTAAAATGCTTTCTTACCAAAGTTGATCCGTTGGAGCTAGGTCCACTATATGAACTAGACCATTTGATGTTAAATGTCCTATGATGCTAGTGTTTTGTATTTACTAGAATCTTCCTCCTTTTCTTTGTTTTCCATCTCATAAGCCAAGGGGATACCAAGTAGTTCATTCTATGTCATTGTCCCTAATGGCAATGTCTTCCTATCTAAAGATCTTGGAAGAGCTTTAAGAAGTTTGTCATTACCTCTACAAAGAGAAACTCTTCTCCTAGTATACTAAGTAATTTAAATAAGGGTGAACCTAGAGTTCATTTCAGATACGGTTTCATAAAGTCTCATTTTGAACTCATCAAATTGGAAAATAAATAGACTTACTCTAAAATCTTTTACTTTTTTTAGTTCCTTCATGAGTAGTCTGTAATTTTTGCTAAATCTCATTGGTTGTCTTACATGACAAACTTTGTTACACATTTGGACCTAATGCACACATAAGAAGATTTGGACCTTGTTTTCTTTGCAGAGAGTTAGAAAAATGAAGTGAAAAAATCTCTTTTCAAGAAGTAGGGCTCAAGAGTTTGCTTTCAAGATTAAAAGTCATTTGAAAATTAATGAAATGAAAGGGATGTGCTTGAGTTCCTATTTATAAAATTGGAAGCAAACCTAGTTGTTTTAAAACATTGGAGAACCACCATAAAGGACAATCCACAACATTGGCCAACTAATAAAAGTGCATTGATTGATCATGCCTCCAACAATTTTATTTTTTGATTTTTTCTTACTCAATGATCGATGAATGTATACAAGTTTGAAAGATCAAACTTTTCCTAGAAAAAAATTGTTGCTCTTTGGTTGATCAATCAATAGCTACATTGATCAAACAATGAGAACTCCAATAATCGATTAATGGTTCTAGAATGGAAACAAACTTGGTACAAAGCTTAGGTACAAGGTTACTAGTATAATAGATAATATGTTACATGTATAACTCATACTAAGTTATGAAATCACATTTTGAGTTTCCAATCAATTTTAAACCTTGTAAAAACACTTTGAATTATTTCAAAACCTTTGTGTCAATGTACAAAGGGCTCTGTAGAGTGACCTTGACTGTGAGTACAACAACAAGGAAAACTATAAGGTTTCGAGTGATGTGGAGTCCTATCTTTGATATGATCCTCTAATTCAATCTCCACACACAAACTTGATTTATGTCTTTATTGACTTGTTGAGTGAACTATGAACTCCTTTGGTTGACTAGTTTTAAATTTACAACTTGTCTCTACTTGGTGCTTGACAAGAAAATTTAGACTCATATTACAACAACAACTCCAAAGTTAGATAATTGTTTGTTGCTACCTCCACTGTAGAATCCAAAAAAAGATTCAGGCTAATTTGAGATTTGAGGTGTTAGGAAGGATGACAAAGTTGTGGTAGAGTGTCTACTTGTTGCAAGCTTTGTGACAATTTTGGCAAAGTTTCTTGTGTTTTTAAGGATTTGAAGCTTCAATAGACTTCTTCAATGCTTTCTCCACTCCAAAAGTTTTTCTCGAAGATTTGTCCAAAAATATTTTCCAAAAGCCTTCTAAAGTTCTCTCTTTCATCTAAGAGAGACCTCTATTTATAGGCTGGTGGGGGTGGTTCAACCACCCACCTTTTTCTATCCCTTTTCTCCTCCCTCTCCCCTTGATTAGATACACATGCAAAGTGAGCGAGACAATTGGCATGACTTATTCTTCTTTCGATAAGGGTGTGACATCTCACCTTGCCATGTGTCACCAATGTGCCACCTTTCTTACTTGGGTGGAGCTTTCATTTGAAGCCATGTGCCAACTCTTTTGCTTATGTGGTACATAGTTGTGGGTCATGCAGTTGGCTTTATCATGACTATCTATCGAACTTTGATCTTAGTAATTGACTCTGATTTTGACCAAAAAATTGATTTTGACAATTAATTGACTATGTGATTAATTTTCCAGACTTTGACTTTGACCATCAATCAATTGGCAATCAAGCTCATTCAATCATGACCATTGATCGATGCCGATGATTTGGATTGTGTATTGGGGTCCTCATTTTGATGATTAAATTTTCATGTTTACCTATACCCCCCTTTTAGACTCTGTTTGTCGACTAGATGTGTAAGGCTTGAAGCTCACTTTTTTTTTCCCAACGATCCAACATATGTGGGGGATTTGTGGGTTTATGACTCATGGATCTAAGGTCACCAAAAGATTTCATGGTCTATTTTTTTTTTTTTAAATGGAACTTTGGCATCGGTAAAAATTGATTTGGTTGGAGGAGACGACCTTTAATGCATGGGGTGAAATTGCCAATCAACCCTTTGATAATATGACAATTAAATATCCAAGACTTAATGGGCCCATAATAAACAATGACAAGGGTCCTTTAGATGAAAGGCCTACATTGGATCAAAACTACAGTTTCTTGAATCTGAATAGACTTCTTGATAGGCATAAGTTCTTCTCATGTAGATTGTTTTCAAATATAGAATCCAATCTCTAAGAGTCTGTTTGGAACCCCTAGAAAAGAAAAGAAAAAGAGAAAGAAAGTGATTTTCTACTGTTTGGTAGCAAATAATCATGGAAAGAAAAGAAAATGAGAAGTTATAATATTTTCCATCTTTAAATAATGGAATTCCAGAAGAAAAGAAAATATTTAGTAAGGGATAAAGAAAATTTTATCGGTCTAATTTGAAATCTCAGAACTTTCCATCCTCCTCAGTCAACGAACCAAAAAGCTTCTTTCCTTCCTTGTACCAATACACTCCCCCATTTGAAGTTACCTCCCTCTCCTCCTCTCCCTCTCTCGAACTTCTCTTTGCTCCTCCCTTTCTCTCTCTTCTGCTTCCCCCTCCCTTTCTCTCTCTTTCTTTTAGGCATGAAATTCCCACCACCAAGCTCGCCATCACTCACATCTTGCAAAGATTATAAGTTTGATCAAACTTAATTGACAAAGTATCTTATTCGTTTTGTTTTGTAAACGGTCTCCCTTTCTTTGTTTGCGGCTTGCCACCCCAAATCTTCTCTTTCGAATAGGGGTGGCATTAAACCGAGCCGGTTCGCGAGAAGCTCGGGCTCGAGCTCGGTTCTAACTTAGTTCGGTTTGTTTTATCTCGATCTTGAATTGAATTTGAGATTGAGATATGGCTCATTTAAGTTAATGAGCCGAGCTCGAGCGAACCATGGTTAAGTTAAGAAGCTCACGAGCCGGCTCGTTACTTAACGATGCTTCAAATGAAAATCAGGATTTGGCACTACAGTGAGCGGCAATGAGTTTGGGGAATAGGAAATGGGGATTTGGGGGGAGGAAAGATCAGAAGAAAATCAGCTGCAAAGTTCATTCATTCGTGATTCCCCGATCTTTCCCAGAAAGAATCAGACTACAGTCTCCCCCTTTAGGTATGTTTTGCTTTTTATTCCATGTCGTCTTCTTCCTCTCTGATCTTCATTGCTCAATCGGTTTTTGTAACCGAGCATCGTCGATGGAAGTGACGGAACAGAGGTATTAGGTAAGCTAATTGATTTTTTACATTTTTTATTTGCTGGTAATTTTTTCGTGACGGAACATAACAGAGGTATTCATGTTATTTTTGTTTTCATCGCCGACGGAAGTGACGAAAGACGAACAGAGGTAAGCTAATGGATTTTTTGCATTATTTATCTATTAATTGTTGGTATTCATGTGAGAGTAGGTTCTCATATGTGGGCATCCACCCAAATTATCCACATGTAAGATCCCAAAGTGCCTACATGTGAGAAGGAGTGTTAAAGAATAGTCCATCATAGATTAGCGAGAACAAATATATTGAATTTATTAGTTGGGAAAAAAGTTTCTTAAGATGATTAGTCATTTTGGGATAAGCCTTAGACCCAACTTCACACTCCCACGTTTGGCTAGGCATCCATGTATCCCTTCCTTCCAACTCATCCTTTTCTTCAGTGACCTGGACATCAGCCTTAATTTCTCTTTCCTTTTTTCTTTATTTTGGTCGAGTCCTTGTTTTTGTCAACCGTACTTTCTGGTCTGTTGTTTTTTTTTGTGGGATTTTTGTTTTGAGAGGTTTTTAATGTGCCTTGTAGATTACGATGGTAGTGGTGGCACCACAAGGGCTTTCTCGGGCGCTATTTCTTGGTCGGTGACCTCACCTCTTGACGTGAACCAGATCATGTTTCAGGTCACATTTGGATTATTTTCTCATGCTATTTTTATTTGCATTATGGAGGGATAATTTATTTGGCAAGAAATTGCATAAGTTTGATGAATAATAGGTAGAATTTAATTTCTCAGTTCGAACAAAAAAAATAGTTGTGTTAACTAAAGTAAATTGATTACGGTGGTAATCGTTTCCATCAACGTATATCTATTGTGAGAATTGTATAATAGCAGAGATTGTATCCTTAATGGAATTCCCAGTTGACCAAATACTTTTCCTACTAAGTTGAATTGAATAAAAATGTACAGGACAACGACTCTCAAGTGGTAGAGTAATATATGATATTAATGGGGGTAGTAACATAAATATAACAATAAGTTCCTCCGTCATGGACTTCCAGCCATAAAAATTTTGATATTTTTGACGAGGATGAAGTTCCTCCATCATGGACTCTCAACCACAAATAAATTTGATTCTTTTTTTTACGGGGATGAAGTTCATCCGTCATTGACTCCCAACCACAAATAAATTTAATTCTTTTTTTTACAGGGATAAAGTTCCTCCATCATGGACTCTCAACCACAAATAAATTTAATTCTTTTTTTTACGGGGATGAAGTTCATCCATCATTGACTCCCAACCACAAATAAATTTAATTCTTTTTTTTTACAGGGATAAAGTTCCTCCATCATGGACTCCCAACCAAAAAAAATTGATTCTTTTTTTTACAGGGATGAAGTTCCTCCGTCATGGACTCCCAACCAAAAATAAATTTGATTCTTTTTTTTATGTGGATGAAGTTCCTCCGTCATGGACTCCCAACCAAAAATAAATTTGATTCTTTTTTTTGACGGGGATGACAATAAATAATGGTATGAGGCTACCTCTTCTTCAATAATAATGTCTCATCAACAGAGACACAATAGCAACAGCTGAAATGGGCTTAGCTTGGGCCCACTTAATACGACCCAAAATAATCCTTATAATATCACCCATGAAATAATCCAATGCACATATCTAAACCAAATAATATGTTGACCAAGGAATCATCTGTCAATTCTTCAAAAATAATAACCCATCCAGAGAAAAAAAAAATTTACTGAGTTGCGCCGAAATCTTGGGCACGTATCCTCAGGTAGAAATAAAGTGGCCAGCGTCAGGTTGACTCGGACCCAAGTTGACCCGGTCCGGGTTGGTCCGAGTTGACTCGGTCTAGAACAGAAGAGTGGTTGGCTGGGTTAACTCGGTGTTGGCTTGACTCGGGCACGCTGAGTTGACTCGGGCGATTCAGGATTACGCTCAATTAACCTTTCCGTACTTAGACGCTGAAATAATATTTCTTAACTTTTGCAATATTTAATCATCTTCTTCCTCCTGCGAACGGCTCGAAACAAGGAAACTTTCCTTTTCGAATAGCAGCAGCGTTCAGAAGGAGGATCCCGCAAAGAAATCTTGACGATGAAATCGAAACGGAACCTTTCCAAAATAAGAGACATCACCGGGACTTAAACCGAACATCGACAATGGCAACTTCCAAAAACAACAACTCATAGTTGGCGCTCGGGAAGCTCGGCAACAACAGAACTCGGCTCGGAGGAAACTTTTCGACAGCAATTCCAGACAGAGAGGACTTTTTGAAAAAAAACTTCACTCCATAATAGACCTTCCAGAAATATCATCGTCCCCGTAGTACTCTCCCAAACAACACGGGATCACAACGACAACAGAGATGGCTTGGAAAATCCAACAGAGACTCTTCCACCGTAATGTTTCCGAATGACAAACTTAGACAAAGAATCAGGGGGACAGAATAACAGCAACGCTAACAGCGAGTTCTCACCGAGGGAGTTGGATAGGTTCCTTCCGATCGCTAACGTGAGTCGGATCATGAAGAAGGTGTTGCCGGCGAACGCGAAGATATCCAAGGACACCAAGGAGATAGTGCAAGAGTGTGTCTCATATATCCCCCAGCGTTTCTTCTAATAGTACGTCAACGTCGAAGTCCCTGGTAGAAACCATAAGCAGAGAGAACATGCAGATAAAAATTATCTAAGGAGAAGAAAAAGAAGACGACAGACGACCTCAACTCCAGCGACGAGTTCTTCCGAGACATCGTTACTTGGCCATTCGAGAAATTTATGAGAGCGACAATGATCCTGCCTCTCACAGGTCAATAGTACTCCAAAAAAGTCACAGAGAATTGTGTGGCGTACCGGAAAGCCGCAGGCATCTACACCAAGGCAGAAGCCATGGCTGTAGAGCAATAATAATGAGCAGGAAGGAAAAAAAATATTAAGGAACTAGCACTTGTTCACAGAGAGAACAGTAGAAAAAAAAGAAAAAAAATCAAACATAAAAAACAAATATCAACTACAAAAAGGAACACAACGGAGAATGAACCTTAGAAACCATAATCGGAGTTCTGAAAATCAAAGCTCTAATACCATGTTGATTTTCAGGACTCCATGAATTTAGCTCATGGAGACAAAGGGAAAGAAACCCATTGGGAAAAAAACTGGAGGAAAAAGGGTTATAGAATTGATTCTTTCTTACCCTTCCCCTGAAGCTCTATTTATAGATTTATGAATCTATAATATTACAATAATACCCTTGAACTTAGGGTTTAGGGTTTTATCCCTAGAACTTTAACATAATTATATCAATGCCATCTCTATGAGATGACTCTTTATTTACCATCCTGCCATCAGTGTATGTGGGCCTATGGGCCTGGAGCCCGTCTTTCAATCTCTCTTGGATATATGGGTCTTCCTTGGTCTTATGGGTTTGGGCCTATCTTCTAATACACTTTGATATATGGGCCTTCCTTGGTCGTGTGGGCATGGGCCCTTTCTTCCAACACATTCAAACAAGAGAAACTATTGTGGACTCAATAGCACACCGAGTCACACAACGAAGAAAACAACAACAACTCACTCAATAGGATTTAATTCTTATATTTCTTTGAGTATAATTTATTTCTTATATTGTTTTAAGTAGGATTTATTTCTTATATTGTTTTAAGTAGGAGTTATTTCTAATTACTTTATATGTAAGGGCATTATGGGGAATTATTGTAACCCTAACCCTAAAACTCCCTACTTAAGGGATAGGTATGAATGAAATAGGTAAGCTTTCAGATTTTAGAATAACCTAGTCTAAATAGGTTGAGATCACCTCTTGATCTCGAGTTTAGGGTTTACTCCAAAAATCCAACCTATCCTTCACCCTCCATTGCCATCCATCTTCACCCAAATTCATCCACCATCGTCCCTACTAAGAAAAGGAGCTTCCTGCCCCTTTTCCAAGCCCAAAGAGGAGGTTTATCCTCCCTCTTGGCAGCAGCAGCAAGAGAGGCCGAATTCCTCCCTTACCAAGCAGCAAAGTGAGGATTTTTATCCTCAAATCTTGAGCAAATCCTTAGCAAATCCTGGTGCAACGTGGGAGCTGATCATAGCATCAAAGAAGAGGTATTAATCTATCCCAAACTCGTGTTTCAAGTTATTTAAGAAAGAAAGATTGTATTCTTAGCTAGAGCAGCAACAAAGAGGGCCAAACCCTCTTTGCCGTGACCAAAAAAAGAGAGCACCTTGCTCTAGCAAGGTCAGCATTGCTGTGGGGTCTTCTACCTAGCACAACAACTCGGTAGGACCCTCAAAAGAGGATCTTTCCTCCTGGCCAAGCACTGGTTAAGGAGAAATACTCATACACAAACCCTTGACGTGAAGTGAGTAAATTCTGATTGCTGAATTCCCAAATCCCACGCCGTGTTACTCGATCCATGACCCGGGACCGTAAGAGAAACCACGTTTATCTTTTGTTTTTTCTCTTATTTTCCATGGACATCCAAGCAAGAGAAAAAAAGCCTTTTTATTTTTTTCTCTTTCTTTTATTTTCTTTTCTTCTAATTTTCTAGGTGTTCCAAACAGACCCTAAGACGGGGTTAGTGCTCTTTGAAAGTGAATTACCTAGTGAAAGTGAAAGTAAAAGCAAATTACTTTTTCGAGTTAGTGTGCGCAATGGAAAGTATAGTGGAAAGTAATTTTTTGTGTTAGTGTATATGATATAGCGAAAAGTACATGTTGGAAGATAGGCCCAAACCCAAACGACCAAGGAAGGCCCACATATCTAAGAGTATTATATGATGGGGTCACACAACCAAGGAAGGCCCACAAGATGGGCCCAAGTACATAAGAAGTAGGACCCACCATGATTACCACAAACTGGCATCCTTTTCACATAAGTTGGAAGATCAAGAAGGACTCACAAAGTTGACATTAGTGTAGAATGAATTGAATTGAAGTGAAATTACACCACTTCATTCTCACAAGCAAAAATCGCTGAATTTGGATTCAACCCATTTTTCCAAAGCATCCACTTGAAGCCCAAAACGAAAAAATTCGTCTCATTTCCCTTTCTCCTCTCCCTCTCCCTCGGCCATCGTCTCCCGACCATTTTTTTTGCCCATCTTCTTCCTCTCGTTCTCGTCTTCGCTCTCTCTGATTTCTCTCGTCGTCTCTCGTTTTCGCTCTCAACTTTCTCTCGTCATTGCTTGATTTTTTTCCTTCTCCCTCTCTCTTTTCCCTCTCGCCCTCCCTCTCTTCTCATTGTCGGCCTCCCTCTCCCTTCTCGCTCTCTCTCTTCTCATTCCTCCTCCTCCCCCCCCCCCCCCCCCCCCTCGCGTTTCCTTCTATTTGACATATTCTGGTTTCGATATCCTTCGATTTTTGACATTTAGGCATCGATTTCTTCGATTGGGCATAGATTTCCACATTCGACGGTGGTTTTCCCCAAATTTTAGAAGGTAAGCCAAAACCCTAATTTATTTTTCAACTAATTTAGTGTTGTATTTGATTTAATTTTAATTTATGTGTGTAATTTATCTTGATTGTGGCCTAGTTGTGGGATTTAGGGTTAGGGTTTATGGGATTTAGGGTTCAATTTCATCTTGATAGGGTTTAATTTCGGGATTAGAGTTGGGGTTTGGGACTTTTAGGGTTTTAAGGTGTAGGGTTTAGTCTTTAGGTTTGGAATTAGGGTTTATGGTTTTTTTTTTTTTTAAAAAAAGGGTTCTCGGTTAGGGTTTAGGATTTATGGGGTTTAATCCAGTTCAAACAATGCTGAGTCGCCTATACGGGCGTCCATTAGCCAACGAAACCCGACCCCCATCATTGACGATGTAAGGTTCGTAGTGACTGCGAAGTCATATGGGGCTCTACAAGGGGTGTTCGATGAATTTGGACTTAGGTGTGTTTTTGCATTGGTAGGACTAGTCATTTGTTATAGAATTAGTTCGATTAGTTTTTCAATGTTGTTGAATAATTTTGAAGTGCTATGGAATGATTTTGCCATGTGGTGAGGAGATTTGGTGTTATAAATACACACCACATGGTATTTTTTTTTTTGTTAGTTGTGTTTCCGTGTGTCCCTAGTTACTACGACGGGTAATGGTTGTCTGATAAAAAAATTCCATGAGGACCATCTCGGATTTAGATTACAAATGGCTGGAAAAAGACAACAAACTGCTCGATCATATGACATTTGAACCTTCGATGATGACAACAAAATGCTCGATCTCTCGGTTGAACAATTCAATATGGGGAACAAGATGTCCAATGGGGTTTGGAAGCATGAGGTGTATTTGGACTGTGTCAATAGGTTCAATGAAGACATAGCTAATAAAAAAATTGTTGATCAGCTCAAGAATCGAACAAGATCATGGAAGAAAACTTACCAAACAGTAAAGAGTTGTCTCAACACTAGTGGGTTTGGCCGGGATGCAACCACACACCGAGTTATTGCATGTCATTCTGTATGGCAAGAGTATATCATGGTCAATAAATTATGATGTATTATACAACGTTCCAAGTTGTCTAATGATGTTTTATTCTTGTAGTAGCATAAAGATGCTGAAAAGTATAGACAACAAGGTTGCCCCCTTTATGACAAATTGGCTTTGGTAGTGGGAAACTCAATAGCCATGGGGATAGTAAGTCAAACTAACATAGAATTGGAACGAGGATTACAATGATATGTTTGAATTGGAAGATGATGATTCAGACGACGAGCTTTGATTAGCAGGTGTAAATGAGGATGAAAATAGCGATGATCTTGGGGACGAAGACAACCTATCAATAACCATGCAGAGGCGGCGTGCATTACAATCCACTAGAGCTGCACATGTATATAGTGACTAGCATGTGGAGTGATTATTGATGGTTGTATCTTATTGTTTGTGAACATGTATATTGTCATTCGTATGTACTAAACTAGTAAGTTGATGATTTTAAATGCACGAACTCGTTGTTATATTCCAAGGCATAAACGTTTGCTTTTATGCTATAAATTATGGACTATTACGAGTAACTCGGTTCATTTGGAAGCATGGTTTTTTTTTAGTTTTAATTTATATATATAATTATCCCATTGGTATAATTAATTAAACCAATGGTTTTACATTTTGTGTTAGTATATTATTAATTAATAATACGTAAAAATATATATTATGCTATTGATAAATTAATATATTTATTTATAATTTTTATTAATTTTTTATTATTGTATTAAATTAGGGAGGTTTAATGTTACAAAATATCTGATGTTATTAAAAAATAATTTATTTATTCATTATATTCGCTTATGTTATTTTTAACTTTTTTATTTATTTTTAATAATTTATTGTTGTCACATGTAATTAGTATATTAATTTATAATAAACTGTAATTCACTTATGTAATTTTTTATTTTTTAATTAATTTTTAATAATTTATTGTAGTAACTTGTAATTAGTATATTAATTTCTAATAAATTGTCATCATTAAGTGGTACAATTATTCCATTGCTATAATTAATTAAACCAATGGTTTAACATTTTGTGTCAATATATTATTAATTAATAATACGTTAAAATATATTATGTTACTGATAAATTAATATATTTATTTATTTATTATATTTATTTTTTTATTACTGTATTAAATTAGTGAGTTTTAATGTTAAAATATATCTTATATTATTACAAAATAATTTATTTATTTATTATATTTGTTTATGTTATTTTTTACTTTTTTAATTAATTTTTAATATTATATTCTAGTCACACGTAATTATTGTATGAATTTATAATAAATTTTAATCATTAAGTATTATAATATAGTTTTTTTAATTAGGATATTAACATATTTTAATACTACAAGTTAAATTACTATTAAGTATAGTAACCACGTTTATTTTGGTTAATTATCTCTTTAAGTATATGTTCTATTTAAATATATTATAAAAGGTTACTCATTCTCTTGATTATATCATACTTTTCATTTGGGGGCACTAACACTAGAATCTGTTTTCCAGTGTACTTGAACTCGTCTACACTAACACCCAAAGATGAATTGAAATAGAATCAATTCATTTAAATTTAATTCAATTTTTCACTTCAATTTAATTCATTGAGGACCAACCCCCCCCCCCCCACAAAGGCATCTTTATCTTATGGTCAAGTCCTAGAAGAGTTCCAATTTGAGTTATGTATGTCTTTTATCTATATTGAGTTATTTAATTATGCTTGGACTTATATTTAAGTGTTAGAGTTTGGGTGTAATTAGGACAATGATAGTTTTATTGTAATTGGACTCTACTACCTTCCTCTATTATAAATAGAGGTTCACGTATTCTGATTATAATATAAGTTAATGAAATCAATGAAGTATTTCTCTTTTCTATAAATTCAATAGTATATAAAAAATTTATTAATAAAATATTCTAATAAATATAGCTTTCATAAGATAGTTTTATTTAACTTTTCTATTAATAAATTAAGATAGATTTTAACTTGTCTAAATGAATAAATAATTAAAATTTTAAATTAACTCTATTTATTTAAATAAATTTATTAAAAATACGTAAGCAAATTTTACTTTTATAATATCCAAATGCTTAATCAAATTGTTACTTTTTAATATCTAAATCCTCACTCTTAAAATATTAACTAAAAGTAAAACTAAAAATCATAAATTTATGTAAATAAACAAGAAGGTATTTTATTATAAAATTATACTTTCATATATTTAATTTTATATTATTTTTTATTTAAATAAAATAAATTATTTCAAAAAATTTAATTTAATAAATAATTTTAAAATAAATTAAAATTATTTATTTAGTTAAATTTATAAAAAAATATGATTTATAAATCCTTACTTTTATAATATCCAAATTTTAATCAAATTGTTAATTTTACAATATTTAAATTCTCACTCTTAAAAAAATAGTTAAATATAATATTTAAAATAAGGAATTTATATTAATAGGAAATGATATTTTATATATAAAATTACGTTAACATATTTTACTTTTATTTTAGATAGTTTTATTTGACTAAACTAAAATAAATTTTAACTTGTGTTTGCAAAGCTGTAATGAGTAGGTTGTAAATTGATTAACGTGATTGTGGGAAACGGATTATTTCCTTGATCTTTTAATTTATTCCTTGATTTTAGGATCTAAATTGATCCTAAAATCAGTATGTAATTTATTATAAATTACCTCCTAAATGGAGAAGAATACATAGTCGGAAAGTCATTCTTTGAATCTCTGTTATTATTTTTCGGTTCTTTCTATTTTACATGGTATTAGAGCAGGAGAATTATCCTCTCTTTTCCGTTGCCGAAAGTCGGAGCTAAGTGCTCCCGTAGTCGCTGAAGGAGGAAGCCGGAGAAAGAAAAAATCGTCGGAGTTGCAGAACTCTGTTTTTTTCTGCAACTCCGTATTTCGGCTGTCCCGAAGCCAAAAGAACGTCGCCGACGACTGACGACGATCACTGAAGACCGAAGACGACCATCGACAATCGTTGCACCTTCCCGTTATTACCGCCGATCACCACTGTCGCAGAGGGAAGCCGAATTGCCGAAAGAGAACAGAGTTCTCTTACGACGGTTCTGTAGCCGAAATCACATCGCCGACGAGTGCCGATGATCGCCGACGACGACACCACCACCCTGTTGTCGCTGCCAACCACCGTCGTTGCCGAAGGAAGCCGACGCTCCGTTGCCGTTGCCAAAGACGACAGGTAATTTTTTTGAAACTTAGGAACTACTGTTCCTTTATTTTCCTACCAACCGAACCGACCCAGACCAGCGGGTCAACCAAACCGGACTAAATTCGAACCGGATCGGACCAGCACTGGGCCGGACCAGAATTGAATCAGCCCATATTGTACCGAACCGGGCCAGATCGAACTGGACTGGACTGAACCGAACCGGACCGGATTAAAAAAAAAATTCAGATCGATGGCTACCGCTACTACAGCATATCCACCAAACTTATCCCATCACCACAAATTATAGTCCACCAAGACAATTCTGCGTTTCCAACTGGAATTATTCTCGATGAGACCAATTATTCATTATGGTTCCAACTCATGGAGATGCGAATTGGCGCACGCAACAAAGCTGGATACCTCACCGGCGAAACAAAAAAACTAGTATCTGGCGATGCCAATCTTGGAGCATAGATTATTGAAAATCAAAGAGTCAAAAGTTGGCTTATTGACTCCATGAGTCCATTGCTCATGCAGCGATTTATTCGCCTCTCCACTGTCAAGGAGATATGGGAAGTAGTATAAAAAACGTTCTATGATGGATCCGATGAAACTTGTATATTTGAGCTGAACCAAAGATCTTTTTCTACTAAACAAAATGGTAGACCGTTATCCACGTACTACAATGAACTGGTTGCTATTTTCCAGGAGATTGATCATAGAACTATATCTCAGGAAGAAACAGTCGAAGGGCTAATCCAGTTGCACTCTGCAATGGCTAGGCTTTGGGTTCATATTTTTCTCAGTGGCTTGATTTCGAGTTTGATCAAGTTCGTGGAGAAATTTTGTGAAAAAACCCCAAACTTGATTTGGAGAGTACATATGCATATGTCAGATGCGAATATCAACAGAGACAGACAATAGGGAACAATCGTCCAGGCTCAGAGAACACGGTGATGTTGGTCAAGCAAAACCAACAAGGATCATCAAGCAGTCGGAACCCTCAATCCTCTAGCAAAGGTAACAATCGTGTACGTATTCATTACGAAGAAAAAGGACATTCACAACACCGGTGTTATGAGATTATTGGCTATCCGGAGCGGTGGGATTTCTCAAAAAACCCCCGTAAAAAGATTGTTGGGAAAGCTATGGTGACATCCATAGAAGATAATCAGGAGCTACCTACTGCAAATGTTGCCCATCCAGGTATTCTCGATAATGTATTAGTATTTTCTGTACATTCTAAGAATAGACCTTGGATTATTGATACAGGTGCATCCGATCACATGACAAGAGATCCCAGTCAGTTACAATCTATCCTACCTTCTCCACAATCTGTTATTTCAACAACCAATGGTAGTACCTCTCCTATTACTGGGGAAGGATCTGTTATATTATCCAATAATCTGACATTAGATATTGTCCTTGTGGTTCCTTCTCTTGAATATAACCTTTTGTCTGTTAGCCAAATTACTTCCACTCTTGCTTGTACCGTAACTTTTGGCCCTCATTTTGTGTCTTTCAGGACATTCTAACCCGAAAGATTCTTGGTTATGGTGTTAGACGGGGCAAACTCTACTATTTGGAGTTGACAGAGACCGGGGGATCGAAAATCAGTCAGACAAATCAAGCTAGCAGTGAAGATAATGCTCAAACAACTGTATGGTTATGGCACCGACGATTAGGCCACCTTTCCTTTGGTTATCTTAAGAAATTGCAAGCTCAACTTTTTTCAGGTTTGACTGATGTGCATTTTCATTATGACACATGTGAATTGGCTAAGAGCCACCGTATTGCTTATTTACCAAGTTTGAATAAAAGTTTCGAACCTTTTGAGGTTATTCATTCTGATGTTTGGGGTCCAGCCAAGGTTCCCTCTATTTCTAGAGCTCGTTACTTTGTGACATTTATTGATGAATGCACTAAAATGACTTGGGTATCTCTGCTTATATAAAAGAGTGACGTGTGTCTAGCATTTTAGAAATTCCATACAATGATACATACTCAATACCAAAACCAGATTTGTGTTTCGCAATCTGACAATGGTATTGAGTATGTTAATGCTTCTCTCGAAAGTTTTTTGACCACTCATAGAATTCGTCATCAGACTTCTTGCACCTATACTCCCCAACAGAATGAATTGGCAGAAAGAAAGAATAGACAACTTTTGGAAGTAGTGCGTGCCTCTCTCTCTTTGGCATGAACATGCCTCGATTTTATTGGGGCGAAGCTATCACATCTGCTGCCTACCTCATCAATTGAACACCTTCTAGAATACTTGATTTTCAAACTCCTCTACGCAAGCTGCAATCCCTGATTTCAATTCTCCATCTTCCGAATCTTGAACCCCGAATTTTTGGGTGTACCACTTATGTTCATATCCCAAAGATCTTGCGAAATAAACTTGATCCATGTGCCAAGCGATGTGTATTTGTTGGCTACTCTAAATTTCAAAAAGGATATCGGTGTTATGATCCACACACCAACAAGCTCCATGTGACTCTAGATGTCTCCTTCCATGAATCAGTACCTTATTATTCATGGGGAGTTTCTTGGACATGTCTTCAGGGGGAGAGTTCAAATGAAGAGAATGTTCCACATGAAACTAACGGAGGTGCTGAGTTTATTGAGTTAGAAGCGGTTAATGAATTTTTCAAGTGTCATGATGTGCAACAAGACTGTGATTCAGTAATTTCACCTGAAGAACCCCCAGAGTTGCCCCTGTCTGCACCAGCAACTGAAGAATCAACCCGGAATGTTCCTCCTCAGGTAAATACGAATCCTGTGTTTGATGAGTCTAATGAAACATGTCTTCCTACAGAAAACATAACCCCTAGATATCCACAAAGATTGAATAGGGGAGTTCCAAAAAAATAGTATGAACCTGATCTTGAAGCCAAGACCAAATACTCAATCAATAACTATGTGTCCTCCCATAGGTTGACTAAATCGTATGCATTTACTGTTGATCAATTATCCAAGGTTTCTATTCCTAGTAATGTGCAGGAGGCATTAGCTGATCCAAAATGGAAAAAAACGATGAACGAAGAGATGGAGGTTCTACAAAAAAATGCCACTTGGGAACTTGTTCCCCAACCTAAAGGAGTAAAAATAATTGGATGTCGATGGGTGTTCACATTGAAACTCAAACCGGATGGAAGCATTGACAGATATAAAGCTCGGCTAGTTGCAAATGGATATACGCAAAGGTATGGGATAGACTATCAGGATACTTTTGCACCAGTAGCTAAGATCAATACAATTCGTATTCTTATATCTATAACAGCAAATCAAGACTGGCCTCTGCAACAATTTGACGTTAAAAATGCCTTCGTCAATGGAGACTTAGAAGAAGAAGTCTACATGGAACTACCACCAGGCGTAAAAAGTGGTTCTTTGTCTCAAGGTGAAGTTTGTAAATTGAAGAAGTCATTGTATGGGCTAAAACAGTCACCTAGAGCATGGTTTGGGAGAATCTCGGCTACAATGAAGGAGTTTGGTTATAAACAAAGTAACTCAGATCATACTTTGTTTATAAAACACAAAGAAGGAAAGGTAACAACATTAATTGTATATATTGATGATATGGTCGTGAAATGCAAACTTTACAGGAGTATTTAGCTACTAAATTCGAAATGAAGGATCTCAGGCAACTTAAATATTTTTTGGGAATTGAAGTTGCAAGATCGAAACATGGAGTCTTCCTTTCACAACAAAAATATGTGTTGGATCTTCTAGCCGAAACCGGAATGCTTGATTGTAAACCAATAGAGACGCCCATGGAAATGCATCATAAACTCGGAATTCTTCCAGATCAAATTCCAGTAGACAAAGGGCGTTATTAGCGATTAGTTGGAAGATTAATCTACCTATCACACACAAGGCCTAATGTAGCATATGCAGTAAGCGTTGTGAGTCAGTTCATGCATGCACCAAGTGAAGAACAAATGGAAGCAGTCTATCGGATCTTGAGATACTTAAAGTGTGCTCCAGGAAAAGGTTTGTTATTCTCAAAAAATGGTATCTCTAGTATTAAAGGGTATACAGATTCTGATTGGGCAGGTGATCAGACAACCAGAAGATCCACGTCGGGTTACTTTACTTTTGTGGAAGGGAATCTGGTTACTTGAAAACGCAAAAAACAGAAGGTAGTATCACGATCAAGTGTTGAAGCTGAATTTCGAGGCATGGCTCATGGTGTATGCGAGTTGTTATGGATAAAGAATATACTGAGGGATTTAGTGATTGAATACTCCAAACCGATGAATCTCCACTGTGATAACAAGGCAGCCATAACCATTGCACATAATCCGATTCAACATGATCGCACTAAGGGGGGGTTAGTGCCCCAAAGTGGATTCTTGAAGATCAAGTCATGTCCAACATAAAGATCATGTCATGTCATGTACATGAAGATCAGGTAAGAATTTGTGTTAGTGTTGACGCTTTCATGTACAGGAAAACAGTTTCCAGTGAATAGTACCCACTAATTAGAAAAACATAAAAAAACAAGAGAATCCCTAAACCTGTACAGTACACTTATAATTACAACATAAACCTCGAACCCCAAATTGGGTAAAACCATCATTATTACTACACGAGTAACTTATTTAATGTATAATTAAAATATATTAATATATTTATTAATTGAATTAGATATGTTATTATGCATTAATACAGTAATTACATGAAGCAATGAAATACGCACATGATTAATTATAATATAGCCTAAAAATGAATGTTTTAAGAGGAAAAATTGATTTAATCATAACTTTAATACACTATATATTTGTACGTAATATTACCACTATTAAATCACTAATATAATACAATAAATAAAAAATAAATATAATGAGTAAATAAAGAATTATTTTATTAAAAACGAAATATGCGTAGTATTAATTGATAATATATTTCCAATAAAATAAAATTAATCAATTGATCAAATACATATTGTAATTATATTTTATTTATCAGACTTAAATATCTAGTTTAATATAGTAATAAAATTTAATAAATATAATATATAAATAAATATACAACTTTATTACTAATGTAATAGAGTTTTATTGTAATAAACAGTTTGTGATTAGCATTAAAATCATCAAATTACAAGTTTAGTACATAAGAACAACAAATGTTCAAATACAATAAAAGATACATTCATCAGTTATCATTCCACATGCAAGTCGCTATGTCATCTCGAAATTGTGCGGCTCTTGTGGATTCTAATGCACGCTGCCTCCGAAAGCTTGTTACTTGGGTATCCTCTTCCACAAGACCATCGCTATCATCGCTGTCTGTATCGTCCGTTGCACGTAATTGAACCCCATCACCTCCTCCACCAAACTCATCATCCGAATCATCATCTTCCAAATTAAATATATCATTGTAATCCTCTGTACGTATATAATTGTGCAATATGCAACAAGCAATGACAATTTTTGTCTGCACCTTAAAAGAAAATGGAGGAGTGCCTTTCAATATTTGAAATCGAGCTTTTAAAGCACCAAAAGTTCTCTCAATAGTATTCCGCAAAGACGAGTGTCTTCGATTGAATAATTCTTTTTCGTTCTTAGGAATATTATCTCCAAATTCTTGCAAATGATATCGAGTTCCTCGATATGGAGCCAAAAATCCTCGTACATTTGCATAACCAGCATCGACTAGATAATATTTACCTACAATACCAAATATTTTCTACATTAAATAATTAATAGATAAAATATTACTGCATAAAATATATTATTTACCTTCAGGTACAAATAGTCTATTTCGGCGAGTCAATGCGTCCTTCAGTACACGAGAATCAGCTGTTGATCCCTCCCATCCAGCTAGTACATAAGTGAATTGCATGTCGAATGTACATGCTGCCATCACATTTTGTGAGAGATAACCCTTTCTGTTCCAGAACCTTGGTTGTTCTTCAAGCGGGATGTTTGCTTTGATATGCGTTCCATCAATAGCCCCAATACAATCCTAATTATATAAGTGGGGCCATTAGTATTGACTAAATTTGTATAGTAATCTAAATAGAGGGCAAGTGATGTTACCTTGAAGTATGGATAAAACATTGAATTGTTTAAAATCCTCGAGTGTGTGCGTTCTGAAGGCTGTTTGATATAATCAGAGTGAAGTTTGAGGATAGCATCCAACACTTTGTTGAAATATTTACTTATGGACCAATTCGATCTATCAAACATCTCTACTGTGACACTATAGGCTTGTTGTTGACCAACAGTTAGGAGGAAATAGGCAAGTTGTTCTTCCACTGAGATGGTCTTTGTCGCTGATAAAAACCCTCTGGTATTAAGTATTGTTGCCAATTTGTGAAATACAATTTGATTCATCCTGTAAACTTTTCAAAATTTAACAGGAGATTTGTCTAAGGCCTTTTGCAAATACAACAGACCATTCATCCCATAAGAACGTGGTACACCTCTGTTGCTAGGGCATAGATAGTATTTTACTATGACGACAATCATACATGCCAATCCAATCATAATTACATCCATATCTTCTTCTGTCATAATATCCATGAGAATCTGCAAATTTAAACTTCTAAATAGTCATAAACAAAAATAATAGCTAATCTTTAATCATAACCTATTCATCCAAACTCAATAATCATATTCACATCAATACTCATCCACCATATTATCCACATAATATATTAAGACAACAAACATATAAAATAGAAACTTTAACCGTACTGATAAGTCTAGCAACGTTATAATTCAAACATCGTCTTTAATACATAACAATCTTCTCAAAAAAGATATTGTACTTAAAACACATTACAATTACTTGTTTGCACAATAATTAAGCCACTTAACCCGCTCCGCCACTGTCATTTTTAAAAACAGGGTCCTCTTACCTGGCGTATTTATCCATTCAGGAGCGCCATACTTCAGTGCCTCTGACATGCCCGGAATTTCCATGAGGACATTGACCCAAGGTTCTTCGACATCGCGTTCCTTATTCTCCATAACACATTTCATAGCATCAGCGATCTGGCCAACTACATCAATTAATTGTCTATTGTCTTCAGTGGGCAATTCGCTTCTCTTTCTATGACGACGTGAAGATGGCCCTTTAGTTCCACAAGATTGATCCGTTGTCGAATCATTTCCACTATTGAATTGCGGTGGAGTTCCCATAACTATGTCAACATTGTCGAGCTCATCCATCGGGATAGGAGCCAACTCATCATGGATAATTTCATCACACAGATCTATAGGAGTTGTACTACCATTCCCTACGGCTATTGTGTTTCCGACTACAATAGCCAATTTGTCGTAAAGGGGGCAACCTTGTTGTCTATATTTCTCAGCCTCTTTATGCTCCTACAAGAATAAAACATCATTCTTAGTAATGCGAAACAATACAAACTGTTTTACAATATATCATGATTTACTGACCTTAATGTAGTCTTGCCATACAGAATGACATGCAGTAACTCGTTGTGTGGTTGCATCCCAACGGAACCCACTAGTGTTGAGACAGCTCGTTACCGTTTGGTATGTTTTCTTCCATGATCTTGTTCGATTCTTAAGCTGCTCAATAGTTTTTTTATTGACAGTGTCTTCATTGAACTTACTGACACATTCCGTATATACCTCGTGCTTCCAAACACCATTGGGCAACTTGTTCCCCATATATACCTGCTCGACTAAAAGATCGAGCATTTTGTTGTCTTCTTCAAAGCTCCAAAAGTCATATGGTCGACCACTTGGTTGTATTCTTGCAGCCATTTTCAATCTAAATCCGAGATTGTCCTCATGGAAAAAACTTTATCAGACTACCATTACCCGTCACGAAACAAAAACCACAAATAAGAAAATACCATGTGGTGGATATTTATAACACCCGAATCTCCTCACCACATGGCAAAAACATTCCATAGCACTTCAAAATTTGTAAACAACATTCTAAAACATTCCAAAACTAATCAACTATTTCCATTTGAGATGCAAAACAATGCAAACACACACACACACACACACATCAAGTCCAAATTCACTGAACACCCCTGGTAGAGCCCCATATGACTTCACAGTCACTACGAACTGTACCTCGTCAGTGATGGGGGTCGGGTTTCGTTGGCTAATGGACGCCCGTGTAGGCGACTCAACCTTGTTTGAATTGGACTAAACACCGTAAACCGTAATTGAGAACCTTAAAAACCCTAGACCCTAAACCCTAACCCTAGACCCCATAGCTCCAAAACCTCCTAAACCCTAACCCTAGACCCATAGCTCCAAAACCTCCTAAACCCTAACCCCATACCTCCAAAACCTCCAAAACCCTAACCCTAGACCCCATACCTCCCAAACTTCCTAAAGCCTAACCCTAGACCCCATAACTCCAAAACCTCCTAAACCCTATACCCCAAACCCTAATTCCAGAAGTTAAACAAAAAACCCTAGATCTTAACAACCCTAAAAGCCCCAAACCCTAAACCCTAAACCCTATCACCCATTACACCTTAGCTGAAAAAAATTGAAAAAAAAAACCTAAACCCTAATTCCAGAACCTAAACCCTAACAATACCATAAATCCTTAACCCTAAAAACTTAACCCCTAAATACAAAGCACCAAACCCTAAAAACACTAAACCCTAACCCTAATAAAAATTTTAGACCCTAATCCGTAACACTAAATCCAACAATTATGCACAAATAAGCCCAAATTAGACACTGGAACTAAAATTAAATCAAATACAACACTCATTTAATCAGAAAAAAAATTAGGGTGTAGTCATACCTTCTGAAATTTGGGGAAAATCGAAGCCGACAACTGAAATCAAAGCCAAACCGGGAAAATCGATGCTGACTCGAAGTGGAAATTTAGAAATCGAAGCCCAATGTCAAAATCGAAGAAAACCAAAACTGAATTAGGGGAAATCGCAGGAAATCGGAGGGAATTTTGGGGGAAAAGATATGAGCGAGAGGGAGAAGGGAGTGAGATGCCGCAAGGGGGAAAAGAGGGAGAAGAGACAGAGAGAAGAGAGGGAGGCCGAGAGGGATAAGAGAGAGGGAGAAACGAGCGAGAGGTTCAGAGGGAGAAGGATGCCGGAAGGACGCTCGCAGCGAGAGACGGAGGTAGTAGAGAGGGAGACCGGAGAGAGACGGCGGAGACGAGAGAACGAGCAGAGAGCTTGGGCTTCACGGAGACGACAGAGGGCTGCGGGAACGAGAGTCGCTGTGTGCGGGAATGAAACGATCGAAATGAAAAAAAAAACAGAGACGGTCGAGCCAGAGAGAGCCCGCACGAGAGAATCAAGTGGATGATTCTCAAAATCGGGCGGAAAGCACTTTCCGCCCGTTACTCTTTACACATGAACTCTTGGTTCATGTATATTCATGTACATGACATGAATTTCGGCGCCCCCTAACGATATCAAGACATGAACTGCCTAATGCGCTTGAATATCATGTCCTGAGTCATGTGCACTAACCCCCCCTAAACATGTTGAAGTTGATCGTCCTTTCATCAAGGAGAACCTCGATGCAAAAATCACACAATTCCCCTTCATTCAATTTGAGAGTTAGCTGGCTGATATGCTCACGAAGGCGGTATCAGGGAAGGCGTTTCATGGTATAATTGACAAGTTGGGCATGACTGATATCTATGCACCAACTTGAGGGGGAGTGTTTGCAAAGCTGTAATGAGCTGGTTGTAAATTGATTAACGTGATTGTAGGAAACGGATTGTTTCCTTGATCTTGTAATTTATTCTGTGATTTTAGGATCTAAATTGATCCTAAAATCAATATGTAATGTATTATAAATTACCTCCTAAACGGAGAAGAATACATAGTCGAAAAATCATTATTTGAATCTCTGTTATTATTTTTTGGTTCTCTCTTTTTTACAACTTGTTTTAAAATAATAAATAATTTCAAATATAAATTTAACTTGTTTTAAATAAATAAATAAAATTTTAAAATAATTTTTAATTAGTTTATTATTTAAATATATAAAAAATTAAAAATACTTAGTTTTATAATATCCAAATACTTAATCAAATTTTTACTTTTTAATATCTAAATTCTCTCTTAAATTAGAAATCAAATATAATAGTAAAAGCACAAATTTTTATAAAAAAACGAGGGTATTTTGTTATAAAAATTACTCTGATAGATTCAATTTTATAATATAATTTTATTTAACTATTTTGCTAATAAACTGAGATAAGTTTTAACTTGTTTAAATAAAAAATTAAACAAATATTTAAACAAATATTTAATTTTATTATATCCCAATAGAGTGAGAGGGCGGAATGAGCAGAATAGCGAGAGCCTGTGTGCACGTGAGCGAAGGTACTTAGTGTGTACATTGGGTTAATTTTACTTGTAAAAATACTTTTGCTTTCACTTTCGGGGCGTAAATGAATTCATAAAGACAAGTATCTTTTTTCTTTCTAATTGAGAGGTGAGACTTCAACAATCTCTCTCCCTGCTTCCATAAAAACAGGCATGCATGGTGCAATTCCAGTATTGCTTCTTTGTTTGTGACTTGCATGCTGCCGTGAACTCACTACTAGACTGACCAACTGGGACCCTACTAAGAGCTACAAAGGAGTTGACAACCAGGTAGTCCTTTCCTCTCTTTTCGTTTTTTTCTCATCAATTCTTGGCCAGTTAGGCTGCAAAGTGAAACTATAAAGATAACATAATCTTGTTAAGGGAGCACTCATTTACAGAGAAAGGGAGCTCCTTAGCTGACAAAAACCCTAAGCTGCTGTCGTTGCTGCACAGGCAGTTCAGGTGTAGAAAGGAGCACGAGATCAGGTTTTCTTGCCAGCCCGTTTGTGTCCTTCCTCATCTTAAGCGATGGCGAAGGGGCCGAGAAGACCGAAGAAGACGTTCAAAAGCCGCCCCAGTACAGAAACTTATGACAAGCGTTTTACTGAGAAGGATATGGACGACGAAATTGATGCCTGTACTTGCATAGTTCCTCTATTTTTCCAGTTTTATGAAATCTTTGTTTTCTAGCGCACACACAAAAAAGAGTTTATTAAAAGTCGTTACAGTTATCATCAGTAGTTTGCCTGTTTGCCTCGGTAACAATCACTTTCGTTTTTGCAGTTCACAAACAGAGAGATGTGGTCCCGCTTGACGTGGAAGATGATTTGGGTAAGCGTGTCTATAATGCGTGCAAGTGTGCTGTGTTAAGATGCTTATAATTCTTCATTTGAAAGGGGATGCATCGGATGATGATGCGGAACAACTGTTTTTGATTTTGAGGTGAGTCTCTATATCTCTTTCATTTTCTGTGCCTGTGTTGTTATCTATATAGTTAATTGAAGGTCATTCTGAACTCTTGTTCATGATACCACAAGCAGCAAAAAGTTACACTGTTTAAACAATTATCTTCATAGATGATTTAATGGGGCTTTCCTGTGGAGTGTGTTCTAATTATGAGTATTTCACTTTCCATTCTACACGAGTTTAATGGTTAAATGCTTCTGGAAGAAAATTAAGAAAATTTCACTGTTTTTTCTAATTTAAATTTCATCTTGTGATGCTGTATCTTTGGGTTTTAAAAGCATGGAGAGTCTATGTTCTTTTTAGATGGGCCAAATTTGTCATCTTAAAGTTGTTTGTCCTTGAAATGACTTTCTTTTGGTTTATAGTTCTATTTGCCTGACATAAGTGTGAATAAGTGCAAATTCTGACTCTGATACTAATTAGCTCATCTTTGTTGGAATAAGTACCTACATATTGAGTTTGAGGAATCATTTCCTCTTTGAGAATGTCTTCTCATTTGCATGCCCTCCCTTCTTTCTTGAAAATAATTTAATTAGCTGTATGGTATCAATTGAATTGTAAACAGTTTAAGAAATTTACATAGGTGTTACTCTCTCTAATCATCATACAGTCAGCACCTTTTCCCATCTCTATGGACTTGGCATTTTTTCAAACTGTCTTTTTATTCTTATTTATCTTTTGAAATATTCTCTGTATCATCTTACTAGTGTTGTTTAATGTAGGACAATGACAATGACGATGACGATGATGATGGTGACTTGGAGGATGATGCACAACTTTCAGGCCTTGCTGCGAAAAGTAAGTATTATTGGTTTTTTAACTAAGTTTAATGTTTTTTCTTTCTATACATGAACTGGTTCAGTTAATAGGTTTATCTATTAAACTATGTGCAATATTGTGTCCTTTTGTTTGGTTATTAAGTACTTTTGACTAAGAGGGAAGTCACTATAGATGATACCAAGCAGTTTGAGCTTACCATTTTTTACTAAAGTGCACACCTGTTTGCTTACTTAAGTATATTCTAATGTCTGATCTATGCATATGACAGCTCGTACAAACCTCAGTTAAATCAGACCATCTTAATGACATTTCTTTGTTTGTGTCAGAAGAAGTAGATACCATGATACCTTGGGGAATGTGTTCATAAAGCTGAAGTAAGTTACTTTGTCAAAAGAAAAGCAGTGAGTTAAATTAAGAAACAGCTCATGGTAGTTATTTACAGCTACAACTTTTAAATGAGCAATGAGCTTTATAGATATTTAAGGAAGAGATCCAATCAAGCCTTTTTTTTTGAATTTTTTTGTTAGGCCTATAGATTAATATTCATTAAGGGTATGGAGTACAAAAGCGCCCTTCTAGAAAATTCAAACACCCATAGCCTTGTATTCTTTTTTTGTCTACAAAAGTGCCCTTTAGAAAATTCAAACAAACATAAGTCTTGATTTTTTTTGTTATTAATTTAATATTCTTGAATCGTTTTGTTACATAAGCCTTGAATTGGTTGGATGAGTCTTGCCTTTTTCTCATTTGGTATCCCTCAATGAATCTTTCGTGGTTTGCTTTCTATACTCAAAAGTTGTGTTCCTTCTCAAGATTGTTTTTCATCCATGTTCCTTCCCCTAATGTGTAGCTCCTTCTAAGATGAGCATTTATATATGTGAAACTGGTAGGTAAATAAAGCAAAATCATGATACAAAAGCAATAATTTAACCATTTTAGTTTCTCATAAAAAGTTTGCCAGTTAATATTGTACTGTGGGTTCATTAAAAAATTGTCCGTTTTAACCAGTGAACCAATGTTGTTTGGTAGATCCATACCCGTTGTATAACTTTCTTACATTACATATGATTGATTCTTTTGTAAGACTGGTGGAAATGTAATCCATGTATCGAACTCTGACATAGTCGGAATAAGGCTTTGATGGTGAAGCTGATAAAATAGAAACATCAAGTTTCAAAGTAACTGAAACTGTTTTTACCATGGGTCTCATCTACTTTTAGAATTGTTTATCTATTTATCTATCTATCTATCTATCTATCTATCTATATGTATATGATAACTATTCATTGTATTATATATATACCCTCTTTTGAAAACATGAGTCTCATCTACTTTTAGAAATTTTTTCTCTTCATGTTACCCTTGCCGAAGTTGGGGAATGCATGCTGTATTTTTCTAACATCAGTAGATATGACAATGTAATATGCAATATTATACATACATCCACTTTTGAAAAAAACGAGTCTCATCTACATTTTGAAAATTCTTTTCTACATGCTATGCTTACAGAAATTGGGGGAAACAAATTTGTATTTTTTTAACATCAGAGGATATGAGAGAAGTGCATTTTCTTACTGCCATATCTTCTGCTCCATAGACCATGGCTGGTCTCATAAGTGTTCTCACACTTCTGGGAATGACACCAGTTACATGGCTATCCAGATGTTTATCTCCGCTTTACTGATTTAATATTTATTTTTTATGTCTTCATGAATTTTCTACCAGAAACTTATGCCAGAAAAAAAGAAGAAAATAGAAATAGTTGAGACTCCATGTATTAGTACTTGGGTTGAAAATTCAGTGTCTGCAGTCCTTTCTCTTTTCTGTTTCATTTATGCTGGCTGTATTTGGCCCATTGAGAGCATTCTTTTGCCTCAAAACGTAATTGCCTTTGTTGTGCCATGTTTTCTTCTTTCTTATTTATATCCTACTGCAGTTCTGCTCCAGAAGTAGTTGGTTTGCTAATGGAGCTGAAAGATACGCTACATTAGCTTGAAAATAAAGTGGATCCCCTCATATCTGAGGTATGCCACTCTTTCTATTTTTAGAACGATATGGAAGTGTTCACTTGGATGACATGACAAAAGAAGTAACTTCTTTTTAAATGACTGCCTCTGTTTCTGCTTTTATATATTGTTCTTCTTTGCTAAAGATTGTTGTGCGATTCATTGAAATTTAATGGATAAAATGTGTCTTTTCGTATGAGAAGAACCATTTACATATGTCACATACACATATGTGCACACACACTGTCTCATTCTTTGTTGTGTGTCTCCCAATCTTGTAGTGGCAGACATGCATATTTAGTTTTTCTTTATTGTTTTATATTGATTGTATTCCATGCTCTTATCTTTTTTTTATGCGTTGTAAAGGCGAAGGACGATAAACGTGCACATAAAGGGGAAGGGATCCACTAGATAGAGGTCAAGCAGCTTCTACTAATGGTTTACTGCCAAGCTATTAGCTTTTACCTGCTTTTCAAGTCAGAGAGCCTTCCAGTTTGTGATCATCCTATCCTGGCTCGTCTTGTTGAGATCAATCACATGCTGAAGAAGGTTTCAATCTGATGCATTACTAAATTTTCTTTTCCTAAATTTTCTCGTTGGTATATTTGGAAGCCTGAAATTTGTACAAAGTCCACTAAACTTTTTTATTAATTAAAATATGAAAACTTAAGAATCTAGTTTAACTGTTATGTGAAATGCATAAATAGGTATGTAAAATGATCGTGCAGAGAATATGAACAGCTGGATAATTGCGCTGATGAACTCAAATTGAAGAAGAACGTGAATACCTGGTTTCCCATTGGTTTTTAAACTTTATTGCATAAAGTCTGGCATATTAACCTGTTGGTACATGAAAAAAGACATGTACTTGGATAATTGGTTCTGTTGGAATACGATCAAAATTCATCTGATTTTAACCATTTCATCCAGATCAGATATGCAACTTACATTAGGTTGGCATTATTTTGAGATTTCTCTGGAGAGCAATTATTATCCCAGAAAGCTGTTATAACTAGAGCTGCATTTGTTAGTCTTTGTGGATCTAGTGCTTGGATGAATTATTAGAGCTGAAATATGTGTGTTAGCCATCATTAGTGGACTGCCTCAATCATGCAAATGTGCCCCAATCTGTATTGATCTCTTCACTGTTACTTGCTTATTTTTCTCTTTGTATTTCTGTTATCTTTTTAAGATTTGTGGTCTGCTTTCCATAAAACTGCTGTGTTATACTCATATTGTGAGGGTCCAACTCCTGAGCATCTTAATCTCCTTTCAGGATATTTGTTCTGTGATTTTTCCGTTCTTCTCTTTATTAAGCTTTCCATGTGACATTTCTGCTTCTCCCTGTTTTATTAGAATAAAAAATCTGGGTCCAAGTGGTCCTCTTTGACTGTACTATCCTGACATGTAAACCCTGGCAGATGAAACAGATAGATGGTAGTCTCCCACTCCAGATTAATGACATATTAAATGAAAAAGAAGGGGGTAGAAAAGCGAGACAAGAATTTGAATCATGTGCCATAAATGAGCAGTGCTCTAATTTCTCACCTGAAACATGTCAAGCAGCTCAGGTATGTATTTTTTCATCCTTACTTGTCGGTACCTTATAAGTTAATTTGCTGAAATACAACTATTGAACTCAGGTATCTGAATTGGCCAAGTTGGTGAAGGTGGACCCATCAGAGAATAATGAGAAGAGGAAAATGAGAAGTAAAAGTGAGGTTAGCTAGATAATCTGTCACAAATTTAGAGTTGCAGCTTTGTATAATAAATGATGAATCGGTGAGATGACTTGAAAAGTTTGAACTTTACAGAATCACGAACTAGCCTTTAAAAGCATGGAAATGATGAAAGTAAGAGCAAAGCTGGAAGAAAATTTGAAACAAAAGGGTGTTTATGGTTCCTTAGTACCAAAGACTCAAAGAAATCAGACAAATTCTTTGCAGCCAGTGAATAGGTACTTTCATTTCATACTTTCTGTAGTTTTGGTAATGTTGTACAGCAATATCTTTATGCAGGTTTTGCTATACTTTATTCTCTATATTCTCTAGGTGAAGGAAGGCATTCTATTATTTTTTCAAATCATTGTAATTAACCTGAATTTGGACAGGCAGCTTCAGACACTACATGATTTTGATGATGAGATCACAGAAAAAGGGGTGGTTTGTCAAGGAGTTAGCAATGGGGGACTAATCAGTAACATCTCCAAAGTCGTTGGTGCAAAAGAAAATAAGCCCAAGGTATGTTATCTTTGATGTCTATTTTCTATAGAAATAGTAGAAAGATTTCTTGTCTCCTTTATAATTTCTGTTTGTCATGGGGAGGTCAAGCTGTCATGCAACTCTGATGCAAGTTTTCTGGTTAGTCAAGTACTATACCCGTTTGGAGCTACTCCCAAGTGATGGACTCATGTTGTAAAACATTGGCCTGGTCTCAAGTACTATACCCGTTTGGAGCTACTCCCAAGTGATGGACTCATGTTGTAAAACATTGGTCTGGACCTGGTCATCAGACCAGGCCAATGTCCTCATATATATATATATTATCAATAAGAAAAGCAAATTTATCACTTGTTTGTCGAAGACAATTGTATATGCATAGCTTTTTGTCCTGGAAGCTTGATCTGTTTTGGTAAATATATTTCACTTGTATATGTTTAGCTCCCTTTCTTGGAAGCTTGATTTGGTTTTGATAAATACATTACTGCAGTATAGAATTGCTCAGCAGTAAATTAGATGGCTATTGCTGTTTCTAGTCATACATGCCCTACAATAGAATCAGTTTCTTGAACTCTGAGACAGATTGACGTATACTTCCAATTTTTATCTACATGGTTTGTTAAAATAGGTCCTGGAGTTTTAAACGTTCAACTAAACAGGATATCTATGTTTGTAAGATTCTGTCTTTTTTTCCTCAATTTTTTTTTCTCTCTTTGCCCCTTATTGTTCTATGCTGCAGTCTTGGGATGAAGAAATACTCGTAACATGACCAGGGGCAAGTATGAAATTGTCAAAAAGGATCTAACTGAAAAAGAAGAGGAAGAAAAAAAAAAGTTAAACAAGATCAATATTAAGAGGGTTAGTAGACAATGATGCTGCAGATGTAAAATGGCAGGGTTTGGATGTAAACTTCATCTCATGTTTGGATATAACTTTTGTATATGACGGGTGTTTTTACCGAGAAGGTTGTCTTTGGTGATGATGATTTGCCTGCAAGAGATGATATTGGAGAAAGGAGGAGAAAATATGAGCTCAAAGTTCTTGCGAAAGCTGGAGTTCAGACCACGGATTTTGGAGATAGTGACCATGAGCTATGTCAGAGGAATGGTGGAGCTATGGATGTTGATGATCATAGGTTGAGTGAATCACAAGAGTCAGAAGATGAATTCTATAAAGAAGCTAAAAGACAGCACACTGAGAAACTCTCAGCCAAGGCTGAACTATATGCGAGGTATTTTTCTTGAAAAAATACTTATCTATTTTGGGTTTATTGACTATTACAACTAAAATAATAAAAGTCATTTGCAGTACCTGGAATTTTTATTATGTTCTTGTTGCTTTGTTCATCCAGAAATCCTGCAATCCCCTTGTTGCCAGAAGATGAAATAGATGGTAAAAGACACATTACATAACATGTTTGTTGATTTCACATATGAGTCTGGTGTTAACATTGTCTACCCCAGGTTTTAAAGGCCTAAGTCATTTCTTGTACACCTGGATATGCAGATGGAGAAGAATAAGGGCTTAACCCGAGCACGGAAGAAGCTTACCAAGATTCCAAGGAAGAAATACAAGGTCGATTTAGTGATTTAAATTTTCTATGTTTGATGTTTATATTTACTAGAAGACAACATTTAGTCTACTTCCCTTAATCATTTATTTATTTTTTTAACATTAAACAATGCAGTTGAAACATAAAAAAGCAGTAGTACGTCGCAAAGGGCAAGTTCGTGATATCAGAAGACCAAGTGGTCCATATGGTGGAGAAACGACTGGAATCAACACTGGCATCAGCCGTAGCATCAGGTTCAAAAGCTAACTATCTCTACTCTGGGCCATTTAAGCAGAATCTTATCCCGAGAAGATTCAACAATTTTGATCCAACAAGGTGTTTGCTCTTAGCCTTCCAACTTTGATGAAGTCTGAAGGGTGTGAGAGATTGCTGATTGCCTTTAGGATATAGGATGGATAGCTATCTGTATGATCCAGTTATTGAATCTCCTTTGACATTTTAATGCATTTTTTGGTATTCTTTCTTCATTGCTCTGTATATATCAGCTCTGTAATTGGCAGGAAATATTGTAGGCAAGTCTGCAAGTTTAGGTTGACATAAGAAGCCAATTGTGATAGGATTAATGAGAACATAGATATGATGGTGCTTTGGTGTGTCGAGCTCAATGGAAGAACCCATCTAAGTGGTAGCTTTTATTCAAACTAAATCATCCTACTGATGGGGAAATGCAACTCGTTAACATTAGTGTTCCTGGATCAGGCCCTGGACCTGCGCTTTCAAAATTTAAGCCCTACGGTTCTGGTCTTCCACATTTTAAAATGTGGGTGCAGTGGTGCTAGGTCTTGGTTGTCCACCAGTTTATTTTCATTAAGTTACAAATTGAAGTTAAGGTTATCTGCTGAATTTTACCAAATAATACAGTTAAACTATCTTATGCGAGTATTTTGATAATCGAAGGCACAAAGTGTAAACCTTATGTGAGAGAGGGGAAGGGGGGTAAGTAGGGCGAAGAGAAAGTGAAAGTGAATTACCTAGTGTAACTGAAATAGAATTTGAATAATTTTTCGTCTTAGTGAGCTAAATATAAAGTGTATTGGAAAACACTTTTTGGAGTCAGTGTTAAAAAAAAAATGTAGTGTAAATACGAGAATGAATTATTTTTTATAATATACATAAATAATAGATCATATACCTAAACAGATAATAAATTGAAAGAAACATAGTCACTTTAATAATAAGTAATTTAATGTAATATTAAAATATATTAATATAATAATTAATTAAATAAGACATTTCAATAATAAATTAAGGTAGATTATAGTTTAGTCTAAATAAATACAATAATTACGTGTTAAAATTAACTGGTATACTAATTAATTAAAAAAATAAAATACTTATACTTTTATAATTTCTAGATACTTGATCAAATTATTATTTTAATAATATTTTAATTATCACTCTTAAATCACTAATTTAATATAGTAATAAAAGTAATGAATATAATAAATAAATAAATAAATAAATAAATAAATAAATAAATAAATAAATAAATAAATAAATAAATAAATATTTTATTTTATTAATAACATAAGATCTATTTTAATGTATTATAAATTAATAATATATTTCCAAAAAAAATCGTTAGTTTAATTAATTATAAAAAATAGAATAATTTAAAAAAATACTTGATCAAATGCTCACTTTAACAATATTTTAATTATCACTCTTAAATCCCTAATGTAACATAGTAACAACAATAATAATATAATAAATAAATAAATATAATAATTTATTAATAACATAAGATAAATTTTAATATAGTATAAATTAATAATATAATTACATAAAAATAAAAATATTAGATCACTCTTAAATCACTAATTTAACATAGTAACAACAATAATGAATATAATAAATAAATAAATATAGTATTTTATTAATAAAATTAGATGAATTTTAATATAGTATAAATAATAATAAGATTTTAATATAGTATAAATTAATAATATAATTATTTAAAAATAAAAATATTAGATTAATTAACTAAAAAAATAAAAATTAAATACATAAACAAATATGTTTATTTTTGTAATTTATAAATAAAAATCAACTTATCTAAATTATCTTATGTAAATAAATAGGATATTTTATTATAAAAAAACTTTGGTAGAGGGTAACGTAGGTTAATACTTTTAAAGCTATGATAAAATAATTTCTTGGAAACAATGGTTACAATGAACCGAATTAATTTTAAGTCCACAATTCGCAATATAAAAGAAAACATTTAGATAACAATGTGTTTTGGCCTTTAATATAAAAAACATCAAGTTAGTACATGTGAAAGACAACATAAATGTTCAAATTCAATAAGATACAATAATCAATAATCACGACACATGTGAATCGCTATAGCATCTCGGTAATAAGATGCTCTTGCAGATTGTAATGCACTCTCCCTCCAAATATTTGTTAGTTGGCTGTCATCATGTACAAAACCAACACTATCATCGCTATCTTGATCATCATTTACACCAAAGGCCTCATTATCTCCTTCACTGAGCCCATCAGCTGAATCATCCTCTTTCATTTATAAGATATCCCTGTAATCCTTTGTACTTATATAATTATGTAATATATAACAAGTATTTATATAATTATGTAATATATAACAAGTACTTATATAATTATGTAATATATAACAAGCAATTACAATTTTTATCTGGATCTCAAAAGTAAATAGAGGAGCGTCTTTCTATATTTAAAATCAAGCTTTTAAAGCCCAAAAAATACGCTGAATAGTAGTCCTCAAGGATGAATGCCTTCGGTTGAACAATTCCTTATCATTTTTAGGAAATTATCTCCAAATTCTTGCAAATAATAACGAGTGCCGCAATGTGGAGCCAAAAATCCTGGAAGATTTGCATAACAAACACCGACTAAATAATATTTACTACAATAGAAGATATATTTCACATGAATTAATTGAAGATAATAATAAATAAAAAATACTAAGTAAACATAAATTATTTACCTTCAGGTACCCAAAGTTTATCTAGTCGAGTCAATGCTGACTTCAGTACACGTGAATCAGCTGTTGATCACTCCTATCCAACAAGTACATAAGTGAATTTTTTGGGTATACGACCAATGTCCCACATTGGCTAGAAGTGGGGAGGATCATAGATATATATGTATGAACAATAGTCTCCATTGGAATGAGGCCTTTTGGGGAAAAGCCCAAGAGCAAATCCATGAGGGCTTAGACCCAAACTGGACAATATCATACTAATGTAGAGAAAGGTAGTGTCCATAGTCCTTACAAATTGTATCAAAGCCTATGCCCCGAAGTTAGCCACAATGGATGAATCCTTTGAATACCGAACAAAGGTGGTGGGTTTTGATTAGATCGCGATGGGATCCGTGGATGAGTTCTATTGAACAAGTGGTGTGCTCCAGATTCTTCATGGACGTGTCCTGGTACCAACACGATGAAAAGGAGTTGATTTGGATAGAGCAAACTCTCGAGATGGGTAGTACTCTATGTAAGGTGTGTGTTTCAAACGCATTGGAGTATAGAATCCGGGTTGGTAGAGAGTGGATGGATAGATGATTGTTTGTCTAGAAGTGGGGAGGATCATGGATGTATATGTATGGACAGTAGTCTCCATTGGTATGAGGCCTTTTGGGGTAAAGTCCAAGAGAAAATCCATGAGGGCTTAAGCCCAAAGTGGGCAATATCATACCAATGTGGAGAAAGGTATTGTCCACAGTCCTTATAGAATTGCATGTCAATTGTATATACTGCCACTTGATTTTGTGAGAGAAAACCCTTCATGTTCCAGAATCTTGGTTGTTGCTCAAATGGGATATTCGCTTTGATATGAGTTCTATCAATAGCCTCAATACAATTCTAATGATACCATTTCAATTAACACAAATTCGACATTAACCTAAAATTATTCATCAGATGGCTTTGATGTTATCTTAAAGTATAAAAAAAAATGAGATTGTTTAAGATCTTCAAGTGAGAACGTTTTGACAGCCGTTTTATGTAATCAAAGTGAAGTTTAACAACAACATCTAACACCTTATTAAAAATATTTGCTTATGGTCCAATTCGATCTATCAAACATCTCTGATATGGCACTGTACGATTGTTACAGACCAATAGTGAGGAGAAAATATGCAAGTTGTTCTTCCACTGATATGGTCCTTGTAGCTAATAAGAATCCTCTACTCTTTGATTTATCCTGTAAACTTTTTGAAATTTAACAGGTGGTTTTTCTAATACCTTTTTCAAATATAATAGACCACCAATCTCATAAGAATGTGGTACACACTTATTGCAATGGAATATATAATATATTGCCGTGGAGAACATAATTGCGAAGGCAAACATAATGGTAATATTTTGTTTGTCTGACATATTATCCATGAATACCTATAAACACAATCACCGCAAACACAATTGCAACAAAAAAACCATGACCTATATCAACCCAAAGACATAAACACAAACACACACCTATCTTCAATCACAACTCCACACAACCACAATCACAACCTGTCTTGAACACTTGTATCAATCACATCCTTTCTTCAATCACATAATGCCTGTCAATCACAACCTAACTTAAATGCAACACATCCACATCCATAACTACTATGACAAGAATCATATTCATCCACAAACCTATCTTCAATAACATCATATCTTCAATCAATTTCATAACTCCAATCAACATCCTTCACCACAATCACAACATACATATTCATCCATGTCTTACAATGTCACAACCACTGAGGAGCGTAATCACAACATACAATAATTCAAAAACATATTCATCCATAGTCATATTCATCCATATTCACCACAATCATATTCATCCAAAGTCATATTCATTCATATTCACCACATTCACAACACACAATAATTCAAAAACATAATGACATTGATAATACAACCACAAACACCCAAGTCTTACAATGTCATAATTCAAAAAATAACATTAATAAAGACCACTTGTCCCAAAGTCAATAGTGCACTTAAAACTCATTACAATTCACGGTAATTAAAATGAAGCCAATTACACCCCTCTTCCATTGTCATCCTAACAACCATATCCTTCTTATCTACCGTGTCCAACCATTAAGGAGCATGATACTTCAAGTCTCTCAGCAAGTTCAGGATTTCCAAGAGGGCTTTGTACCATGACAGTTTAGTATTGACATCTTTAGGTTGGAAGACATCCATAAATGTTTCTGCAATAGCGGTCATCACATCAATGAATTTTCCAATATCATTAGGGGACATACGGGATCTCTTCCTACAACGAGTAGAAGGTGACGGGTTACCTATTCACTGCTGCTTAGGTGCCGACTCATTGCCTCTAGGGATTGGCAAAGGGATCTCCTTATTGCATCGACATCATCGATCTCGTCGATCAGTGTCCCTTCTAGCCCATGAAGAAGGTCATCACCCAACTTTACACATGTTTGACTGGTTGTCCCCATGAATATGGAGTTTCTCACAACCAAAGACAATTTGTCATACGACGTGAACCCTACCCGTCTATAATTGTCAGTGTTCCTGTAATCCTACAAGAAAACAAAAATCTTTTAGAAGTCTTGGAATAGTACACCCTTGAAAACCCTAAACTTTGTACGCCTGAAAACCCTAAACCCTAAACCCCAAACCCCAAACCCCAAACCCCAAACCCCAAACCCAAAATTATACCTTAAACCCTATACGTAAAATTATATCCTAAACCCTAATTTTTATTAATCCTAAACCATAAATCCAAAAATCACACCATAAACCATAAACCCTTAACCCTAAACCCAAAATTATACAGAAATTGAACAATCAATACAAATAAATCACAAAAAAATAAAATAAAATAATATCCAATAATAAATCAAACTAAAAAAAATAGGGTTTAGGGTTACATTGGAATACCTTTTGAAATTTGGGGGAAATCGAAGCAGAATGGGAGAAATTTTTTAGGGCCGTCGAGTCTGAACGGGGAAAATGAAGGAAGAGAGTTGATGAGGGAGAGAAATCAAAGCTGAAATAGGGGAAATCGAAGGAAGTTAGGGCATTCAAAGCCAAACGGGGAAGAATAGAAGGATTTGTGACAATTCCAATAACGAGCGAGGGGCGAGAGAGGGGGAAACAAAGAGTGATAGGTGAGATGCAAGAGAGGGCTGAGATGAGGTTCTTGTAGAGAGGACAAGATGAGGTTTGGACAGAGAACGAGAGGTGAGAGAGGGGAAGTAGTGAGCACTGAGATCAAGTTCCGAAAATCGGTAGAGAGCGAGATGCAATAGAGGGGAAGCATAGAGTGAAGAGAGGGATGAGAGAGAAGGTTGAGCGAATGAGCAGTGGCACGCAAAGAGTGTCGAGCGAACGAGTTAAAGTGAATGAACCATGATTTGGGTTGGACTTCACTTTCACGCATTTTACATAGGAGTGAGTGCAAGTTAGTGAACTGATTCATTCACTTTCACTTTCCTTCGGTTGCACGCACTAACGGTTTTGGGTAAGTGAGAGTGTACTCACTTACACTTTCATTTATTCTCCAGGTGCAATAACAAGGCCTCAATCTCTTGCTTGTGAAGATTTTGTCATAAGGTTTTAGTAAAATTGGAATAAATAAATAGGAATTTATGAAATAAGTGAACTTAGAATAATATATTCCAAAAATGGTTGGGAAGTCACATTTCCCCACCATGGATTTTGAAAAGAGACCTCTTCCATGTCCTCTTCTTGTTTGTATGGAACTGGAAAGATAAGGCAAGAGTTTGGCTTCTTTAGCAACACTTTTGACCTAGTTTGAAGATATGATGGACTGCCATTTTATATGGGAAAATTCTATTCACCATTTGTAGGAAGATGAACGTTTATGATGTTCTCTCACCACCAATTTGAGGGGGAGTGTTGGAAGATTGGCTCAAACCAAGACGACCAAGGAAGACCCACAAATCCAAGGAGAAGGCCTGTATGTCCAAGAGAGGTGGCATCATGGTAAATAAGAAGACTTCTCTTAAAGATTTCACAAGGATGTAGTTAGTCAAGGACGAACATGTCTACTTATGTCTTTTCTTATGTAAAACTTGTAGCCTTTGTAACTTCCTCTATAAAACTATAAATAGAGGCTTTTGGCTTGGGGTAGAGTATTCAAGCTCTCTCCCCTTCTCTTAATTCATCCTAGCTCTCTCTTAGCCTAAAAGCTCTCTCTCTCCATCTATTCTATTCTCTGCTTATTTTCTTCTCCTCTCCCTCTCTAACTTTGCTCGAGGTTCTAATAATTGATCATAATTTAACATGGTATCAAAGAAAGGAAAGATCTGAGATGGAAAAGCAGAAGAAGATGGAGAAGAAGCGGAGGAAGAAGAAGAAGAATAGAAAGAAAAATAAAAAAGAGAAGTTCCTCGTTTTTCCTTAAGTATTCTTTCCCAATTCATGTTTGCCATTAGATTTTTAACCCTTTTACTGTATGTTTTGTTACGATATCTTAAAATGTATATTAGATATAATTTATGTTCATAATTGTCGTATAATTTGGGTTATGTACATAGGGTTATTATATTAAGTTTAATGGGATGGGTGGCATTGTATTGGGCCCATGGGCCATTTTGTAACAGGAAAACCTAAAGATTAAATACATAATGAAAGGGGGGAAAACCCCAATGGGAAGAATTTATCTTTCATCTCTCGTGTTCGTTGTCTTCGTCGAGAAACCAGAGAGCTCAACGATCTTTCTCGTTTGGTGGTTTGGACTATTCCGTCAGTCACGTGAGATAGTGGCGGTTTTGTCCATCACAATAGGAGTTGTGAGCTCGCTGTGCCGTCAGCCTGTCCGATGCATTCCGTCTCCGTGTAGACCAGAGTTCCGTGGGGTAGTTTGTTATCGAAAACAAATATTGACATGGTATTAGAGCTAGGCACCACGTTCCACGTTCGAATCCCGACGGAAGCGGTAGGGAACAAGAACAGTGGGTGTTAGAGATAGGTGGTTCCGGTCCACATAGGTTAGGTTTCGTCCACCCTGGTCCACTGATGGGTTAGGTATCAGAGCTCGATTCGTCCGAAGAGAAAGCATCTTCATCCGAAGGTTTTTTGCCCGAAGTATCCCTGTCCGATGACCTGCGTTGTCCGACCACTCTGATTTCGGCAGCGCTTTCGGGGGTTGTCGAAAAACACCATCTAAGCTCGGAGAAGTCGTCAAAAAAGCTTCAATGGGTGCTTTCGTTGCTAGAGAAGCTCCAATGGGTGGTTCCGTTGCCGAGAAGGGGGTTCTCGCTGGGAAAGGAGTTCTCGCCGGAAGGGGAAAAGAAAAGGTTCATTATTTTTCCACCGTCTGTTCACATACGATTAAGAGGAAAATTATTTGCATAAGGTCGTTTTGAAATTTTTAGAAACTTGGGGGGCCGATTTGGAATTTCTAAAGGTTTAGGGGGCAAATTTGGAATTTTTGAAGGTGTGGGGGTATAGTTGGAATTTTTGAGGTCTGGGGGTATAGTTAGAATTTTTGAAAGTGTGGGGATATATTTCGAATTTCTAATAGTTTGGGGGTAGATCTTGAATTTTTGAAGGTGTGGGGGTCTATTTGGAATTTTCAAAGAGTGGGGGTATAATTGGAATTTCTAATATTGCGAGGGTAGATCGGTAATTTTTTTGGATCCGATTTTTTCATGTCAGCAGACAAGTTAAATTTCTCTCCTATTCGGTTCACGAGCAAGAAATACGGTGCTTGGGAATTTCAGTTCCGATTATTTGTTCAGGTAAAGGGTTTATGAGGTCATATTGATGGGAGTGATCCAGCAACTGGCGATGATGACGCATTGTCAAAATGGATCATCTTGGATGCTAGAGTCATGACCTGGATACTTGGATCCATTGAGCCTCATCTAGTCCTTAATCTGAGGCCCTAAAAAATTGCAACAGATATGTGGAATTACCTCCACAAGGTTTATCGTCAAACCAGCACGACCCGTCGATTTCAAGTTGAATATGAAATGGCAAATTTCACGCAAGGCAGCCGTTCCGTTGAAGAATATTTCTCAGGCTTCCAAATCAGTGAGCTGACTACACTGACATTGTTTATGAGGATGTCCATGTTGCTGCTCTCTTTGTTGTGCAAGCCATACATGAAACTAGTCAAAGGGATCAATTCTTGATGAAGCTCCATCCAGAATTTGAGATTGCTCAGTCACATCTAATGAATCGTCATCCAGTGCCGTCACTGGATGCCTGTTTGAGTGAACTTCTTGGGGAGGAGTAGCGCATTGCTACTCAGGCTCGCATGGAACATCGAGTCCAGGCTGATATCTTGACTCCTGTAGCTTATGTAGCACAAGGAAGAAATTAGGGTCGGGACACCATTTCTATTCAGTGCTTCTACTATAAGGCATTTGGTCACTTTGCTCGGGAATGCCCCTAGAGGTCTTGTAGCTACAACAAGAAGTTGGGTCATTTCATCGTAGTTTGTCCTACATGCCCTGAAAGGAGGAAGAATACAACTTATCATGTCTCCATTGGTACTTCGAGTTCTTTAGCATTGCCGCCTGATGTCCCAGTCACTACCATTTTAGTTCCTCCAACACCTGCAAGTTCAACCACCCTCACTCCTGAAATGGTACAACAGATGATATCTCAGGTAAGCAGAGACTCTCTACTCAACCATGGTATTTTGATTCCGGTGCCTCTAACCGCATGACCAACAATGTTGTATCTTTTTCGAATGTCAGAAAGTATGATGGCAACCTGCACATCAACACTGCTGATGGCAGCACTCTGCCTATCAGTGCTATTGGTGATCTCTCTCCGTCTTTAGCTGATGTCTTTATGTCTCCTGACCTATCGACAAACCTTCTGTTTGTTGGTCAATTGGTTGATAAAAACTGTAATGTTCAGTTTTCTCGTTCTGGCTGTGTTGTGCAGGATCAAGAGTCGGGGAAGGTGATCGCGAAGGAGCCTAAAATAGGCAGGCTATTTCCACTTAAAGTCTTTCTAGCCACTGTTATTCCACGTTCTCCTGTACTTTCTTTTGCTTGTAATGTTGTTGGGTCTGGCACTAAGATGTGGCATAGACGTCTAGGCCACCCAAACTCAGCTGTACTTCATACATTGTTTAAATCGGGTTTATTAAGCAATCAAGACCGCACTTCTCTTTATACTTATTTTGACTGTTCATCATGTAAACTTGGCAAAATTAAAGCTCTACCATTTCCGCATCATGCCTCGCATGCGTCACACTGCTTTGACCTTATTCATAGTGATGTCTGGGGAATTGCTCTTGTTGTCTCGCATGCACAAATTAACTACTTTGTCACCTTTATTGATGACTTTAATCTATTTACTTGGGTCTACTTCTTACGGGCTAAGTCTAGAGTTTTTGTCATTTTTAAGAAGTTTCTTGCACTCATTGAAACACAGTTCTCTGCTCACCTTAAATTACTCCGATCTGACTCTGGAGTTGAGTACATGTCGGCAGAATTCCAGGAATTTCTTCTAAGCAAATGCATTCTCTCTCAACGTTCTTGTCCCTCGACACCACAACAAAATGGTGTTGCTGAGCGAAAAAATCGTCACCTTCTTGATATGGTCCGCACCCTTCTCATTGAATCATCCGTTCCTCCTAGGTTTTGGTGTGAAGCTCTCTCTACCTCCATTCATTTAATCAACCACTTGCCCTCGCCTATCTTGCATCATGTCTCTCCCTTCGTTAAATTATTTGGTTATTCTCCGTTCTACACTGATCTTTGGACGTTCGGTTGTGTTTGTTTTGTGCATCTACTTGATCATGAACGACATAAACTTACAACCCAATCAGTTATGTGTGCATTTCTTGGGTATGCCGGTTCTCAAAAGGGCTACGTTTGCTATGATCCCCAGGTGCATCGAATCTGTGTTTCTCGGAATGTGGTCTTCTTTAAAAATTAATGTTTCTTTCCATCTCAAGTTACTCTACTGTCTGCCTCTCTGTCTAGTTTGCCTAGCTTTGATGAGCCTCACCCCACAACATCGCTGCCCCCTCCTCATCCTGACCTGGAGCTTGCTCCTGATCCTCCCTCTGCTCCTGTTCCCATCACTCTTTGCAGATCCACGCGTCATTCTTACCCTCCAGCTAGGTATGGTTTTCCCTCCCCTGTATCGGGTAGCTACTTTGTAGTCTATTTCCATTCCTTTTGGCTATAAACAGGCTATGGCATATGAGTGTTGGCAAAAGGCAATGCAAATTGAACAAAAGCGCTAAAGCAGAATCACACCTGGGACATTGTGGCTTGACCTCCTACTATTCGGCCTCTTGGGAGTAAGTGGGTCTTCTCTGTCAAGCTACGTTTAGATGGATCGTTGGATCGGTACAAAGCCCGCCTTGTGGCCCTGGGGAACAGGCAAGAATATGAGATTGATTATGAGGAAACTTTTGTACCTGTTGCCAAGATGACCACAGTCCGTACTATCTTAGCCATTGTAGCATCTCAATCTTGGCCACTGCATCAGATGGATGTGAAGAATGCCTTTCTCCATGGTGATCTGCAGGAAGATGTCTACATATAGCTTCTCTCGGGTATGTCTACATCCTCTATTGATCATGTCTGCAAGCTAAGTCGTCCTTTGTATGGGCTTAAACAAGCCCCCCGGGCTTGGTTTGAGAAGTTTCGCGGCACACTTATCCTCCACAAGTTTACCCAGAGTCAGTATGATTCATCTCTCTTCTATCATAAGTCTGCCGTGGGCATGGTCATTCTCTTGGTTTATGTGGATGATATCATCATTACTGGCACTGACTCTGGACTGATTACTAAGCTTCATAAGCTGTTGCATGCCACTTTTCATATGAAGGATCTTGGACAACTCACATACTTCTTAGGGATGGAGGGACATCACACACCCAAAGGTATTTTCTTAAACCAACTTAGGTATATTCAAGATCTTATTACTCTTGCTGGGTTGGAGGACACATCTTCAGTGGCTTACCCCTATGAAGGTCAATGTCAAATATAGGAAAGATGAAGGGACTCTCCTTGATGATCCGACTATCTATCGACGACTAGTCTGGAGTCTCATATACTTGACTACTACTCGCCCAGACATCTCCTATGCTGTTCATCAGGTCAGTCAGTTTATGTCATCTCCTCAACACCTTCATCTTGCGGCAGTTCCACGCATCATCCGCTATCTTCGCGGCTCCTCTGCTCACGATTTAATCTTTCCTATCGGCTCCGTGCTATGTCTAGTTACCTACAGTGATGCTGATTGGGCAGGGTGCCCCGATACCTGCCGCTCTACTACAGGCTGGTGTATGTTTTTAGGGGATGCACTGAATTCTTGGAAATGTAAGAAACAAGACCGGGTGTCCAAGTAATATATCGAGGCCGAGTATCGTGCTATTTCTACTGTGTGTTCTGAAGTTATTTGGCTTCGCGGTTTTCTTGCTGAGCTCCAGTTTCCTCAGCCCTCATCTACACCGCTTCATGCAGATATTATAAGTGCTATCCAGATTGCGGCCAATCCGGTTTTCCATTAGCGCATCAAGCATATTGAGGTTGACTATCACTCCATTTGTGACACTTTGTAGTGCTGGGTAATATCTCTTCCGTACATTTCTTCGGATCTTCAAGTGGCCGATGTCTTCACCAAAGCATTGTCTCAATCTTGACATAATTTTTTTGTTGGTAAATTGTTGTTGGTTGACTCACCAACATCAATTTGAGGGGGGATGTTACGATATCTTAAAATGTATGTTAGATATAATTTATGTTCATAATTGTTGTATAATTTGGGTTATGTACATAGGATTATTAGATTAGGCTTAATGGGATAGGTGGCATTGTATTGGGCCTATGGGCCATTTTGTAACAGGAAAACCTAAAACTTAAATACATAATGAAAGGGGGAAAACCCCAACGGGAAGAATTTATCTTTCGTCTCTCGTGTTCATTGTCTTCGCCGAGAAACCAGAGAGCTTAACGCTCTCTCTCGTTTGGTGGTTTGGACTGTTTCGTCAGCCCCGTGAGATACTGGTGGTTTCGTCCACCACCGTAGGAGTTGTCAGTTGTGCCGACAGCCTGTCCGACGCATTCCATCTTCGTGAAGACCAGAGTTTCGTGGGATAGTTCGTTGCCGAAAACAAACATTGACATGTTTCATATAGAAATTATATATTTTTGGAAAGATAGTTGAGTCTAGTTTCCAACTCAAAAATAATAATTGAGATCAGATTTTTCTAGAAAGAGAAATTGACATCTATAATAACAAAGGTCAAGGAGCAGAAAAGTTTCGTGCAACAACGGAAAGCTCCAAAATTTGAGTCATTTTTTGCCATCTAGAAAGAAAATTTATATGGAGAATTAAGTATCAAAAGAAATATCTGCAAGTGTATTTTTTACCTATTCAATCGATTATCAATTTGAGTTTTTTATATAAAAATATCGATCTCGAAAAAGTTAATGGTCATGCTAGTCAAAGAAGAAAGAGTACTCAGTTCGGCCTGATTATATTGTCTGAAATCTATTAGATTATTTATCTCAAAATCAATATATTTGTATGAAGATTAATTATACTTGTATGAAAGGTTTATAGTTTCAGAAGGAGAATTTTTCATGTCAATCTGATCTATATTTAAGGAGATATTCACATTAGAAGAATCAAAAGTCATGTTGGTATCCTATTGCAAGCCAAGATTCGAATCTAAGCTGAATTTTTTGCTTCACTTTTTGATTTGCTATTATTGATCGACAATATTAGGAAAGTATCCCATATCTACCATTGGAAAATTTATGTTTGTTAACTAACAATATTTGGAAAAATCTTTATAAGATCACCTTATTTCTTTAGAAACTTTCCTTGATTTGTTTGTCAAAGAGAAGAAGTGTTCCTATTCTAAATGATGAACCTTTTTGGCCAACCAGTAATTATGTGAAATTTTGTTGGTGATTTGGAAAGATTAAATAATCTAATTTGATATCCTTGAGTATTAAGCAAGGAAATATTGATTTTTTGGTAAGTGGTGCCTTAATACAAGGGAAAGTTGCCGATTTTAAGAAAGATCTTCTCAAGATTATGATTTGGTGGATAATTTGATTATCATCCTTTTGATTAAGAAAGATATGATTTTTGGTCAGCCAAGATTTTTCTTAATTAAGTGCATAATTAATTGACTAATGTCAATAATTGAGTTGAAGTTGAAATTGGAAGATTGGGTTCAGATTCATCTTTGAATTGAGTTGGTTCAAGTTGTCACTTACTTGGGCTATTTGATTTGGTTTGGTTCTTCTTGAAAAAATTATGCAAATTAATATTTGAGCTATTTTAAAGTTTTTACTACTAGCCTCCTTAATTAGTGGAAGAACAAATGAGATGGAAAATTGACCTAAGCCCATCTTCAACTCGAGCTAGCTCAATTTAACAAGGAAGGACATCTCAGGCTAAGTTTAGTGATAAGGTGATTAACAAATATTTTTGGTGAACTTGTACTTAATCTATTCTTTCTTGAGTTGATTATTAACCCTTGCCACTCCTAAGAGGATCAATAGCTCTCGACTTGAAGTTTACCAAGGCTTATTGGGTGCACATTCTCCTTATTAAGTACTTTCATTATTTGGTACGTGTTATTTGGGCTTTGGCCCATATCCACTGCTGCTATTGTGTCTCTCTGACTGAGATTTTATTATTGAAGATGGACTTCTGGGTTACTGACTGATATCGTGTTAGAAATTAGACGCCCTAATTCCAATTTAACTAGAGCAATAATAATAATAATCACGGAAGAAAAAAAAAAACAAGCAACGAAAATAAACAAGATTTATATGGGTTCGCCTCAATGTGAGACTACGTCATGTCTTTCACTGCAGCAGTAATCCACTATAAAGATGAAATTATTTAGAAGAGAAATTACACATACTTATAATTGGTTTATCCTCTAACCTCTCTCGATGATAACGGATGCTCCTCGGAAACTCAAACCTAATAGCGGCACCCCTCAATTATAAAGAGAAAATTAGGGCAACTGCGATGCAAGAGTAAAATTTCCAAACTGCCCTTAATGAAACAACAATTAATATATCGTGGACCTGGCAGGGGATTCACCCCCACACCCCTGAGAGGGGGGCTTCCTGCCCACTTTCCAACTCCCATGGCAACCTTACCACGATGGTCGATCCGCAGACTGACTCAACGTAGGGTGTTGATTAAGAATGCCATTCTTTTAATTATGCAAATAACTGCTATTGTTTATAAAGAAAGCAAAAAAATAACTTGTAAGAGATTGGTTTATTTTCTCTATTTGTTTGTTGAGTGCATTGAGTCTCTTTAGATATATCCAAGAATAATTTTAGCTTAAAAACAATTGCTTTAGCAAGTTGGTTATTTATGTGATTGATGGTAAGTCATATTAAAAAGATGTATATGGAAGCAAACAGGTGGTACGTAATTTCTAGTTATGCATCATCACTTAGGGGCTCTAATTATTAGCAAAGCCTTCAATTTCTGTATGACCATGACATTTATATAATTGCCCTTCACCTGAACTTTTCTTGAGATACTGAAGGATTCTTTTCAACGCTTCCAATTGTATATGTTGTCGTTGATGCATATATTGGCTGATGACACTAATTGAATAGGAAATATTTGGTCTTGTGACTGTGGGATAGATCAACTTCCCAACTAATCATTGAAATTGATCATCAACAACATCACTACTAATTCCTGCAAACAACTTAACATTAGGTTCCATAGTTGTGTCTACAGGCTTGCTCCAAACATCTCTCTCTCCTTCAATAAATTAAGTACGTACTTTCTTTTGTGATAGAACTATACTATGTTAGGTGTCACGCGGTTAGATTTGGGCTAGGTCCGTCTAGCCAAGCGGAATATCTACCCCGTGCGGCCTAGCTCTTCCGAAGAACTAGTCAGCCTCCTTGAGCCTCAGATCCTCCAACCAATACTTCACACAAGAAGTTGCAAGCCAAATGGGACAATGAAAACACCAAGGTATAGAAGAGAAAAACCTACTTTGTTTTGAGAATACAAGATTACAAAGGGTGGCCAAACACTCTTGAAGGCCAAGGCTAAAAACTCTCTCTATACACTAAAAGATTAAAGAAGGCTAAGGATTTTTCGACCCCTTTACAATGGGAGAGGCCTCTCTATTTATAGTCTCTCCTCTTGCCTTTTGAAATCTCAAAAAACGCTCAAAAACCCATCCGATCCCAAAAATTCGGTTTCTGGCGTCAAGGGGCGCCTCAGGAAACCCCATTTCGCGCGCGGGCGCCTGGCGCCTCAGGAAACCCCATTTCGCCCGCGGGTGACTGGCGCCTGTGCCTGGAGTCCTTCCGCGCGCGCGCCTGCGCCTGGCGTCTTGAGGAAACCCCATTTCGCCCCGCCTGGAGTCTTGGTCGTGCGCCAACAACCCCATTTCGCCCCGCCAGGATTCTTGGTAGCGCCCAACCCCATTTCGCCCCGCCAGAAGTGTCTGCTGGCGTGCTGCCTTGTGTCTGAGCTGGCTGTTGGGGTTGTTGTGCACCTTGTTGCTTGGCCATCCGTTTGGCAAGCTCAAGTGTGTCTTCTTTTGCTGAAATTGATGCCGGGCCGGCCATATGTGTGCGCCCCTCTGGGCCGTGCCATTGCACTTGGCCTTGGCCATTGTTTCTATTGCTGTGCATTGGACTTGCACAGTCTTCCACCTTGGTGTTTGGCCACACCATGGCTTCATCCTCCGTCTCATACTCCCACCACCATAAGACGCCCTCGTCTGCAACCCCTGGCGATAGTCGGCTACCTCCTTTTCGAACTGCCATAGCTCGACAGCGTCTTGCCATGTTGCCTCGCTTTCCAGTTGACCTTGCCACTTGACCAAGTATTGCGTCCTCCGGGGCTTGCCCCTTTGGCGCTCCTCTCGGTCTGCAATAATATACTCTACCCTATTGTCAAAGGTAGTAGATATATCCATGGGAGCTCTTGGGTCAACTACTCTATCCGGGTCCGGGTCTTCAAAATAGGGTTTAAGGTTCGATATATGAAAAACATTGTGGAACTTAAACCTTTTTGGCAGCTGCAATTTGTAGGCGAGGTTGCCCACACGTTCAATGATAGGAAAGGGTCGTTCATATTTCTTCAAAAGACCTTTGTTCCTGCTTCGAAGGTGACGAAATTGCTCAGGTCTGAGTTTGAGAAGGACTTGGTCACCGATATTGAAAGAAGACTCCCTCCTCTTCAAATCAGCATGTTTCTTCATCTTTTTGGCTGCCTTATGCAATAAGACCCATGCCAGCTCCGTTTTCTCTTTCCACCTCTTCGCCAGCTGATGAGCTGCTGGACTTTTCCGTGAAGTGTCTGGAAAGAGACCCGTGGGAGCCAAAGGCTGTCGTCCTGTCGCCAACTCGAAAGGACTATGCTCGGTTGATTCCGATTTCTGCAAATTGTATGAAAACTGGGCCACGTCTAACAAGTCTGGCCAGTTTTTCTGATTTGCTGCAACAAAGTGGCGTAAGTACTGTTCTAACAAAGCATTTACCCGCTCAGTTTGGTCGTCACTTTGAGGATGAAAACTAGTGGAAAAACTTAGAGATGTTCCCAGTAGTTTGAATAACTCGGTCCAGAATTTTCCTGTGAATCTGGGGTCACAATCACTGATGATTGTTGTGGGCAATCCCCAATGCTTCACCACATGTACCATGAATGCTCTAGCTGCTCCGTCTACTGTACAATCACTTGGCACTGCTACGAATGTTCCATACTTCGTAAATCTGTCTACCACCACCATGATAGATGCCAACCCATCTTTCTTACGTAATCCAGAGATGAAGTCCATCAAAATAGACTCCCACAGCCGCTTTGGAATAGGTAAGGGCTGTAGCAAACCCCTAGGCTTGCGTTGTTCGATCTTATCTTGTTGACAAATAAGACACGTGCGCACAAACTCATCCACATCATTCTCCATGTCTGGCCAATAATACTGGCCAGACAACAAGGCCAACGTCCTTCTTTGGCCTAGATGTCCTGCCCACAAGGTATCATGGCATTCCCTCAAGAGGTCACGCCTTAGGTTATCGAACTTAGGCACATAAAGTCGATTACCTTTGGTCTTGAGCAATCCGTCGTCAAGCCAAAATCTTCTCGTCTCTCCCAAGGCAGCAGCTTGTACAATGCTGTAAGCCTGGGCATCTTGGCAAATTCCAATGCGAATCTTGTCTAGCAACTCCATACCAACTTGTGTAATTGTTGCTAAGGCTTGTAATCGTAAAGTTTCATTTTCTGTTTCTGCGCCAAGATGGTCTTCCATGCGCACGCGCTTGCCTTGTGCAAAGCGCATATCTTCTACGCCTACTCTTGTGCCGCGCGCCTCTTCGTGTACTGCTGCTACCGCACCGCGCATGGTGCGCGTGAAGCAAGTGCCATCTGCTACGGTATGTGGGGATTCAGCCGCATGCGTCTTCTCCTCTGCCGCATGCGTGCAAGGTGCTGGTCCTTCTTGCGCCATGTGCGCCAAGCTCTGGCTGGTCTCTTCCTCGTAAGAGATAGGTGCATCCACCTTCCTGCTCAGTGCGTCGGCAACACCATTTGTCTTCCCCGCCTTGTACATCATCTAAAAATCAAACTCGGCCAAGAAATCTTGCCACCGGGCCTGTTTTGGACTGAGCTTTTTCTGTGTAAGAAAGTAACTAGAAGCAACATTGTCAGTTCTTACAATAAATTTGGAGCCTAAAAGATAGTGCCTCCAAAGACGTAAACAATGCACTACCGCCGTCATTTCTCTTTCTTGTACAGTGTACCGTTGCTCAGTTTCATTGAGCTTCCTACTCTCATAAGCGATTGGGTGTCCTTCTTGTTCTAGCACACCCCCAATGGCATAATTTGAGGCATCGGTATGTACCTCAAATGGCTTGCTGAAATCAGCAAGGTGAAGCACTGGTTCAACCATCATGGTATCCTTCAGCCGCTGGAATGCTCCTTGGCATGAGTCTGTCCATCGCCATTTTTGGTCCTTTAGGAGATCGGTCAAGGGGGCTGCTATAGCTGAGAAACCCTTGATAAACCTCCTATAGTAATTTGCTAAGCCAAGAAAAATTCTAAGCTCACGCACCTTGGTAGGGATAGACCAATCACGCACAGCCTCCACCTTCTTGCTGTCCATCCATATCCGTCCTTCCCCTATCCAATGTCCAAGAAAGGACACCTCTTGCAACCCAAATGAGCACTTCTCCTTCTTGACATATAGCTGATTGTGTCTCAATTTCTTGAACACTTTTTGAAGATGTTCTTTGTGCTCTTCCATACGTTTGCTATACACCACAATATCATCCAAATACACAATGACAAATTTGTCTAAGTACTCGGAAAATACCTCGTTCATGAGAGTGCAAAAAGTTGCTGGTGCGTTGGTTAGGCCAAAGGGCATAACCATGAACTCGTAAGCCCCATATATCATTACACAAGTAGTCTTCCCCTCGTCTCCTTCCGCAATTCGAACTTGGTAGTAACCACTTCTCAAATCCAGCTTGGAGAAAACTCTAGCCTCCTTCAATTGATCAAAGGGATCAGCAATAAGAGGAATAGGGTACTTGTTTTTTATGGTTAGCTTGTTGAGCGCCCTATAGTCGATGCATAGTCTCATACTTCCATCTTTCTTTGTCTGAAATAGTATAGGGGCCCCAGAAGGTGCTTTGCTTGGTTTTATGAACCCAAAATCCAGTAGCTCGCTGAGTTGTCTCCATAATTCATCCAACTCTTTGGGCGCCATCCGATATGGTGCTTGTGCTGGCTTCCTTGCTCCGGGCTCAAGCTCTATGCGATGGTTTACCCCTCTCCTAGGTGGTAACCTCGCTGGAAGTTGCTCCGGCATGACGTCTCCATACTCATGCAAAACGGTTTGTATCTCCTTAGGGGTAGGCAATGCCTCATTCTGCTCCATAGCACAAAGAGAAGCAATATAAGTAGAACAGCCCTGCTTAAGACCTTTCTTAAGCTGGAGGGCTGATAGCATTAAATCCTTGTTTGTTACATCTTTGTTCTCAACTTCAGAAATTGTACAAGGACTTTGCTCGTCCATAATTCCTACTACCCCCACATGTGGCATTATAAATGCCTTACAAACCTTGAAGAACTCCATTCCCAAAATTACCTTGAAATCGTCCATGCTAACAATGGTAAAGTTCTGAAATCCAACCCACTTGCCTATCACCACCGGTACATTCCTGGCAACGCCTTGGACTTCACGAGCAGCAGAATTTACCACCTTCATCTTGCTTCCATCTTTCTCTCCTCGTATTCTTAGGCGCCTAGCCTCCTCCTTCGAAAGGAAGTTGTGGGTAGCGCCCGTGTCCACCATTGCCTTAACAGTGTGTCCAGCAAGTGTGAGAGAAATAAAAAGAAGTTCTCTTGAGGGTCTTACCGGAAGTGGAGCAGCCTTCTCCTCCTTGGAACGGACAACAGCATTGAGAAGGGTTAGAGAACCCATCCTAGGCTCAATTCCTCCATTGTCCATTTATGTTTGAGCAGCGTTGAGGAGTCTCTTTTTAGGACAATCCCTCGCATAGTGCTCTCCCTCACAAATGAAACAATGTACCTTCTTCCTCTGTTTGTCCCCTCTCTTCTTTTCTTCCGGCCTAGCCTTGGTATCCTTTACCCACGACTTCTTCTCCCCTTTCTCCTTCTTCTTAAAATTTGTTTTACCATTATTTTCCTTGGACACCTTGTTAACCGAATCATTCCTCCTCTCGTATTCGGTTAACTTTTCAGCCGTAGATAACGCTGAAACTAGTGTCTTTACCTCCATCCTTCTCAATTCTTGCTCAGCCCATGGACGAAGGCCAGCAAGAAAGGAGAAGAGACGGTCCTCATCCGTCATATTGGAGATACAAAGCATAAGAGAAGTGAAGGATTGTACATACTCTTTAATTGTACCTTTCTGCGTCAATGCACGTAGTTCCTTCCTTGCTTGGTACTCGACATCCTCCGGAAAGAACTGCCTTCACAGCTCCCTCTTGAAATCCTCCCAAGTGTGGACGGGGTCCTCTCCCTCTTGTTCATCTCCCATGCGTCTTCTCCACCAAAGAATAGCATCATCGGATAGGAACATGGCAGCCGTACTAACCTTAGCTTGCTCGTCGGTGAGCTTGCTTGCATGGAAGTATTGCTCCACTTGCCATAGAAAATTATCTATGACCTTCGCGTCTCTCCCTCCATTGAAAGACTTCGGCTCGGGCACCTTTATCTTCGCTTGTGTGTGAACAACCCCTCCATTTGCTAAGGCTCGTTCGCACAAAGTGAGTCTTGCCCCAAGCTCTCCCGAGAGATCTTTGACATCCTTCCCCAATCGTTCCATTTCCATCCCCATGACAGCCATGGCCGAATGGATGTCCTCCTCAAATCCTCTCAGCCAATTCGGAGTTGGCTAATGCTCCTCAATAGTCTTTTGAACGAATTCCTCCCAATTCGTACAAAGGTTCTCAACACTGTCCAAACGATGTTCAAGAGTAGAAAAACGAAAGTTAACATCACTTACTTGATCTTTGCCTCTTGAAGCATCTTCTCCACTTGTGGAAGCCATTGATTGCAACGTACGCTCTGATACCAGTTGTCACGCGGTTAGATTTGGGCTAAGTCCGTCTAGCCAAGCGGAATATCTACCCCGTGCGGCCTAGCTCTTCCGAAGAACTAGTCAGCCTCCTTGAGCCTCGGATCCTCCAACCAATACTTCACACAAGAAGTTGCAAGCCAAATGGGACAACGAAAACACCAAGGTATAGAAGAGAAAAGCCTACTTTGTATTGAGAATACAAGATTACAAAGGGTGGCCAAACACTCTTGAAGGCCAAGGCTAAAAACTCTCTCTATACACTAAAAGATTAAAGAAGGCTAAGGATTTTTCGACCCCTTTACAATGGGAGAGGCCTCTCTATTTATAGTCTCTCCTCTTGCCTTTTGAAATCTCAAAAAACGCTCAAAAACCCATCCGATCCCAAAAATTCGGTTTTTGGCATCAAGGGGCGCACTGGTCAGGCGGGCGCCCACCAAACCAGGGCGCCTGGCGACCTGGTCGCCAGGAAACCCCATTTCGCGCGGGGCGCCTGGCGCCTCAGGAAACCCCATTTCGCCTGGGGCGCCTGGCGCCTGGCGCCTCAGGAAACCCCATTTCGCGTGAGGGCGCCTGGCGCCTCAGGAAACCCCATTTCGCCCGCGGGTGCCTGGCGCATGTGCCTAGAGTCCTGCCGCGCGCGCGCCTGCGCCTGGAGTCCTGAGGAAACCCTATTTCGCCCCGCCTGGAGTCCTGGTCGTGCGCCAACAACCCCATTGCGCCCCGCCAGGATTCCTGGTTGCCCCCAACCCATTTCGCCCCGCCAGAAGTGTCTGCTGGCGTGCTGCCTTGTGTCTGAGCTGGCTGTTGGGGTTGTTGTGCACCTTGTTGCTTGGCCATCCGTTTGGCAAGCTCAAGTGTGTCTTCTTTTGCTGAAGTTGATGCCGGGCTGGCCATATGTGTGCGCCCCTCTGGGCCGTGCCATTGCACTTGGCCTTGGCCATTGCTTCTATTGCTGTGCACTGGACTTGCACAGTCTTCCACCTTGGTGTTTGGCCACACCATGGCTTCATCCTCCGTCTCATTAGGGCTGAAAAACTTCAATCCCGAGGAAGTACTTGAGAAGCTGATGGTCCTTGGTTTGGAATTCCTTATTAAGGTCCTGTTCTACCTATTGAATGCCACAAAAGTCACTATCTGTGATAACAATGTTATCCACATATACCGCCATGAAAATGTTGCCTTTAGTAATTTTTTTGTAAACATTGAGTGGTCACTTTCACACTTCTTGAACCCAAATTTTGTAACCATAGTGGTAAATTTATCAAACCAAGCCCACGAAGATTGTTTCAGCCCAAATATTTCTTTATTCACTTGACATACTTTCTCCCCCTCAATACCCTCTCTTTTATTGGCTATTTTGAAACCTCCAAAAGCCATCAAAGGAGATTTAGTGTAGTTTTTTTTTCTTTGCTTATAGTTTGGCAATTTTGGGTCACTTGAACAACATGGATTTGCAAGAAACAGATTGTGGAATTTTGATAGCTCTTCACCTCTTCCACCAACTAATGATTAGTCATCTGTTGATCTTCTTTTGAAAGCAACAGATGAGGATCTCAAGACATGGTCACGCAGGTATCCCTGGTGGAAACTTTTTATTATCATCTTAAAAAAATCAAGAAGAAAAGTTTCTATTGTCATATTTATAGAGAAACAAAATTTCTTGCAGAATTTTCTCTTACAGTTTTGAACAACGACTTCGTATTTCACTAGGTGCTGGTAAGCTGATTCTGATCCGTTGAGTTAGGAATACTGATAGCAAAGGCTTATCCTTCACATTAGGGATTCTAAACTACCTTTTTTTTTTGGATATCCGGTGTTGGCCATGTAACTGTGGTACTATTTTGAATCAATGCAGTTTGGCATAATTTTATCTTCAAAATTTATTTATAAGTGAATTTACTGGTTAGGTCCATTTCTTTGATAGTGGCAAATTCCAAAATATTTTACTTTTTCAATGAAATTGGATGATGCAGTAAAGTGCGTATGGAAGGTTTGGAGATAATGGACTACTTTGACAATCTCATGCGAAGAGAGAGTGGGTCACTTAACTGGCTAATGCATTTGCTTTTGATGGAGAGGTAGTTTAAATGCATTTTATTGTAGTTCCAAAAATGTTATTAAGTGTATTATAAATGCCGGAAGGCTTCTGCATGTAAGACGGTTCACGAACCGTCACCTAGATGGTTTATGATCTGTCACTTAAGTGACCCATCCGTCGGACAGTTTTCCATTGATGGTGCTTGCCGGTTACAACCTTATGGTTTCCTATCGATTTGGCGTGAACGGGTTGAATCATTTGGGCTCACCTGTTCCAACTCACTGATCCGTCCCGCCTGTGAGCTGGCCGAGCCGACTCGGTCGACAGAATAAAAATTTTGTGGTTGCAGGGGTTCAAACCCTCGCGCTAGACACTGGTTAAGCCCTTGTGACCATTTGGCTATCTGGCTTTTTGTGTTGTCATTGGAAACGCATAAAATATATATTATAATTGCAATAATTTGTTTTTATGTAATTTCAATAATTGTGCAAAACTGATTTAGGTTTTATGCATACTTCAGTTTTTTATGCATATTTTATGTTGACCTAAATATAAGGATTATTAATTGACATTCATTTTAGTCAATTATTTTTTTGTCATATTTATGGTATACGTTTGAATAATTGAGTAGTTGCCACAACATTCTTAATTGAGCAAATGTCTAGTGACATTAAGTTTAGTCATATAAAGTTAATGACATAAAAAACAATTGTGATTCATCATGGAGATATAATAATTTAACCCCACATGGTAAACATTATATTTAAGTGATTAATCAGGATGGCACAAAAACATTTTAAAAAAAAATTCTAGTTGCCTACTGACCTAGAATATTCATTTACAAACAAATTTCTAGGTCTCATCATCAAGAGACATAAATCGCATATGTGTTATAATCTAAGCCCACGGGAAAGATTATAATGACACAGTAATTTATTTGTTTGGATTATTTACATGGGTAAATATTCAAAAAATTAGCTTCATTACATGTTTAGTAAGCTTGTTATCTATTTTTTGCAGCTCATCAAATTTTATCTGTCCCAACCTTTGATTCCACTATTGTTCCCTTAAATGGAGAAAATTATATTGAGTGGAAGGAGAAACTTCTCCTGTTATTAGGGTGCATGGATCTTGACTTGGCACTTAGAGTGGATGAACCTCTGAAACCCTCCGAATCTAGTACCCAATTTGAGAAAACATGATTTGAACTTCGGGAGAGATCTAATCGATTAAGTTTTGTTGAATTTAGGATCCCTTTTCCATGATTCCGAACAAGGGAAAGAAGAAAGAAAACGAGAAAAAGGGAAGGAAAACTCTCGGATAGAGAGAAGAAAAGATAAAGAGGAAGAAGAGGTTGCGCCCAACAAAGAGAGAGAGAGAGAAACCAACTAGGGATTGAATGTGTGACTTGATTAATTCCAAATTACAACACCTCTATTTACAGTAGAGGAGGAGGTAGAGTCCTTATACAACTTGTCATTCAATCCTAATTACATTCCAACTCTAACTCTTTAATATAAGTCTATTCAAACTAAACTACTAGAAGACTAACTTGAGTTGAACTAGGAGTCCTTCATTATATACGTGAATATAAGTGATAAGCCAGCTCGCATCCTTGTGGGCCCCTCATGATCTCCCAATGCACCTTGATAAAAGTGCCAGTTCGTGAGATATTTGTGGGTCCCACTTGATCTTCAAGTCTTCTAACTCAATTCAACTTGTGCTTCTTGATCCCTTAACTCGTGCTTGCTTTGGGTGAAGACTCTTCTTGGTGTCCCACGTCCTCTAGGACTCTTCTTGATGTCCCACGTCCTCATGGTGGGTCCCACCATCTAGAGCACCATGGTGGGTCCCACATTGTAACACTCCCCCTCAAGCTGGGGGTGAGAAGATATCATAAACGCCAACCTTGCCATATATGGTAGTCATAATCTTGTGAGTAACCGGTTTGGTGAGAATGTCTGTAACTCTATTTTGTGATGATATGTGCTTCAGAGATAAGAGACCAACTTGGAATTTTTCTCGTATAAAATGGCAATCTACCTCTATATGCTTTGTCATCTCATGGAAGACTGGATTAGATGTAATATGTATTACTGCTTGATTATCACAGTATAGACCCATTGGAGCTTCTTTATAGAATCCCAATTCAGTGAGAAGAGATCTTACCCATAAGAGTTCACTAATAGTGTGTGCCATTGCTCTGTATTCTGCTTTTGCACTAGACCGTGCTACTACACTTTGTTTTTTGCTTTTCCATGTAATCAGATTTCCTCCAACCATCGTGCAAAATCCCAAAGTAGATTTTCTATCATCTAGGGATTTGGCCCAGTCTGCATCCGAGAATCCCTCGATGTTGAAGTGACCATGATTTTTTTAGAGGAGCCCCCTTCCAGGAGCTCCTTCAAGATAATGTACTATCCTCTCAAGTGCTTGCCAATGATTAAGTTGTGGCTTGTGCATGTACTGACTTACAAAACTTACTGTGTATGAAATGTTTGGCCTCATTACACACAGGTAAATAAGTCGATCCACTAACCTTTAATATTTACCAATATCTACATCTTCTCCAATGCCTCCACATAATTTTGTATTTGGATCCATAGGAGTGTCTACTGGTTTGCATCCCATCATCCTTATTTCTTCTAGTAGATCAAGGGCATATTTTCTTTTGGATAGAACAATCCCATGTCTCGATTGTAAGACCTCAATACCCAAAAAATATTTCAGTAATCCAACATCATTCATCTTGAATTCAGAACATATTCTTTCTTTTATTTTTTGAATGCCCTTAGAGTCATTCCTAGTTAAAATAATATCATCAACATAAACAACTAGAATTACCTTACCTCTCGCTGTGTTCTTAATAAATACTGAGTGATCTACAGAGCATCTATAAAAATCTACCGGTATGATGGCTTGACTAAATTTGTCAAACCATGCCCATGGGGATTGCTTTGGTCCATATAGAGATTTTTTAAGGTGACATATGGACTCCCCCTCAACCACATATCCAAGTGGTTGTTGCATATAAATCTCTTCTTTGATATCACCATTGAGAAATGCATTTTTAACATCCAGTTGATATATTGGCCATGATGAATCGACTGCCAAAGATAATAATATATGTACCGAGGTCATTTTTGCCACTGGAGAGAATGTTTCATTATAATCAATGCCATAGCATTGAGTGTAACCTTTTACAACCAGTCGAGCCTTCAGTCGTGCAATAGTCCCATTCGGATTATGTTTTATTGTATAAACCCACTTGCAACCAACAGGTTTTTTATTTGTAGGTAGAGGAACCAGTGACCATGTGTGATTATCATTGAGTGCCTTCATTTCTTCATCCATTGTTGCCTTCCACTCTGAATGTTGTAGAGCCTCTTGATATGACCGTGGAACAGATATGGAGGAAAGAGAAGAAAGAAAGTGACAACATAAAGGTGAGAGGTGATGATGAGACACAAAATTGGAAGTAGGATGAGAAGTAGAAGGTTGAGTGCATGAATGAGGTTCCTTTCGTATTGCAATAGGACGAGTATCAAATTGAGGACCAAAAATGACTGGTGATGAAGGACTTACCTCTGGTGGATCTGATCACTCAGCAAGTGTGGTATCGGCCACTGGCTTTGGGGCCCGAACAATCTCTGTATCACGAGGCACAACCAATCGAGGAGAACTTGGTACTGATGACATACCAGGAGGAGCGCTATCAGAATAATATGTGGAGTCTTCAAAAAAAGTTACATCCCTGGACACAAATAACGTTTCAAAGAAGGACTATAACAAACATAATCCTTTTGTGTGCGAAAGTATCCCAAAAAAATACACTTGATAGACTTAGGATCAAGTTTGCTGTGTCTAGGCAATGTATTATGAACAAAACATTGACAATCGAAGACTTTCAATGGTAATGCAAATGGGTCATCATGTGGTAAGAGTTTAGAGTAGGGAGATTTATCCCCAAGAACAGTAGACGGTAGACGATTTATAAGAAAACACGCTGTAAGGACAGCATGGGGCCAATAAAAGTATGGAACTTTCATGACATATAAAAGACCTCGAGCTACCTCATGAATATGACGATTTTTCCATTCGGCTACTCCATTTTGTTGAGGAGTGTAGGCACACGATGTCTGATGGATAATGCCATTTTCTTGACAAAATGAGTCAAGGTCTTTTGAAATATATTCTTTGGCATTATCAGACCAGTGGATTTTTATCTTCTGACCAAATTGTGTGAGTACCATAGCATAAAATGACTTAAAAATGGATGGTATCTCAGAATGCTCCTTAAAAATAAACAACCAAGTTGTGTGAGTGAAATCATCAATAAATGTAATAAAATATTTGGCTTGAGAAATATTAGAGACACTCAAAGGCCCCCAAACATTAGTATGAATCAACGAAAAAGAAGTGTCACTTTTGACTTTTGGATGAGGGGGGTATGTACTCCTTTGATGTTTACTTAACTGACACACCTCACAACTGAATTCTGATATGATCTTAAGAGATGGAAACATATGATGAAGAGACCGTATAGAGGGATGTCCCAACCGATTGTGACAGAATCATGTCTCAGTCTCAGTAGTAGACACCATGTTGATCTTTGGCACGTCCGAGTAGTAAAACCTCCCTCGTTTATGACCTCCACTAATCACCTGCTTCGTTATAAGATCCTAAAAAACACATGAAGATGAGAAGGTTACCGAGCAATTAAAATATTTTGTAAGCTGACTAACAGATAGTAAGTTCAAAGGAAAAGTAGGAACAAAAAGAATGTCAGTGAGTGGAAGTGACGGGGTGACAAAAGTAGAACCTTTTCCTTGGACTTTGGTTTGAGAACCATTAACTATGGTAACAAACTTGTGTGAAAGACTCAAAGACAGAGAATGTAATAAAGTTTTGTTACCTATAAGATGCTCGGAGGCTCCTGAATCAAGTATCCAGGATGAAGATGAGGCAAATAGCATACCTGAAGCAGTAGTGGCAGCAGTAGTTGCAGAGAAACTAGGAGAAGAACCTAGCATAGTCTTCATTTTCTTAAATGGCTTATACTCTTCATCAGTAATATTTTTCTGTGCACCTGATGTTGTGGGATGGTCTTCTTGTGCATCACTCATAAGGGCTTGATTAACCCTTGTAAATTCTAACTTGTCATTAGCTTTATAGCATATTTATTTATAGTGGCCATATTTACCACAGTAAGTGCATGCCCTATAATGACACTGGTCCATAGTGTGGTTAGGAAATTTACAATGAGTACATTTACTATCATCTGTTATACCAGTACTAGTCCTTCCACTTCTTCCTCTGCCCCCTCTATAACCTCTTCCTCGGCCTCGGCCGCGGTCAGAGGATGATCCTCTATGATCAGAATACATAGCGGATGATACATTAGTAGTGGAGGAAGAAGTGTCTGGAATACGAAGTAATGTTGCACACACATCATCAAACTTTGGGACAGCAGAGGCACTCAACAGTTGACTCTTGTCAATCTCAAGATGAGGTTTAATATTTGCAAGACAAATAGCAGTAATTAATGCTTCCTTTTGTTTGTCTTGGATAGAAATATCAGTGGTGGAGGGTTGAGCTAACTTCCACTCTTGAAGAAAGCCTTTAAACCGTGCCAAGTACTCTTGAATATTTTCTCCTTGTTTAGTATTCAACATTCTATGGAGAATATCATAGGGTCTATGCAGTGTATCAGAGCATGAATATAGTTTAGTACATGTCTCCCAAATCTGTTTAGCAGTGTCAAGATGAATAACATTACTAGAGACATATTCTTCCATGCTATTTATTAGCCAACCAATGACCAAAGTATCATGCTTTAGCCATTTCAAATAAAAAATATCATCTTCATCAACAGGTGGTCCTCGCGTAGTGAGGTGACCAAGTAGATCTTTGGTTATGAGAAAGCTCCTGACCGAAGTGGACCAACTCATAAAATTTAATACCCCACGTAAGGGTATGGTGGTGATTCTCAGTATATCACCTTTGATATTCATATTTTCATCAGCCATGATAGGCTCTTCTTCAAAAAAACTAAGTAGCACTTCTTCAATCAACTCGGTTTATGTGAATATAGCATCAAAGCTAAATTATAATTTTTTTTCCAAAAAAAACACTCATAAGAGGCTCAATAGCAATATTCTATATCAAGGAACTCTTATCCCATGAATTTTTTTTCAATAATCTGAGTATGGATGGGTCTCGGCAAACAGAATTTTCAAACCTATAAAATTGTTTTGATAGCTCCTTCTAGATAGAGGGGCATGCATATCCATAACATAATAAGATGAAAGAATTCACATATTCATCCTTGAATCATCATCTAAATTCTAAGACCATTAGCATAAAAAAAATATCTTTGAACACTTAACTCTCGGCTTGTGTTCAAAATTCATACAAGAGCCTTCTTTGAGTAGTGTTGATCATCACTTCTCTAGAGCATTCTTTTGACTAGGGATCTTAAATATATTGCTCTGACACCATGTTGAATTTAGGATCCCTTTTCCATGATTCTGGACAAGGGAAAGAAGAAAGAAAAAGAGAAAAAGGGAAGGAAAGCTCTTGGGTAGAGAGAAGAAAAAATAAAAGGGGAAGAAGAGGTTGTGCCAAGCAAAGAGAGAGAGAGAGAGAGAGAAACCAACTCAGGATTGAATGTGTGACTTTATTAATCCCAAATTACAACACCTCTATTTATAGTAGAGGAGGAGGTAGAGTCCTTATAAAACTTGTCATTCAATCCTAATTACATTCCAACTCTAAATTATAAGTCTATTCAAACTAAACTACTAGAAGACTAACTTGAGTTGAACTAGGAGTCCTTCATTATTTACGAAAATATAAGGGATAAGCCAGTTCGTAGCCTTATCCTTGTGGGCCCCTCATGATCTCCCAGCGCACCTTGATAAGAGTGCCAGCTCGTGAGATATTTGTGGGTCCTAATTGATCTTCAAGTCTTCTAACTCAATTCAGCTTGTGCTTCTTGATCCCTTAACTCGTGCTTGCTTTGGGTGAGGACTCTTCTTGGTGTCCCATGTCCTCTAGGACTCTTCTTTATGTCCCATGTCCTCATGGTGGGTCCCACATTGTAACAAGTTTGATGTTTATTAAATCTCATATTGGGAAGAGTATTCGTGGATCTATTCCTGAATGTGCCAAAGCCAAGGAATATCTTCAAGCAATTTAGGAACAGTTTGAGAATTCCGATAAGGCATTAGCAAGCACCATAATAACCCAAATGTGTTCTTTAGTGTGTTTTGAATCTAATATGACTCATGCTTCTTATAACACTTGGTGGATTGATTCCAGTACTATAATCCATGTTGCCAACACTATGCAGGGTTTCTTGAACCAATTTAAACGAAAACCGACACCAAGTGAATGCTCCATCTATTCAGGAAACAAGATGGGTTTACATGTAGAGGCGGTTGGAACTTTCAAACTTGTCCTAAATATTGGCTTTGTCTTAGACCTTGAAAGGGGATTTTATGTTCCATCTTTTTCTAGTAACCTTATCTCAGTTTCCAAAATTTTACCCTTTGGATTCAGTTTTAATTTCCTTGGAAATTCCCTTTATTTGTATAAAGACCATTTTCTTGTTGGAAATGACATTTTGGAAGAAGGGTTGCTCAAACTTCTTTTAAACCCTACATTTGATTTCAGTCTTACTATTGTGCATGGTATTAATGTTGGCATTAAGAGAAGTGTTATAAACAAGAAATCCTCCATGTTGTGGCATAGGAGATTAGGTCATATCTCCATTGATAGAATGAAAAGATTAGTTAATGATGGAGTCCTTAAAGCTCTTGATTTGACTGATTTTGGTACATGTGTGGATTGAGGAAAGCAAACCAACAAGTACAAGAAAGGTGCTAGGAGGACTTTTTGATGTCTTACAAATCATACAAACTGATATTTTAGTTCCTTATGATGCATGTTTCAATGGTTAGAAGTATTTCATTACCTTTATTGTTGACCATACACGATATATGTATCTCTATATGCTTTATGATAGAAGTGAAACACTAAATGCTTTTAAGGTCTATAAAGCAGAAGTAGAGAAACAATTAAGCAAACAAATCAAAATTGTGAGGTTAGATAGAGGTGGTGAATATTATGGAAGGTACACTGAAAGAGGACAATTTCTTGGTCCTTCTACAAGGTTTCTTGAGAAACAAGGTATTGTGCCACAATACACAATGCCGGGCTCACCGTCACAAAATGGTGTGGCTGAAAGAAGAAACCGAACATTAATGGACATGGTGAGGATTATGATTAGTAACTCCGATCTCCCATTGTCTTTGTGGAGTGAAGCTCTCCAAACTACAGTCTATGTACTCAATAGGGTTCCAACCAAGGCGGTTCATAAAACGTCATTCGAGTTATGGAAAGGTTGGAAACCTAGTTTAAGGCATGTACATGTTTGGGGCTATCTAGTTAAAGTTCGACTTTACAATTTGTTGAATTTATGGAAAAGAGAAATATTTCATTGACTTCATTAACTTCCCATTATAATTAGAGTACATGAACCTCTATTTATAATAGAGGAAGGTAGTAGATTCCAATTATAATAAAACTACCACTGTCCCAATTATACCCAAACTCTAACACTTAAAGATAAGTCATAGCATAATTAAATAACTCAATATAGATAAAAGACAAACATAACTCAAATTAGAACTCTTCTAGGACGTGACCATAAGATAAAGATGCCTTTGTGAGTTCTTCTTGATTTTCCAACTTATGTGATAAGGATGCCAGCTTGTGGAAATCATGGTGGATCCCACTTCTTATGTGCTTGGGCCCATCTTGTGGACCTTGCTTGGTCATGTGGCCCATCTTATAATACTCTTAGAAATGTTGATCTTCCTTGGTCGTGTGGGTTTGGGCATATCTTCCAACACTCCCCCTCAAGCTGGGGGTGAGAGAACAACATGAACTCCCAGCTTGCTGCAAATGATGTATAAAATATTTTTGTATAAAATGGCACATATTGCAATATGCCTTCATCTTCCAACACTCCCCCTCATGCCATTGCGTCCTTCCATGAGGCCCTATTCGCATAATACAAGTGAGAGTAAAAATCACTCCTAGCTGGTAAGACATTGCTCCATACTCCAGTCCTAATGCTGGATGTAGGGCACACTCTGTCTTCTGTAGGTAGTATGTCTATCGGCATTGTCCTAAAGTGTCCACCACCGTGTCCCTCCACAAGACAATGACTCTCAAGTGGTAGGAGTAATAAAACCCATTACAGGGGGGGGTAGTGGGTTTATTTATAATGGTGTCCCAATCCGGACACCGACCCTCATGGTATCCCAACCGTGATATTTTTGAGAGTTAAATTTTATCATGTCCCAATCTGGGCACTGACTCTCATGGTGTCCCAACCATGATATTTTTGAGAATCAAATAAATTATTGTATGAGAAAAGGTACTAGCCCACCACTTCTTCAATAATAATGTCTCATCCAAAGTGACATAATAGCAACAATTGTAATGTAACATGATCTTCTTCCAACACATATAACATGAACCAAAATAATAAACCTCTTAGAAGGATCCATGAAATAATCATAATCTGATATAAATATTTTTTCTTAGATGCTGAAGCTTCATATTTTGTTCTCCCCCTTTCTTGAATATTTTGGTCACATAAACTTATCCACAACATAAGGAATAAAGTACCTCTTTCTTGTACTTCTTGTACTTCTCCCCCTCAATCTAGGAAGTAATGGTAGTGATCCCAGCTTGAACCAAATATCATAGATGTAACAATAAACCCAAATAACATAGATGTAGTAATAAGTTTAAACCAGGGAGAAGTGAGATATTTTCTTGATATAGCAACTCAAACAGTGACACAAAACAATTGGCTTAAATTCGGATTTTTCAATACAACAGAATACCAACATAACCTTTGATTCTTCAAATGCGAATATATTTTTGAATATAGATCAGATTGAAATGAAATTTTCTCATTATGAAACTAGACTTAAATAAATTTCATCCAAATATAAATTCTCTTCATAAAATATAATTATCAGAAGATAAATAATTTGAAAGATTTTTGTCTCTGTCATTTGGCAGAACTAAGTACTGTTTCTCTTTGTTTTCCTAGAATGACCATTGACTATTCCAAGATCAATATCTCTTGATAAAAAAATCATAATGAGAATTGGTTGAATAGGTAAGAAAATAGACTTAAATATATTTCTTTTGATATATAATTCTCCTCATAAATTATTTTTCTTGATAGAAAAAAATACCTCAGAAGTTGAAGCTTTCTGCTGCTCCTCAAACATTTTTTTCAATCTCACCTTCGTTGCTTCAAATATCGATTTATCTTTGTAGATAAATCCGATTAAAAATTGGTTGAATATGTAAGAGAATAAAATTATAGAAATTTCTTTTCATATATATATCCATATAAAGTCTCGTTCTTGATGGTATAAAATACCTTAGAAGTTAAAGTTTTCTTTCGCTAATCGAACCTCTTTCGCAATCTGACCTTCGTTCATTCAAATGTCAATTTCTCTTTGTAGATAATTCCAATTGGAAAAAAATCATTTTTCCTTGGAAATTAGACTCAAATATATTTTTGCCAATATATAATTTTCAATATGAAAATCTAAGTATAGAATTTTAAAACGCAAATCAAACTACAATTGTAGGGATTGAAAAAAAAAACTACGAACCTAGACTCAGGGTTTAGGGTTTAGAGAAAATGATCTCATTATCTCTGTGGGTTGACCAATTCAACTCACAGAACCTGTTCTGATACCATGTTGAATTTATGGAAAAGACAAATACTTCATTGACTTCATCAACTTACCATTATATTCAGAGTACATGAACCTCTATTTATAATGGAGGAAGGTAGTAGAGTCCAATTACAATAATACTACCATTGTCCCAATTACACCCAAACTTTAACACTTAAACATAAGTCCAAGCATAATTAAATAACTCAATATAGATAAAAGACAAACATAACTCAAATTAGAACTCTTCTAGGACGTGACCATAAGATAAAGATGCCTTTGTGAGTCCTTCTTCATCTTTCAACTTAAGTGATAAGGATGCCAACTTGTGGTAATCATGGTGGGTCCCACTTCTTGTGTGCTTGGGCCCATCTTGTGGGCCTTGCTTGGTCATGTGGGCCTTCCTTGGTCGTATGGGCTTGAACATATCTTCCAACACAATTCACATGAGACAAAGTTAGACTTTAGAACAGTCAGTAGACATTTCATTGGCTATGCAGAAAAGTCTAGGGGATACAGATTTTATTGTCCATCTCGTTTGACAAGAATTGTCCAATCTAAGAATGCAAGGTACCTTTAGAACGATGAGATTAGTGGGAGAAGTCAACCTCAAAAGTGGTTTTTGTGGAGCATACAATTACTCCACCTGCTTCTACAACTTCACATAGATTGGTTGTTGTTCATGATAATCATCAGGATTCGATTATTCAAGAACAACCAATAGTTGAAGAACCTTCTCATCATGAGGATACTCCTATAGATCAGGTTACTCAACATTCTCAACCTGAAAATGTTGAAGTATCATTAAGACGATCTTCAAGAGTTAGGAAACCTGCCATCTCTTCAAAATATGAAGTGTACTTTCAAGAGTCTAACATGGACATTTGTGCTTAAGATGATGCCATGAAGCAAGAGTTGGATTCAATGGCTATAAACTAGTCTACGATTGTTACGATCCCTAGTCATGGATCGAGTAAAACGACGTGGGACTTGAGACTCCAGCATTGTAAGTGAGTTGCTGGACTTGTTAAGGTCAGGGCAATATGACCCTTTTCTTGGACTGATCTCACCAAGAGGTAATACCCTCTTGATGAGGCTAGTATGGTGCTTGGTATAGGTTAAGGGACCCTATGTGATGAACGTGAATTGTAGAGGGAAGGTGTTACCTTTTCTTGACCACGGAAAAAGGATTTGACCCCTCTTCTTGCTGTTGCTCGTGTTAGGATTGTAACCCTAACTTGGATAGCCCTTGGCCTACGTTGAGGAGCTTCTTCCTAGCTTCTTGTTGGACCCAATGCTAGAAAGAAGTCTGCTTTGATGTTGCTCGTGATGGAATGGATGGAATATGTAAATTCTAGCTTGGTAAGAGAAGGGAGAAGCCTTCTCTTACTGCTTTTTATGGAGAGGAGGTTGAAGCGCCTCTTTGAACTCGGAAAAGGGACAGAAACTCCCCCACCCTTGCTCGATATGGATCGATGGAGAACAGATCAAGAATGAGATATGGATATGTAGATTTTGAGGAAATTTAACCTAGAGATCATCAAGGGAGATCTCCAAGCTTGTTTAACCTAATACTCAATGCTTGCCTTTTCTCTATTTCCTTACCTCTTAAATAGGGTTTGACGCCATAAGTGTTTTAGGGCTAAAAATGACAATTTTTCCCCTATGACGATACTCACATAATTAATGAAAAATCATACTTAAATCAATATAAATATAACTAATGAACTCGGTGAGTTAATGTTTCCTCCTTTGAGTGACTTAGTGTGCTATTGAGTCCACAACATCTGCCTCCCCATGGAGAAATAGCTTGTCCTCAAGCTCAAAAGATGGGTAAACCTGTCTGAAGATGTGCAACTGCTCCCTTGTAGCAGCCTCCGGTTCAGTATCTGTCCACTGGACTAGGATATCCCACAGGTCATTGACCAATTGTGTACGTAACACCGCGGCTAGTGTAAGAATAACTTGTCCATTGTCCACTAGTGGAATGAACGGAGTGGAGGTAGGTAGTGACCCTGTATGAGGTTTCAAGAGGGAGACATGAAACACATCATGTATCTTGGCTGTGGTTGGCAGTTGTAGTTGATAGGCGACTGAACCCACCCGACGAATAACGGGAAAAGGCCCAAAATACTTGGGTGAGAGCTTATGTCGAGTTGGTCCCACAAGGGATTGCTGGCGGTATGGTTGTAGGCGTAACCACACATAGTCCCCTACCTCATAAGAGACGTCGCGGTGTCGCTTGTCGTAGACATCTTTCATGCGAACTTGAGCTATCCGTAGGCATTCTGTAATATTCTATAACAACAGATAGTGATCCATGAGTGCTTGATCAATTGTATCCACACTGGTGGACCTTGGAATATAAGAGAGAAGACATGGGGGATCCTGACCATAGAGAACTCTAAAAGGAGTAGATTGTAATGCACAATGGAATGAAGTATTGTAATAGTATTTGGCCCACGGTAGCCATTGAACCCATTGCTTCAGGATTGCCCACCATGTACCGTAGATACATCTTGATGGTATGGTTAACCACCTCGGTTTGGCCATATGTCTGCGGATGATATGCGGAGGAGAATTTCAATTTCGTGCCACTTAGACGAAAAAGTTCCCGCCAGAAAGTGCTTGTGAATACTGCATCCCGATCACTTACAATAGATTCTGGAAGGCCATGTAAGCAGACAATATTCTCCAGGAAAGTTTGTACGACCCGTGAGGCCGTTAAAGGATGAGCGAGCGGAATAAAATGGCCATATTTGGAGAACCGATCGACCACTACAAAAAGTACTGATTTGCCGGAGGACTAAGGAAGGCCTTCAAAAAAATCCATCGAGAAGACCGGCAGGACTTAAGTGGTCAGTTTTGCTGCGTTGACATACTTGACATGCTGATACATATGTCGCAATGGAGGTCTTCATGGCGTGCCAATAAAAGTTTGCTCGAATACGTTGCAATGCTTTTTGAATACCTTCATGAGTGCTATCGTGGTAGGCAGAGAGGATGGCTGGAATCAATTATGAAGTGTGGAGAAGATAAATGCGCTATTTATAGCAAATAAGTGAATCCTGGATGGATCACTTCGACTTCATTGTCCCATCAGTGATCTTTTTGTATAGCTTCTATAGGATTGGAAGAGTGGCATGGGCTTCTCTCACCAAGTCAAGGATGTGGAACCGAGGCTGGCTGATCAAACAGATAAGTTGCTGATTTTCAAAACACCGTGACAAGGCATCCGCTGCCTTGTTTAGTCTCCCTGAACGGTATTCCACCGAAAAGTCAAATCCCATCATCTTATTGATCCAATGCTGCTGTGGTGACGTCGTGAGATGTTGTTCAAGTAGGAATTTAAGGCTATGGTGATCAATATGGATGAGAAATGCACAACCCCATAAGTAAGGGCGCCATTGCTGGACCGCATTGGCCAACCCTATTAATTCCCATTCATATGCGGCCAAAATTGTGATGTCGAACTGCCAACTGTCTGCTAAAATACGCAATAGGATGTGACTGCTGATGTAATACGACCCCAATGCCCCCATCAGAAGCGTCACATTCAACCACAAATAATTCATCAAAATTGGGAAGCTGTAAGATCGGGGTGGAGGCAAGAGCTGTTTTGAGGGCCTCAAAGGACTGTGTGGCCTCCTCATTCTAGTGAAAGGAATTCTTCTTCCAGAGGCTGGTTACATGGCTGCCAACTACCCGTAATTCTGAATAAATTTACGGCAGTATCCCGCTAGACCCAAAAAACACCGTAAAGTTGAGCAAGACTAAGGTTGTGACCAATCATGAATTACCTGAATCTTCTCGGGATCAAATGTAACTCCCTCATGTGAGATAATGAGACCAAGATAAGCAACATGTGAAGCTGCAAAAGAGCATTTGGATTTTTTTAAATAGAGTTGATGTGCTCTTAATAATTCAAAAACTATCCGTAAGTGCTCTAAATGTTCCTCTCTGGACTTGCCATATATTAGTATATCATAAAAAAATACAATTATGAATTTTTGAGGATAGGGGGTAAATATCTCATTCATCAGTGCTTGAAAAGTGGAAGGTGCATTTGATAAGCCAAACGACATGACCACGAATTCAAAATGACCATGATGTGTGCGAAAGACTGGCTTCTCAATGTCAGAGGGGTGCATACGAACCTTATGATAACCAAAGAATAAGTTCAGTTTAGTAAATAACCACGACCCATGTAATTCGTCCAAGAGTTCCTCCACCACCAAAATAGGAAACTTATCCTTCACTGTTTGCGCATTCAATTCCCAATAATTGATACAAAATCTCCATGTCTCATCATGTTTCTTCACGAGTAATACGGGTGAAGAGAACAGGGACCGGCTGCTACGAATAAGGCCCTGTTGTAACATAGCCTGACACTATCGCTCGATTTCATCTTTCTGTAGATGAGGATACCAATACGGTCGGACTACCACCACATCAAAACCTGGTTTTAAACAGATCCGATGATCACAGTGCCTCAAGGGAGGCAACCCGGAATGCTCAAGGAAGAGGTCGGAGAACTCGCCAATAAGATTTTCAATAGAGGTATCCGGATGGTCCTGTGTGTGCATGGTATGAAGATGATGGGGTTAGTCCACCTTAAGAGCACTTGGCTACTGCGCAAGACAAAGCTCATTGTTAATGCAGAAAAGTCTCACATAATGGGTCCCAATATTTGCAACCATTTAATGCCTAACACCATATCAAACCCGGCCAGAGGTATGACAAAAAATTCAGCATGAAATAAAGTAGTACCAAAGGAAAATTGTACCGCTTTGCTGATCCCATAGCTAGGGACTTTCTCCCCATTGGCCATTGAAACCGTGGATGTAGGATGAGGAAGGATCTGTAACTGAAGATATTACGCTGCTGTTAAGCTCAGAAAATTGTGTGTACTTCCCAAATCCACTAGTCCCACAAGTTCTTGGTCGAGGACTTGAGCTCTGACTTGCATAGTTTTGGCTGATTTCTGCCCAGTAGCATGCAAAGAAATCGCCGGTGGTTCGTCCTCAAGAATTTCATTTGTCTCCTATGTATCTTTTGATTCATCCACTTTGAGCCAAGACAACCTTTTACATTGGTGCCCCGCCCGGTACTGTTCATCACAGTTGTAGCATAGATTCTTGGACCTCCGTTTAGCCATCTCCACACTTGTTAATGTTTTTATATACTACGGTGGAGGATTACTAGAGCGTGTGTCGGGTGCCAAAGCTGTAGTCGGATTGTGTCTGGAAGAAGGTAATGCAAGAGGTGTCACCTGAGATCAAATATTTTGGTACCCTTGGCAAGTGGAGGAAATGTTCCTTTCCCCTTGCCAAACCGGCTTATGTTGTTGAAGCCGTTATCATTGTTCCATTGCCTGTGCTAAATTCATTGCCTGAGACAATCTGCAGGGAAGTGAAGTTCGACCTCTATCCTTAGAGATTCATTGAGCCTACTGTGAATAAGGGGACCTGCTGGTCGGTTCGTACCAATCGGCCAGCACGAGCCAACTTTTCTTGGAACTGTTTTTTATACTGTTCAACAGATCCAGTTTGTCACAATAGGACTACATCTCCCAAGGGGTTGCTGTGGGAGGGAGTGCCAAATCTAAGAGTGCATAAATATTTAAATTCATGCCAATCCAGCACCTATCTCTCTAGTTCCACCTGGTGAAACCATAACTGGGTTTCATCTAACATATGGAAGGAGGCTAGTTGCACCTTATCAAACTCAGCAGTCCCTTGATTTATTTATTTTTTCTCAGATCTATGCAACCAAATTAATGGGTCAACTGCCCCAGTAAGGGTAAAAAATCTAATTTTGCGTACGTTGGTATTGTACCTCCCCTCTGTTGTGTCTGGACAGCAGTGCGCCCTATCAATTGCTCATCCCTTGGTTCTTGGCTAGCATGTCTCTCTGCCAGTAACCCAGTAAATAAGTTAGATAGGTGCTGAATACTTGCTCGCATTTTCTCATCTCTCTCTTCCATATTTTTCATCCAGCCTTCCATCTCTTCCACGCTGACTGTATCACCCATGATACCCTATTCTAATACCAAGTTGTTACGGTCCGTACTCATGGATCGAGTAACATGGCGTGGGACTTGAGACTCTACCACTGTAAGTGAGTTGCTGGACTCGGTAAGGTTAGGGCAATAAGACCCTTTTCTTGGACTGATCTTGCCAAGAGGTAATATCCATTTGATGAGGCTAGTATGGTGCTTGGTATAGGTCAAGGGACCCTATGTGATGAACGTGAATTGTAGAGGGAAGGTGTTACCTTTTCTTGACCACAGAAAAGAGGGTTTGACCCCTCTTCTTGCTGCTGCTCGTGTTAGGATTGTAACACTAACTTGGATAGCCCTTTGCCTACGTTGAGGAGCTTCTTCCTAGCTTCTTGTTGGACCCAATGCTGGAAAGAAGCCTGCTTTGATGTTGCTCATGATGGAATGGATGGAATATGTCAATTCTGGCTCGGTAAATGAGGGAGAAGCTTTCTCTTACTGCTTGTTATGGAGAGGAGGCTGAAGCCTCTCTTTGAACTCGGAAAAGGGACAGAAACTCCCCCACCCTTGCTCCGTATGGATCAATGGAGAATAGATCAAGAATGAGATATGGATATGCATATTTTGAGGAAATCTAACCTAGAGATCATCAAGGGAGATCTCCAAACCCTAGAGCTCGTCAAGGAGAGCTCCAAGCCTGTTTAACCTAATACTCAATGCTTGCCTTTTCTCTATTTACTTACCCCTTAATTAGGGTTTGACATCATAAGTGTTTTAGGGCTAAAAATAAATTTTTTGCCCCTACAGCCATACTCCTTACATAATTAATGAAAAATCATACTTAAACCAATATAAATATAACTAATGAACTCGGTGAGTTATTGTCTCCTCCTTTGAATGACTCGGTGTGCTATTGAGTCCACAACAGGGATCTTGTTGAATTGCCTAAAGGGGGGAAGGCCATTGGCTGTAAATGGGTTTTCAAAACAAAAAGAAACTCTTTAGGCAATATTGAAAGATATAAGGCAATACTTATAGCCAAAGGATTTACTCAACAAGAAGGAATTGATTATCACGAAACCTTCTCTCCTGTTTCAAAGAAGGATTCGTTTTGGATAATCATGGCATTAGTAGCTCATTTTGATACGGAGTTACATCAAATGGATGTGAAAACAACTATCCTCAATGGAGACCTAGAAGAAGAGGTTTATATGAAACAACCTGAAGGTTTTATTTCAGAGGGGAATGATCACTTGGTTATTAGACATAAGAAATCTATATATGGACTAAAACAAACCTCCCGTCAGTGGTATTTAAAATTTCATGATGTTATTTCTTCATTTGGTTTTACGGAGAATGTCATGTATCAATGTATATACCATAAGGTCAGTGTGATCAATATAATTTTCTTAGTCCTATATGTAGATGATATTCTACTTGCTTCAAGTGATTTAGGATTACTTCATGAGGTCAAACGATTTCTCTTGATGAAATTTGATATGAAGAATATGGGCGGAGCTGTTTATGTCATAGGCATAAAGATTGATAGAGACAGATCCCACGGGACATTAGGATTGTCTCAAGAAGCCTATATCAACAAAATTCTAGAGAGATATCGTATGAATAATTGCTTATCTGGTGTTTCACCTATTGTCAAAGGTGACAAATTAAGTTTGAAACAAGGTCCACGAAATAATTTAGAGAAGGAACAAATGAAAAATATTTCATACGCTTCCGCAGTTGGGAGTTTAATGTATGCTCAGGTTTGCACAAGACCTGACATAGCCTATGCTGTGGGAATGTTGGATAGATATCAAAGTAATCCCGGTTTAGAGCATTGGAAAGCTGAAAAGAAAGTCATGCGATACCTTCAGGGGAATAAAAACTACAAGCTTACATACAGACGATCTGATCATCTGGAAGTGATTGGATATACAAACTCTAATTTTGCTGGCTGCCTCAATTCGAGATAGTCAACATCGGGATACGTCTTCTTATTAGTTGGAGGGGCCATTTCTTGGAGAAGTGCAAAACAATCTTTGATTGCTACTTCTACCACAAAAGAAGAGTTTGTAGCATGTTTTAAAGCATCATCACAGGCTATATGGTTGATGATTTTTATTTTAGGACTTGAAATTTTTGACACTATTTCTATGCCATTAAGCATTTATTGCCACAATTTTGCAGCAATGTTTTTGGCCAAGAAAAATAAGATTGGAAGTCGTAGTAAGCATATTGACATAAAGTTTTTAGCTATTCGAGAACATGTCAAAGCAAACAAGGTAGTTGTGGAACACATCAAGACCAGATTAATGATCGCTGATTCATTCACAAAAGGTCTACCACCTGCTGTTTATAAGGGACATGTTGAACATATGGGACTCAATTTTATTAAGTAATTTGTTTAATTGAGATTCCCTTTATGTTTGTATCGCAATTTTGTCAATGAAAAACTTCATTAAATTTATTTGTGTCTTATCTTATTTGGTTGTATACATAAAGTTTAGAGAAAGGCAATATAAGATGATCCCGAATATTATGAAAGTTCATTCATAAAGAAATGTGCCACATAAGGTTCTAATTCAAAGGAGACAATTGCATTATAATACGTGGAAGGTAATACTTGCTCTAAAGGGCTTACCACCACGATTCATGTAATTTAATCTTCTTTGTTCGAGTATAAGGATATTATATTTATGGAAAACATTCATGAAGATGTATCAATGACACATATTAAGTAGGCGTATGGGTCAAGTGGGAGAATGTAAGACGGTTCACGAACCGTCACTTAAGTGACTCATCCGTTGGATGGTTTTCTATTGATGGTGGTCGTCAGTTACAACCTTATGGTTTCCCGTTGGTTTGGTGGTCTCCTTTGATGGAGAGAAGCCTATAAAAAGGGGCTTGGTCTAGCAGAGGTATGCCTGAACATTGCCATCGACAAGCCTCTGTGATTGACGAGACATTCTGTTTATTGGAGATGAAAGCCGAGAACCTCTGTTCACTAGAATTTTTTGCCATGTCAGGAGGTATGATTTTGGTTTATGAATTTCATACATGGTTTAGAAATTCTATTTAAAGTGATCCTACACTGCAAACTGTTTGGCACAACAGGCACCAAAAAGAGAGTTTCCATGGATTTTTGTGGCTTTTTCGCCTTCAAGCATTATAATCATTTCGTGCAATTGTTTGGAGCCCATGGGACAAGAAGGCAAAGGTTTTGGAAAATTTTGGGGATGAGGATTATAATATTATGTCATGTGTACATTGAATTTAGGATCCTTTTTCCATAATTTCGAGCAAGAGAAAGAAGAAAGAAAAAGAAGAAAAGGGAAGAAGATCTCTCGGGTAGAGAGAAGAAAAAATAAAAGAGAAAAGAGAGGTGGCGCCAAGCAAAGAGAGAAAGAGCGAGAGAGAGAGATTATTAACTTAAGAAGGAGATGTGTAACTTCAAATAATAACACCAAGTAGTACTCTTCAAACAACTCAATGTATGGGGAACTTTAGCATTGATGCTAAATTATTATTCTGATTTTTCTCCTCTAATACTATTCATAAGAGACTCAATAACAAATTTCTATATCAGGGGACTCTTGTTCCCACGGAAAAAAATTCCAACAATCAGATCATGGACTAGTCTCGGTTAACAGAATTCCAAACCGACAAAACTGTTTTGATAACTTCTTCTAGATAGAGAGGCATGCATATACATAATATAATAAGATGAAAGCATTCACATAATCATATTTAAATTATCTTCTAAATTCAAAAACCAGTAACTTGAAGGAAACAAAATTAAGCACTTATCTCACGATTTGTGATCTTCCTTCACAAAAGAGCCTTCTTCGAGTGGTGTTGATCATCACTTCTTTAGAGTATTCCTTTTGACGAGGGATCCTAAATTTAATGCTCTGATACCATGTTGAATTTAGGATCCCTTTTCCTTAATTCCGAGCAAGAGAAATAAGAACGAAAAAGAAGAAAAGGGAAGAAGAGCTCTTGGATAGTGAGAAAAAAAAACAAAAGAGAAAAGAGAGGTGGCGCCAAGCAAAGAGAGAGAGAGAGAGAGAGAGAGAGAGAGATTAACTCAAGAAGGACATGTGTAACTTTATTAATTCCGAATTACAACAACTCTATTTATAGTAGAGGAAGAGATATAGTCTTTATACAATTAGCCTTTCAATCTCCTAATTACATTCCAACTCTAACTCTCTAAGATAAGTCTATCAACACAATCTACTAGAAGACTAATATGATATGAACTAGAACTCTTTCATCATTCACATGAATATAAGGTAGGAGGCCAGCTCGTGGCCTTATCCTTGTGGGTCCCACATGATCTTCCAGCTAATATTGATAAGGTTGCCAGCTCGTGGTATCTTTGTGGGTCCCACTGATCTTCAAGACTTCTAACTCATTTCAGCTTGTGCTTCTTAACTCCTTACCTCGTGCTAGCTTGGGTGAGGACTCTTCTTGGTGTCCCACATCCTCATGGTGGGTCCCACTTTGTAACAGTGTAGACTCTGCTGCTATTCAAAATCCCATTGTGCTTAAACCCTTTGAAGAGTGGAAGGGTTAGCAAGAGCTTTCGACTGTCACATTAAGCTACTTTAGTGGGCAGTTGGATCCTCGTAAGGTTCTTCAAGGTTTATCTTGATCCTTTTTTTTCAATGTGAAATTGAAAATTTCTATAATATGACCTTTCTCATATATTAATAAATATGTGTGCCTGCTTCTCTTGTCGTATATGCACAAGTAGGTATTTATCCTTTTTGGCTTGCTTGGAGGATTATTTAGCTTAAACCATGTGGATTTTGGGCTTTTGACATCTCAATGCAATTATTGCACTTGTTGAATTTCACATTAACTTAAAACTATAACATGCTTCATTTTACCTTTCTAATTCAAAGTACTTTATCCAAGAGTACAACATAAATGGGATGATACACACAATATCTGCATTTGGGACAATATACTTAGCTACACTAACGTTTTATTACATAACTCACCTACAATTACCAAGAAATGGAAGAGGTATGTGATTGGCTATTATTCTCATTATATGTCTGGTAAGCCCTGTCTATTCAGATGTTGTTCGACACTCTCAATATCACTTCTTTGGTGATTCCGAGAGCAACAACAATGAGGAGAGCTTGAATAGTGGACGTGCGACTTGTGACGACGGTGACACCACCAGCTGGACCACTATTCACCACTAGAGCCAGAGAAGACAACCCTGAGAACCACCTTTCCACTTCGTTTTTGGTCCTACAACAATCACAATCACTCAGGTGACCCTTGGGAGTGCCAAAAATGTCCATATTATAGTAAAAACAATGGAACACCATGCCTTCATCATTGTTCCTCTGTCAACCGACACTTATTTCCTCTTTGCATTCTCGAAAACAACTATTAAATATATGAGGACGTCAACTAGAATCACAGAGCTTTGGTCCAGATCCTGACAATATTATTTTTGTACGATTTGCCATGGGAATCAGGTTGAATGCAAAATTTCGTAGCACAAGGACACCACAACCAAGGCCCGTGTCACTATCCCAGAAACAACCAACTCCAACTTCGGCTGGAGTTAGCTGGCCCGCGTGATCCACCAATTTCTTCCACCCCCATCTCCGTCCAACACCGACCTTCCCTGACCAAACCAGCCCCCTTTGTTCCCTAACCCGACAATCCAAAAAACTACTCCCACTTGCCCCACTCCTAACCCAGCATCCTCCCTCTTTAGAAATCATTGTAATCAGTGTACATGAAACTTTATTTATAATAGAGGAAGGTAGTAAAGTCCAATTACAATAAAACTACCTTTGTCCCAATTACACCCAAACTCTAACACTTAAAGATAAGTCCTAGCATAATTAAATGACTCAATATAGATAAAAGACAAACACAAATCAAACTAGAACTCTTCTAGGACGTGACCATAAGATAAAGATGCCTTTGTGAGTCCTTCTTGATCTTCCAACTGATGTGATAAGGATGCCAGCTCATGGTAATTATTGTGGGTCCTACTTCTTATGGGCTTGGGCCTATCTTGTAGGCCTTCTTTGGTCATTTGGCCCATCTTATAATACTCTTAGATATGTGGGTCTTCCTTGGTCGTGTGGGCTTGAGCCCTATCTTCCAACACTCCCCCTCAAGCTCGGGCTGAGAGAATATCAAGAATTCACAGCTTGCTGCAAATGATGTATAGGATATTTTTGTATAAAATGATATATAGGATATTTTTGTATAGAATGATGTATAAGATGCTCTCTTCCTTGAGACCCAGCTGGCCAATTCAGGGGGGTATACCATTCATGCAATAAAAAGTTCCTCCGTTATGGTTTTCCAACTATGATATTTTTTGACAGGGTATTAAGTTCTTCCGTCAAGGTTTCCCAACTGTGGTATTTTTTTATAGGGTATCCTCCATCATGGTTTCCCAACCGTGATCTTTTTTTACGGGGTAAAATAAATGATGATATGAGGCCACCTCTTCTTCAATAATAATGTCCCCAAAGAGACATAATAACTGCAACTGAATATAACATGAACCAAAATAATAAACCTTGTAGAAGGACCCATGAAATAATCATAATCCGATATAAATATTTTTCCTTAGATGTAGAAGCTTCATCTTTTGTGTTCCCCTTTTCTTGAAAATTTTGGTCACATAAACTCATCCACAACATATGGAATAAAATACCTTTTTTTTGTACTTCTTCTACTTCTCCGCCTCAACCTGGGAGGTAATGGCAATGATTCCAGTTTGAACCAAATATCATAGATGTAGAAATAAGCCCAAATAACATAGATGTATAAATAATCCCTCAAACTAGGCAGAAGTGAGATATTTTCCTGATATATCAATTCAAAAAGTGACGCACAATAATTGGCATAAATTCGGATTTTTCAATACAACAGAATACCAGCATGACCTTTGTTTCTTCCAATGCAAATATATCTTTAAATATAGATCAGATTGACATGAAATTATCTCCTTCTGAAAGTAGACTTAAATAACTTTCATCCAAGTATAACTTAAATTCATAAAATATAATTATCAAAAAAAAAATAATTTGATATATTTTGGTCTCTGTTATTTGGCCGAACTAAGTATTGTTTCTCATGCTTTTTCCATAATGACCATTGACTCTTTCAGAATCAATATCTCCTTATAAAAAAAATCATACCGAAAATTGGTTGAATAGGTAAAAAAATAGACTTACGTATCTTTCTTTTGATAATTCTCCGTATAAAGTCTCTTTCTTGATAGCATAAAATACCTCGGAAGTTGATGCTTTCTGCTACCACTTGAACCTCTTTTTCAATCTGACCTTTGCTTGGAATTTGAAGATTGCTACTGCTGCTTGAACCTTTTTGCAATCTGACATTTTATAATTCAAATATCAATATCTCTCTGTATATAATTCCGATTAGAACAAATCATTTTTCTTTGGAAAGTAGACTCAAATATCTTTCCGTTAATATATAATTTGCAATATGAAAAACTCCGTATAGAGGTAAAAAACGCAAAGAAAACTATGGGTGTAGGGACTGAAAAAAAAACTATGAACCTAGACTTAGGGTTTAGGTTTTAGAGAAACGGATCTCATTAACTCTGTGGGTTGGCCAAGTCAACTCACAGAACCCGCTCTGATACCATTTTGAATTTATGGAAAAAGATAAATACTTTATTGACTCATTGTAATCAGTGTACATAAACCTTTATTTATAATAGTGGAAGTTAGTGGAGTTCAATTATAATAAAACTACATTTGTCAAAATTAAACCCAAACTCTAACACTTAAAGATAAGTCCTAGTATAATTAAATGACTCAATATAGATAAAAGACAAACATAAATCAAACTAGAACTCTTCTAGGATGTGGCCATAAGATAAAGATGCCTTTGTAAGTCCTTGTTCTTCCAACTGATGTGATAGGGATGCCAGCTCATGGTAATCATTGTGGGTCCTACTTCTCATGGCTTGGGCCCATCTTGTGGGCCTTCTTTGGTCGTATGACCCTCTTATAATACTCTTAGATATGTGGGCCTTCCTTGGTCGTGTGGGTTTGAGCCCTATCTTCCAACAATCAGTTCTGATTCCTACTCCCCTCCCTTCATCTCCTGCTCCACAAAGCTCAGACCCTTCTCCCCTCGAACAAAATCATGACACAGTTTCAATCCCTCCAAACCTGATTTACCATGGTTTTGACCACCCCCTTTGTGCTGCCTTGGTCTCCTCTAGCATGCCACTGTCTGAGGCCCAGCTCATATCAGACTGGTTCCAATGCCACCTGTGCTTGGACTACAACCCCTTGGCATCATATCTTTTCTTGGACAAGTGGATAGTTACCTTCCGCTCAATTGATGATTGTTGGATGCCAACTCAGGTTGTAGTCTCTACGCCCATTGCTTCAATCCATAATTGGAGCCTCTCCTTGCATCATCGTGGCCTCGGTCAGTGGATTCAGATTACAGGCTTTCCGCTTGAGCTCTGAGAGAGCGGTGTATTCAGTCTCATTGCCAGCCGCTCTGGTACTTTGATCAGACTGGACAGTACCATGGCTGAATGCCAACGATTTGACCGAGCCAGGCTCTTCATTAGCCCCAACCGCGTTCACTCTAGGACAACTTTCCTATGTCTTTACACTGATCAGTCCCACCTCTAGCTTGGTATCACATTTGGAGGACTTGTGGGAGATAGTTTATCTCACTGGCACCAACAGCAACAACCTTGTACCTGGTCATCAGGCACCCCGACCCCCCTACCACCACCACCCTCCCCGACAACCTTTTACCCCTAAGTCTCAAACTACCTACCCCACCTTTCCCATAAGGACCTAACCCCCCACAGAGATCCCCCCACCACACTGACACCCCTACACCCATCTAGGTCCCCCCCCCCCCCACTTGGGACAACTGCCAACATTTCACACACCTACAACAATCCGATTCTCCCACCCTGCTCCCACATAACCATCCCCATAGCCCCCTTTTTCACCAGAATCCCTTTTTAATCATTCGCCATGGTTTTGACCACCCCCTTTGTGCTGCGTTGATCTCCTCCAACACGCCACTGCCTGAGGGCCAGCTCATATCAGACTGGTTCCAATGCCACATGTGCTTGGACTACAACCCCCTGGTGTCATATCTTTGCCCGAACAAGTGGATAGTTACCTTCCACTCAATTGATGATGCCTGGATGGCAAGTCGGGTTGTAGTCTCTACGCCCATTGCTTCAATCCGTAACTGGAGCCTCTCCTTCATCAACGTGGCCTCGGTCAGTGGATTCAGATTACAGGCTTTCTGATTGAGCTCTGGGAGAGTGGTGTATTCAGTCTCATTGCCAGCCGCTCTAGTACTTTTATCAGACTGGACAGTAGCATGGCTGAACACCGACGACTTGACCGAGCCAAGCTCTTCATCAGGCCCAACCGCGTTCACTCTGGGATGACTTTCCTATGTCATGACACTGATTAGTCCCACCTCTGATTAGACGCCCCCCCACCCCCCCCCCCCCCCCCCCCCCCCCCCCCCCCCATCACACTGACACCCCAACCCCCTTCCCTGTCCCCCCTCCCCCACTTGGGACGACTGCCAACATCTCACACACCTACAATAATTCGATTCTCCCACCCTGCTCCCACATAACCATCCCCATAGCCTTCTTTTTAACCAGTATAGGGACTCGGTCAACCCACAGAGGTAATGTGATCTTTAATGATTTATTATCTCTACCAGTTTAGGTTCATATTTATCTTTTTTCAGTCCCTATACTGGTTATTTGATTTACGTTTTCACCTCTATACTAACCTTTTCATATTTATTATTATATATTGATGGAAATATATTTGAGTCTAATTTATAACGAAAAATGAATTTTTGAAATCAGAGTTTTCTACAAAGAGAAATCAATATTTGAAGTAGCAAAGGTCAGATTACAAGAGAGGTTCGAGCAGCAACAGATGACTTCAAATTTTGAGCTTTTTTATGCTATCAAGAACGAGACTTTATATGGAGAATTATATATCCAAAGAAATATCTATAAGTCTATTTTCTTACCTATTTAAAAAATTCTCTATCTATATTTTTTATATGGAGATATTGCTCTTGGAAGAGTCAATGGTCAAGCTGGAAAAAGGGGAAAGAGTACTTAGTTAGGCCAGATTACAAAGACCGAAATCTATCATATTATATATCTCAATATAAGTATATTTTATGAAGAGAAGTTATACTTGGATGAAATGTATTTTAAGTCTAGTTTCATAAGGAAAAAGTTTCATGTAAATCTGATCTATATTTAAAGATATATTCGTATCGAAAGAATCAAAAGTCATGTTGGTATCCTGTAGCATTGAAAAATCCAAATTTTAGTAGATTATTTTGCATCACTTTTTTGAGTTGCTGTTATTGATGAAATTTTTACTACATCTATGTTATTTGGTTCAAGTTGGGATCACTGCCATTACCTCCCAACTTGAGGAGGAAAAGTAAAATAAGTACAAGAAAGAGGTATTTTATTCCATATGTTGTGGTAAGTTTTATGTGACCAAAATATTCAAGAAAGGGGGAGCACAAAAGATGAAGTTTTTGCATCTAAGAAGAAATTTTTTCAACAAATAAAATTGAAGACCAAGAATCCTGACTCACAATAATAATTGTGGTAATTATTAGTGATACCTGACTCTGCTTGACTCGATTCTATTTTTTCGGCTGGATTATTATTTTGAGGTATTCTCAACATATTCCTTGGCCAACATATTATTTGGTGCATATACTTTTATCGAATTATTTCATGGATCCTTTTACAAGGATTTTTATTATTTTGGTTCGGGTTATATGAGCCCAGACCTATTTCATTTGCAGCTATTGTGTCTGTTTGGATGAGACATTATTATTGAAGAAGTGGTGGCCTTAGTATCCGAATCTTCCTCTTTACCCATTACCCATTGGTTATTTGGCAGCCTTTCTCCTACCGTCCTTCATTTGACTTTCACATACCTCTTTGGGCCAATCTCTTGCGTGTTGCTTTGGTTGGGAGTTTAAGTCCATCACGTATATGGGTGTTTTAAGTCCATTGAGACTTTTATCGCCATCTTGTGAATGACATGCATTTATCACGTATCATGTCTTTTATCGCCATCTTGTGAATGACAGGCATTTATCACCCATTTCTACCTGTGAGAGTTTGTGCCTGGGTTCGGACATCGTGATGGAGGAGATTACTACATATATGTTACCCTCCTTAATTGGCATGTATTACTCCTACTACTTGAGAGTCATTGTCCTGTGGAGGGACACGGTGATGAAAGAGTTTTTACTACACTTTTGAGCACTATGTATAGACTCACTACCTGTGAAAAATAGGAGAACCACTACCTGAGAATGATAGGAGTGTGCCCTACATCCAGCATAGGTTATGACTGGAGTATGAAGCAATGTTATACGGCTTGGAATGATTTTACTCTCACTTATCTTATGCCAGCTGGGCCTCATGGAAGAGAGCACCAGCGTGAGGGGGAGTGTTGGAAGATATGGAGGACTGCCGTTTTATACGAGAAGATCCTATATATCATTTGCAGCAAGTTGGGAGTTCATGATGTTCTCCCACCCCCAGCTTGAGGGAGAGTATTGGAATATGGGCCCAAGTCCACACGACCAAGGAAGGCCCACATATCCAAGTGTGTTAGAATGGGTCCAAGCCCAAAAAACCAAGGAAGACCCACAGATCCAAAAGTGTTGGAAGATGGGCCCAAACCCATAAGATATGGGATCTACCATGATCACGTGAGGTGGCATAAGAAGTCTTACACAATATGAAGTCTTACAGAGCCCTAATTATTATGGAAGCAGGTCTCACAGAAGAGTTTCAGTTTAAAGGTGTTTTAGTCATGTTAGTCTTCTATTTATATTGGGTTATTTAATTATGCTAGGACTTATCTTTAAGTGTTAGAGTTTGAGTGTAATTGAAACAAAGGTAGTTTAATTGTAGTTGGACTCTACTCCTATCATCTATTATAAATAGAGGTTTTTGTACTCGGATTATAATAAGTCAATGAAGTATTTTTCTTTTCCATAAATTCAACAAGGACCAGTTAGCCCAGGCGACCTATTACTAGATCACCTCCTCATCTAGAAACCTACCAACATTGTCGCCACACTTCTGAACAAGCCTAGCCCCCCGTGCATCCCAATGACCCTCCTAGCCAGTAAGGGGAAATGATTCATGGAGACCTTTGCTTTCCCTCATCGGATGACAGAAATCAGTAGATCTACTTGGCTTTGCAGAATGAGCGCCACCAATTTGATTATGAAACTTGGGGTTGTATCTCCTAGTTGGCTCAAAGAATGGGAGTGGTTTACAGTGATAACATTTTGGGTGACAAGACCACATCAGAAGTTTGTAGAGAAGTCAAGAAATGATTATTCTTTCTTGGAATATTCGCAGGATTGGATCTCCAGAATGCATGCTACTATTCAGAATTTTCTTTCCAGAAGTAACCCATCTATTATAATCTTCCAAGAATCTAAATATCAAAACCTTTCCAATTCCATTATGCATGGCCTCTGGGGTTGTAATAATTTGGAATGGCTTGCCCTCAATGCTACTAGGTCTTTTGGTAGCCTTTTTTCTCATCTGGAACTCCTCTATAGTTGAAGTCTTAGATCACGTGACTGGCACTTTCTCTATTGGAGTTAAGTTGCGTGACAGATGCATTGGTTTCACTTGGAGGCTTGACCAACTTAAAGCCCTACCAGGTACCGGGATCATTCCTTTTTTTGGGATGAGATTTCTGGCCTTCTCCCCCTACCTCCTAGACTACCTCAACCATGAGGCAAATTACTGAATTTATCAGCAGTTTTGAGTTGGAAGAAATCAACCTCTCTAGCAAGATGTTTACTTGGTCCAATGGTCAAAGGCCTCCCATCCTTTGTTGAGGACTTGATAGCTAACTGAGTCATACAAAGGAGGCGCACTGAGTGAATAGCTTTCTTTCCATATTGTTTTGAATTCGTTTTTTATGCATTATTTAAGTTAAATTGCCATAGGGGTAGAATTATAATAATTAAATTGCCATAGGGGTAGAATTGTAATAATTAACCCTACTTAAAGGGGAAGGAGAATGAGAAAAGGCAAGTCTTGAATTAGGTTAAACAAGGTTTGGAGTTCTCCTTGACGAGCTCTAGGGTTTGGAGGTCTCCTTGATAAGCTCTAGGTTCAAGTTCCCTTTTGAATCTGAATTTTTTTCTTCCCTCTTTTTTATTTCTGTTTTACCTTGCTCTTTACCAAAAATAAGGAGGATTTCTTCCCCTTTTCTGAGATCAACAAGAGGCTTCTTAGCCTCTGATTTGTGCACAACAGCTAGAGGGGATCTCTTCCCCTTTTCCAAGCAAAGGTGGAGACTTTCTAGCCTCTCTATCGAGAACAGAAAAAGCTAGAGGTTCTTCAACCTCTAATTCAACAAGCAGCCAGGTTAGGGGCTTCTACCCTCAATTTCGTGGACCGTCCAAGTTAGAGGCTTTCCAGCCCTAACTCGGATAGTAGCAGGAAGGGCTCTAACTCCTCACAGCAGCAACAACAAGAGGATATGCCCCCTCCTCTCCCCCTACTGTCCGAGCAGCAGCAAGGGCTCCCCAGCCCTTACCAAGACCAGCAACCCAGATGCAAAAAGGAGGTTCCTTTTCCTCCATACCGAGGGCAGCAACTCTCTCTATACGCTGGATTTTCCAATCCTACACCAAGTTACTCGATCCATGACATTGGACATAACATCCTTTCCAAGCTTGATCAGTTCCTTGCCACTGGTGACTGGCTCAGACTTTACGACAACACCTGTGGGTGAGTTTTGAGTTGTGTTGGCTCTGACCACTGGCCTATTTAGATTGATACCAAACTTGATAAATGGAGGTTTGCCCCTTTCAGGTTTGATAATTCTTGGCTGTTGGATATGCACTTCGTCGACAACGTTGCCTCATGGTGGGAAACCTTTGCAGACCCTAATTATGATGGCTGGTCTCTCCCCCGCAAGTTGAAGCACCTCAAAGTAAAGCTGAAATCATGGTCCTTGGAGCGTTGCCTTGTTGCTTCTTCTCAAAAATCCCCTCCAGTCTCAGATTGTTGCTTTTGATATGGTTGAAGAATAAAGATGTCTTACTCATGTTGAGTTTTCTAACTGCATCTCTCTTCAATGCAATTTTTAATCTATTTTGCACTATGAAAGGGTTCAGTGGAAGCAAAAAGCCCTCTTCAAGTGGTTGGCCGAGGGGGATGCTAACACAAAGTTCCTCTATGCCATCACCTCGGCCCGCAGGAGCACTAATTGGGTCAACTCCTTGTCTATTGACAATGAGGTTACCTTGGATAGGACCTCCATTACTGATGTTTTTCTTAGTTTCTTTGCAATTTTTTACAGAGAGGAGCACCACCACTAACCCAGGCTCTCCAGCCTTCACTTCTCTACGATTTCCCCAATTCTGGCGAGTTTTATTGAGCTTCTTTTTTCTGACTTGGAGGTTGAGGATGTTGTACAGGGACTCCCCCGGGATAAGGCTCGGGGGCTTGATGGATTCAACGGGGAATTCTACAAGGTTTTCTGGCCTACTGTGAGGTTGGACATCATTTCCATGGTTCAAAGGTTCTATGGAATCACCTTTAAGAGCGTGGGTGCTTCTCTTATTGCTCTGGTCCCCAAGAAAATTAGTGTGGAGTGCCCTCAAGGTTATCGACTGATCAGTCATGTTTCAAGTCCCTACAAGATCATTGCCCACCTCTTGGTTCATTGTCTCAAGGTTGTTATACCTACCATCATCCATCGAGGCTAGAGTGTTTTTATCAAAGGCCATGATATACTTGACTCAACTTTGGTCACACATGAAATTGTGGATTATTTTGCCAAGATGGACCGGCCATGGTTTGTCCTAAGTTGGACCTCAAGAAGGCTTTCGACCGAGTTAGTTGGTCCCTCCTGGATGACATTATGCAACGTATGGGATTGAGAGATAAATGGAGATTTTGGATCCGCAATTGTATCTCCTCAGCCTCTTACTCCTTTCTCCTCAATGGCACAGTTTGTGGCTTCTTCCAGGGCACTCGAGGCATCCGTCAAGGAGACCCCCTCTCCCCAAGCTTTTCAACATCATTGCTGAGTAATTATCCTCTATGTTCTACTTTGCCAGCAGCATTGGTTGGTTAGAGGTTGTCTTCGAACAGAGTTGATTTGACATCCCCATGCTCCAGTCCACGGATGACACCATTTGCTTAGGTGTCGGCACACTTGACCAGGTCCGCAACATTAAGGACCTTCTCAGCCTTTTGGAGATCACTTCTTATCAGAAAATTATTAGGGGAAAGTCAACTATCATGGGATATCACATCGACCCCCCTACTTCAGATTATGGTAGAGACTCTAGGATGTCCCATTGCGATTGCTCCCACATATTACCTGTGTCTTCCTCTTACTGAAAGTAGACTCTGGATGGGTCTCTAGGCTCTTGTGATTGAGCGGCTTGAGCGACACTTCTCCTCTTGGAAGGGTAGGATGCTCTCCAAGGCTAATAGATTGATCCTCTTAAAATCATGCCTCGCAGGTATTTCCAACTACTTCTTTTCTTTCCTGGCTTGTCCCGCCTCTATTAGTCAGTGCATTGACATGATCAAGAGACATTTTTCTATGACATGGCACTGGAAATGAGTTTCACTATCACCTGGTTAGTTGGGATGAAGTATTTAAGTCAAAATCTTTGGGTGGGCTCGGGATCAGGCACACCAAGGAAATGATAATGCTCTATTACTCAAGTGGTTTTGGAAGGTCAACTCTTCCTTCGAAGCTTTGTAGAAGCCAATGGTTGTCGTCAAGTTTTGGTGTCTTGGTAATAGATGGATCACTGGTGGCAATTGTTGTCATCTCTCTCCCATCTGGAAGACCATGTTTCATTTGTTCGCCTCTTTTCGCACTGCCATTCGGTTCTTTGTAGGAGATGGCTCCAGTCTGCATTTCTAGATGGATTGGTAGTCAGGTGATGGCTCTCTTGCCTCGCCTTAACTGCTTCAGCTTACCAACAGTTGTGACTTATCTATCTCTGACGCTTGGTGGAATGGCTCATAGAATCTCTGCTTTAGACGGCCTTACTGATGAGGAAGCCATTTCTATTTGTAGCTTGATTGATAGTCTTGGTAGTGTTATGGTTTGCCCTCAAATGATTGACCAGATGATTTGGCTCCCTGATGATATCGGGTGATTATCGATCTCCTCGGCCTACAGTCATCTTATGGGATGGACCCAACCTCCTGCCCCACATCCAATTGCTCTTGCGTGGCGCCTCTCGGCTTCATCCAAGGTGAATTTTTTCCTTTGAAGTGCTTGGCACAAAAAGATCCTTACTGCAAACAACCTTATTAGGTGTGGCAACGCCCCTCCCAATCCTCTTTGCCCCTTCTGCGGGACGGTGGCTGAAATAGTGAATCACCTCCTCCTTCACTGTGACTTCGCCTAGAAGGTCTGGACCCACATGATTGATAGCATGGGACTCAACTTCTTCATCGCGCTCGACCTAAGCACCATGTGTTTTTTCTCTTCTGGAACCCGCCTAAGCTAGCTTCTATTGGTTGCCTACATTTCTTTTGTTTCTTGGTGCCTCTTGAAGGAAAGGAACTCCAGTCGGTTTGACTGTAATTTTTGTTTTGATGTTGAGGTTTCCTTCATTGCCACTTGGCTTATATCTACCTGGATCTGCACCCGAAAAGGGTTTGTCTGCCTCTCTTATGCCCCAGTCTGCACTAGTTGGAAGATTATCACTTAGATATTTGTCCCCACTGCCCCCCGTCGAGTTTCTATTTGGGAGCCTCCTCCCTCGAGATACTATATGCTAAACTTTCATGGTAGCTCCTCTGGGAACCCGAGTTTGGCTGGGTTTGGTGGGGTTCTTTTTAATCTAGGAGGCATTGTCATTCTCTTTTACTTTGGCCCTCTCGGAATTGCTGACTCAACCACTACTGAGCTATCTAGTCTCCTTCACAGCTTACGAATTTTTCAGAACTACTTCAGTGGTCCCCTTATCATGGAGGGAGACTCCAAGATTGTCATCGGATGGTTCTCCACCTCATCTTTTCCCCCATGGCGTCATTGGCAGAATTTTCTTGATATTTTGGACATTGTATCCATTATTTCTTGTAGTCTCCCCTTCAATATCTTGTTGTTAGGGGAGGTCTCCTTTGATGTATCTTCTCTTTCTTTGAAATAAAATTATCAACATTTAAAAAAAAAAAAAAGATAGTCAAAGTTGAGTATTTACCTTTTGTTTGGATGACAAATCCTGGAAGTTTGGTTATTTCAATAACTGACCCTTGAGATAGCTTGATGCCATCTGATGCTACTCCCATGACCCTTTATGTATCATACAGAACAATCAAATAGTTCACTGTAATTAGTTCTCTTGATTTCTTTCACTAGGTTTTGACAGTAAGATCAAGATCATTTTGGTAATGGGTAGAAGATTGAAGAGAAGAATGACGTTACTTGTTGGCAAGCTCCTCATTTTATCGGCCTCCACTGATCTTCTTTATGGATGCACTGAGGCCTTCATCAAAGTTCTTCTTTATCATGTTCATTGTGAGACCACTGAAGAAGATGACAAGCTTTATTGTCATCGGGACATCACAGTCAATGGCTATCTCATACATCTGCTTTGTGGCTTTTTCAGGGGCTGTGCTGATCTTTGATTTTAGGACCTCCTTCAGCTTATCATTGTCTGCATACACCCCTGCCAATTCACATATCCAGCCATGAATTGACATTATCATCTCTTGTTAGTTCGGCTTTCAGAAGCCTGAATGGAGAAAATCAATTTGTCCTGAATTTAGAAGGACTGACTCAACGGCAAAGTTTGTTAATCAAACAAGTATAGATCAGTGTGAGACTAGGTACTACGTGATACAGGAGAACATACTATAGACTTCATGTTTGGAAACTCTTTACTGCTAATGTGATTTCAACACATACCGAAGGCATATATTTTGACACCCAGGCCAAGAACACTCTTCTTCCTCATGCCAAGAGCATTAAGCTGCTTGCCATCTTCCAGTTTCACAGGGAAGGAAACCTCAGTCTTTGGCTCAGTTTCTGTTCCCACAACTTCTTTCCCCTCTATAGATGCTGATGCTGCATGTGCATTTTCTTCCTTTTCCACTCCTTCCTTGGCCTCCTCCTCAACCATAGGAGGCTGTGGGAACTCCTCAGGTGTCTTAGATTTGGCAATATCATCCTTTGGGGAGGCCTCCACGGCTGTTGCCGCCTCTTTGTTGACAACTTTCTCCACAATGGAAGGTGCCATCTCTCTCCTTATTAACTGGAAGCAGGCAAAGGCAAATGAAGTGGAGATTGAGGACTGACCCAAGAGGTTGTGTTGGTTCAATTTATACAGTGGTAGAGACCACAATGGGGAAGTGTGGAAGGACTAAGATAGAGGCATCTGGGAGCACATTTCTATGTGAGCATTAAATTGCCATTGGAATTGTTGAATAACTGAATGACGTCACAGGTGTGATACCCTTTCTTAAATGGCATGGATATGGAATCACACCTCTCAAGGTCAAATATTTGGTCTCCAATTTGTGCTACTGTCCCCTTCCCTTGTCTCTTAATGAGTAATGTGAGATAATTTTCTACTTATCCTTGCATTTTAAATTAATGTTTACATATCCTAGTAACTTACCAAGATGAGCATTGATAAAGACAAGGATCTGGTTACACTTGTTGAGGAAGAGGATTTACGTGATGCGATATTTTTCCAGAGGCTTAACCCTCTGAAGATGAATGTGACATTAAATAGTAAAGATAAGTCCTGACCCTCACCATCCCATCCAAGATCACAGGGTGGAACTCCCTTGAGATCGGTAAGAGTTGAAGCTCAGCCTACTACTTCTAGTACTACTGCTTTTGAAGAAGTTATGAAAACAGTGCTGAGCCCCTCCGTAATGCACTATTGAATCACTCAAGTGATTTGATGATGAAGCCACAACATCTGCATCTCAAGTGATGATGAATAATCCTCTATGGATTCTTCTATTCTCCCATTTGTGGGAATGTTGCCATTATTCAAGGAAGATGCTTGTAATGAGAAAGGCAAAACAACAGCTTCATCTTTAGTTACTCCTGTTGATTGCAGTGAGTATGAGAGTGGTGTGTCCTCCACATTTAAGGAACCTGCAGCAGATACTGAGCAACATAAGAAAAATGTCGATAAACCTGTGGATATACTCACAGGTGATTCCCAACTTTCAGGGTTAACAAGATACCTGTCTCTGAGAATGGTCAGAAGAATTAACTGCCTTCTGACAGCATAAGGTTTCAGTCCTGATTGCGGTGTTGTGATTGCTGAAAATATGGGTGGAGAAAGTCACTGGTCCTCCCCATAGGTTCTCAAGGTTGAAGCAACACCCATTAGTCGCTGAAAATATGGGTGGTGATCTATATGTGGCAAGCTGAGTATCTACGTTGTTTTCTCTCCCCCAGCTTGAGGGAGAGTGTTGGAAGATAAGCTCGAAGGATAGTGGCATGATATAAATTATCCTTGATTTTTGTCCCTTTCTCTCCTTCTTAGGGAAAAGGGAAGTGATCTAATTATTGTTTCTCTCATTAATATAAATACATTGAGGGAGAGGATTAGGATGTCACTTAACATAATCGTCCTTTCCTCCTCTATCAAACTCTCTCTCAACTTCAGTTTCTCTCTTCTCCTCTCGTTCATCTTCTCCCTTTCACCTCACTTTTGGTCTCCTCTCTCTCTCTCTCTCTTGTGTGCTGATTATCTATGGTATTATCATGGGATCCTAAATCTAACACAATTGCAAGGAGGTTTAGTCAAATCTTATTTTTGGTGCCACTGAACATTGTGATAGATTTAGCCAAAACTTGTTTTAGGCTTTTCTAGCTATGAAGTTGTTTGATTGAAGTTTGTTTGAGCCTTATCTACCATGACAAGGTTTAACCAGAATGTGTTTTAGGATTTCCCACCAAACAACATGACAGATTTTTGTCGAAATTTACTATAGACTTTTCTAGCTATGAGGTGGTCTGGCCGAAACTTGTTTGAGGCTTTTCCAGTCATGAGGAGGCTTAACCAAAACTTGTTTGAGGGTTTTCTAACTATGAGGAGGTTTATCTGAAACTTGTTTTGGTATCCTGAGCAACATCATGGAATTTGCTAAAGCTTATTCTTGGCAGTTCCAACTATGATGAGGTTTAGCCAAAACTTATGTTTGGCATCCCTGAACAATGCGACAAATTTTTTTGAAACTTGTTTTAATCTTTTCTATTGAGGTGGTTGTTACGGTCCCGGATCTGACACAAAGATTCGCTATTGACGTTCCGGTTCGGCCATGGGGAATTGTAGAAAGACATGGTGGAATTGTAGGGAGACATGGAGAACGAAGATCAAGCCAAAAAAAAGCTTGAAAACCCTAGAGCTCATTGAGGAGAACTCTAAACCTGTTTACACTAGATTTAACCTAATTCTCAATTTTTTTTTCTCATTACTCTTACCCCTTAAATAGGGTTCACCCTGTTAGGGTTTAATATAAAATATTACAAAAATACCCCTTTAAATAAAATATTCCAAAAATACCCCTGTGGCATAAAATGAAATAAAATAAAGTAAATTAAAGAAAAACAATAAAATAATACTGTTATTGTATTCATAACATTACACCCCCTGGAAGAACGAGCTTGTCCGCAAGCTCGAAGGTAGGTTTATGTTTCTCTACTAGACCTCCTCATCCCCAATTGTATGCACAAGCTGCACCACTCTCTGCTTGTAAGACTGACACTGTGCAACAAGGTCAATAATAACTTCCTGTTTCAGACCCTCTCTGTTCCCTAGATCAAAAGCATTTAGCATCTCCGCTAGCACATCCATAATACCCCGAGCATGTTGAATTTCTGCTAGGCTCAAGGTTGGAAGATCAGAATCAGCTGCTTCTTGCCGATCATTATGTATATTTGGTGGATAAGAAGAAAGAGGCTACAACTGTGGAGGTGTAAATATGGGTGCTGCCCTATCGGGTCTATGAGGAAATACTGCTCCAGCACGCAACTCCTGATATGCAGCATAATATTGTGGATATCTTGCCCTTGCACCACCAAAAGCCTCTTGCCATGTATCTACTAGGACCAATATTTTCTCCTTGACATGAAAATCAGGCTTCTGTTTCAAAATCCTCACCATCTCGTGCAGAACATCTTTCTCAGTAACATGCATATGAACTATGTCTCCACCCAACAGAATCTGTGGAGGGTGATGGCCTTGACCACAAGAAGAACAGGAAAACCTGCTGTTGAGGCAGCTCTTCTGACAGCACCACTGTCAAAGTGCATCATGACAATTATATCAGCGTATCCTTCGACCTTGTGTATGGTAGCTTCAAACGGTTCTCCTTTTGGTGCTTCACCATATGCAACACCATCGTTGCATTCTAATTCAACAAAAAGATTGCCAAATGCAATTTCAGGTTCCGTTGCAGGTTTGACATCTTCAATAGAAGTAGACTTTATTTGTGCAGACTCAACTAAGGCACTACTACTAGCAGCAACATGCAGCACTGATTCCTCTTTCTCCGCATACCCAACAGTAGGCTGAGCTCGAATAGCATAATCAATGAACAAGCATGCATTCCTATCAACATATACAACACTCCTGCATACTTCTGCATTCTCAAAGGTCACAAATCCAAAACATTTGGATTTCCCATCCCCTTCTCCCATAGTACAGCGCATATAATGTTTCCACGCCCACCAAATAGTTTCTTCAAATCCAAAACAGCCACACTGCCGCTGTATTCATTCACCACAATAGAAGTCATCACATTCTGTTCTTCAATCCTAGCAATTGTACTTTGCTGGTCTTGGCATTGTTGTATATTTTTAAAGCCATTTCAAGCAACTTGAGTGCCTGTTCAGGCTCATCCATAGACTCATAGATGGCAGAAACATCAGTTAGACCACTTCTAATCGCCTCACCAGGGATCCCAGGGGCAGGCTTGTTGTAAATGCAGAGAACATTCTCACAGTAAGATATTGACTCCCTTATTTGACCAGTCATGTTATATAAACCTGCTAAACGAACAAACATTGAAGCCACAGTCGGATGGTTGCCTCGTTTGGTGGACTTGAAAGTAGTAAGGGCTTTCTGATAGGCAAACTCAGCCTCAACATATCGAACCAAAGCTAGATAGATGTCCCCAATGCTACAGTCCACTGAAGCCACCTCTGCGTCCTTGCCATGGGAGACCAAGGCCATGCTGGCAAGAACAAGATGCTCAAGAGCAGCCTCATGATCTCATTTTGTATCATAGAGCAGACCCATTAGCCTCCTATCTGCAGCCCCGTCAAGAGAGGCAGGTGTCCCATTATCTTTATGGATATCAAGTTCCGTCTGGTACAAATTCTGGGCCTCATCAAACCAAAGTGCTTGGACATGGGCCTCAGCTACATATCGGCAAGTCTCCCCCACTCTTGGATCCTTTTCACCCAATACTTGCTTCTGGATTTCCAGGCCCATCTTGTAACACTGTATGGAATTTTCAAGTTGGCCGACCATTGCATGAGTATCACCCAATGGCATATGGACAACAAATTTGGCAAGAGCATGCTCCTGACCTTCATGCAATTTGGGAAGTTCAATTGAGTGCTCAAGATAGGGGATAGCCTGACTGTACTGTCCCAAGCTACCTTATATTGCTGTTCCCACATGCAAACACATTACCAGCTCTAAGCTTGGTTTTCCATCAGCACATTTAGCATCAACATCAGTAGGGCTCCATAGAGTGGCATATTTCTGCAGTGTATCTGCATCCAAGTGCATAACATAAGACCTCAATTTATTTGACTTTGCCTCCATGGAGTCCAATTGACTTTGTTCAAAAGTATCTTCTTTCATGCTCTCTGGAAGAGTTGTCATGGTGCTGTCAAGTTGAAACCTCAGATCGACCCTTCGTAGAAAATAACCATACATTATGGATGCTGCATAAAGCTTTCCTAGCTTCAACTTACTAATCTAAACAATGGCATTGAGGGAACCCACAGGCCTATCCCCAAGGACAAGGGAGAGATGGCTCTGGATCATTTCAAAGGCTTCTACAGAATGAATTGACTCAAGTTTCGGTTCGTGGTTTGACCATGAATCTATAGTCTCAATAGGATCAGATGGAAGGAAGATTGAGGGTATCATAGATATATTTTTGTCCATGAACTGCTGTACAATCAAGCAGTAGATAATCTCCCCCAAAACAGCTTCAATTTGAACCCCACATCCAAAATTTTGAAGACTCACAGCCGCACAGATACTGTGCTCATCCACAGAAAAACAAAGCCCCCCCAAAACAAAATTCTGGGACACGCTAACGTTCACGACAACAGAAAAATAAAACAACCTTCATTCAATTTTTATTTTCATTCCCGGAATCACCAAAAAAAAATCTCTTGCATTGCAGAGACTTCATCACACAGCTGCACGAATTTGTTCATCTTACCTCAAAATTGAATGCAAAAATGAGGTTGTTGAAACTTACCCCACCCAATTTGGAAATTGGGTTCCCTTTGTTCTGTCGAGAGGTGGATTGCGAGTGGGAGGTGGTGGCCGGAAGTCCAATCCCACCGGAGTTGTTTCCGACGGCGCTGACGGAGCCTCCTCCGTGTTCGGTGGCGAAGGGCAGCCCTTTGGAGCTTCGCCATTTGGGAGTTTAGGACGGTGAAAAACCAACCTTCTACCCGCCATGATAATGGATTTTGTGAGGTCGAACCCAAATCAGCCTTGACAGAAGAGATTGTGGCTGCATACCCCTCCGATTTCGGATTTCCAGGTTCCTTCTTGGAGATTTTTGAGGCCCCCGTAGTCGGATTTGGGGTCGCACCAGTATCTTACCCCACCGACGACGTTTGGGCAAAATACCCTATCAAATGCCCTAAATCTTTGTCCCCATTGTGCGGCTTTGGATCTCCCTGCTCGGAAATTTTAAAAATTTCCGAGGCATGGACTTTCTGCTCGTCTAATACAACGTCAGCCTCTTCTGCAAGGACGTCGGCCGGTAAAGAAAACAAAATCTTTGAAAATTTTGGCCATTGGCCGTTATGCCCGTCCGAGATAGCTTCTACTACCTCTTAGTGCGTATATTTCATGGTCAGATATTCGAGGTCCTGTGACCTTTTTTGCGGGAGCCAGTTCCTTCCTCGTAAGAAAATTTTTTACGTTGGCTGCACGCCATTCCTTATTTTTTTTTCTTAAATGCCAATCCACTGCATTTCTGTGATTTCTTTGTGCATCGCCATCCATTCTTCTTGGGACATTTCTCTGTGCATCTTTATCCATTCTTCTGGGGAATAACTCATTGTGTTCCCGTTCTGATAACAGTTGTATGGTCCTAGATCTGACACAAAGATTCATTGTTAACATTCCGGTTCGGCCATGGGGAATTGTAGAAAGACATAAAGAACGAAGATCAAGCCAAAAGGAAGTTTGGAAACCCTAGAGCTCGTTGAGGAGAACTCTAAGCCTGTTTACACTAGATTTAACCTAATTCTCATTGCTTGTTTTTCTCATTACTCTTACCCTGAAATAGGGTTCACCCTATTAGGGTTTAATATAAAATATTACAAAAATGCCCCTATAAATAAAATATTCCAAAAATACCCCTGTGGCCTAAACTGAAATAAAATAAAGTAAATTAAAAAAAAATATTATTGTGTTCATAACAGTGGTCTCCTGCCCATGAATTTATTCAGAAATCAAAGCTTTAGGTAAACTCCGATACATGGAGGAATCTTGCCCCCATTAGTTTGAAGTTTAGAATTTGGAAGATGGATTTTCATGCTACAAGTTAAACCCAGATTTTATGGACAACTTCTAGAACGGGATTTACTAGAAGCTTGAAAATATTTGTAGGAGACTTGCCCCCAAGTTTCCTTTAAGCTTGGATTTGAAGGACAATTTCTTGCCCCCAATTTGCTTTAAATGTGGATTTTGAAGATGTATTTTTTCCTTCGATTTTTGCTCAAAATTTAACATTCTGTAAGAGTTTACCCCAAGGTGTTTGAATTTTGGGTTTAAAGGATGATTTTCTCCCATTAAGTTTACTTGGTTTTCAACCCGCAAATTTGTTGTAAGCTTGAAACTTTTTGAAGTAGTCTTGCCTCTAATCTACTGAAGTTGAGAGTAATCTTTCATTTCTATTGTTTCACGACTGAAGTTGTAATATGACCTTTTGTCCCTAAGTTTGCTTGGGATGTGAAGATTTGGAGGAATGTTTCTCCCAAGTAATTTTCATTGGAAGAGACTTCATATAATGACTTTGGTTTGCTTTCACTATAGTATGCTACACTACATGTTCTAAGTTATTTGGCTTGAACTCTTCAAGTGTGAAGGGCAATCACGATTAATTGTTGTGTTGGAAGATAACCTCAAACCCACATGACCAAGGAAGGCCCACAAGATGGGTCCAAGCGCATAAGAAGTAGGACCCACAATGATTACCATGAGCTGAAATCCTTATCACATTAGTTGGAAGATCAAGAAAGACTCACAAAAGTATTTTATCTTACAGTCACGTCAAAGAAGAGTTTTAGTTTAAGTTATGTTTGTCTTTTATCTATATTGAGTTATTTAATATTGTTAGGACTTATCTTTAAGTGTTAGAGTTTGGGTGTAATTGGGACAAGGGTAGTTTTATTGTAATTGGACTCTACTACCTTCCTCTATTATAAATAGAGGTTCATGTACTCTGATTACAACAAGTTATTGATGACAATGAAGTATTTCACTTTTGCATAAATTCAACATGGTATCAAATCAGGTTTTGTGAGTTGACTTGATCAACTCATGGAGGTAATGTGATCCTTTTCTCTAAACCCTAAACCCTAAGTCTAGGTTCGTAGTTATTTTTTTCAGTCCCCATACCCGTAGTTTTCTTTGAATTTTTAACCTCTATACGTATTTTTTCATATTTCAATATATATATTGATGGAAATATATTTCAGTTTTCTTTCCAAAGAAAAATTATTTGTTCCAATCGGAGTTATCTACAGAGAGATGTCGATATTTGAATGAGCGAAGGTCAGATTACAAAAAGGTTTGAGCAGCAGCAGTAATCTTCAAATTCCGAGGTATTTTTTGCTATCAAGAACTAGAATTTATATGGATAAATATATATATATATATATATAAAGAAATATCTATAAGTCTATTCTTTTACCTATTCAACCAATTTTTTATCTGAGTTATCTACAAGGAGAAATCGATATTTGAAGCAGCAAAGGTCAGATAGATAAAGAGGTTCAAGTGGCAACATAAAACCTCAACTTCTGAGGTATTTTATGCTATCAAGAAAGAGACTTTATATGGAGAATTATATATCAAAATAAATATACATAAGTCTATTTTCTTACCTATTCAACCAATTCTCAGTATGATTTTTTTATAAGGATATACTGTTCTTGGAAGAGTCGATGGTCATTTTGGAAAAAAAGGAAAAATAGTACTTAGTTCGGCCTGATGACAGAGATCGAAATCTATTAGATTATTTATCTTCTAATAATTAAATTTTATGAAGATAAATTATACTTGGATGAAAGTTATTTAATTCTACTTTCATAATAAGAAAATTTCATGTTAATCTGATCTATATTTAAAGAAATATTTCATTGGAAGAATCAAAGGTCAAGCTGGTATTTTGTTGCATTGAAAAATCCGAATTTATGCCCATTGTTTTCGCCGCTTTTTGAGTTGATATATCAGAAAATATCTCCCTTCTCCCTGGTTTGAGGGCTTATTTATACATCTTTGTTATTTGGGCTTATGGCTACATCTATGATATTTGGTTCAAGTTGGGATCACTGCCATTACCTCCCAGCTTGAGGGGGAGAAATAGAAGAAGTACAAGAAAGAGGTATTTTATTTCATATATTATAATAAGTTTATGTGACCAAAATATTCAAGAAATGGGGACCACAAAAGATGAAACTTGTGCATCTAAGAAGAAATTTTTATATCGGATCATTTTATGGGTTCTTTTACAAAGTTTATTATTTGGTTCGTGTTATATGTATTGGAAGATGGCCGTGTTATATACAGTTGCTGCTAGTATGTCTCTTTGGCGACATTATTATTGAAGAAGAGGTGGCTTCATATCATCATTTATTTTACCCCGACAAAAAATATCACGGTTGGGAAACCATGGCAGAGGATACCCTATAAAAAAATATCACGGTTGGGAAACCATGGCAGAGGATACCCTATAAAAAAATATCACGGTTGGGAAACCATGATGGGCCTTGTATAAAAATAAAAAATATCACTGTTGGGAAACCATGACGGAGGATATCCTATAAAAAAATATCATAGTTGGGAAACCATGATAGGCCCTGTCAAAAAATATCACGGTTGGGAAACCATGATGGAGGTTACCCTATCAAAATATATCACAGTTGGGAAACCATGATAGGCCCTATCAAAAAATATCACCGTTGGGAAACCATTAGAAGTATAAAGTAATGGCTTACAGGCTAGGAGTGATTTTTACTCTCACTTATATTATGCCAGCAGGGCCTCATGGAAGGGCGCAACAGCGTGAGGGGGAATGTAGGAAGATGAAGGCATATTAGAAGATGTGTCATTTTATACAAAAATATTCTATACATCATTTGTAGCAAGTTGGGAGTTCTTGTTGGTCTCTCACCCCCAGCTTGAGGGGGAGTGTTGGAAGATAAGTTCAAGCTCACAAGACCAAGGAAGGCCCACAAGATTGACCCAAGCCCATAAGTAGGACCCACAATGATTACCATGAGTTGTCGTCCTTATCACATCAGTTGGAAGATCAAGAAAGATTCACAAAAGTATCTTATCTTATGGTCACGTCAAAGAAGAGTTTTAGTTTGACTTATGTTTGTCTTTTATCTATATTTAGTTATTTAATTATGTTAGGACTTATCTTTAAGTGTTAGAGTTTGGGTGTAGTTGGGACAAGGGTAGTTTTATTGTAATTGGACTCTACCACTTTCCTCTATTATAAATAGAGGTTCATGTACTCTGATTACAACAAGGTATTGATGTCAATGAAGTATTTCACTTTTCCATAAATTCAACATGTTGCAAGCTTACCTTCATGGAAACTTTCTGTTCATTTTTTTTGCTGAGAAAGCATTTGTTTTTCCTTTTGCTTTCCATTTTGGACGAACTTAGTTTACTTTGAAGCAAGTTGAGAATTTCCACCACTATAAGCTCATATGTACCAAAGGCGAGTTTGAAAGAGGCTATGCTCAAAGTGTTTAAATTTATTTTTGAGTTATTTTCTCGTTATTGGTTTTGGTTTGGAATGAGGTGGACTTCTTGACTTTTAAGGTTTATGTCTTTGGTCTTTTCTATTGATGTTTTGAAGACTTGGTTGATGCTACGACTTGTTCATTTTGTCAATCAATAATTATTTTTCCTTATTCTATAGGCTTGAAGAATTTATCTTTCTAGGTCAAAAAATTTTCGGATGTCCAACCATTTAATGGTACTTGCAATACTATGGATTATTTGTCTTGTCGACTTCTTCTAGTCGCTTTAGAGATGATAGATTTATCAATTTTTGTTCGAGAAGTTCTTTTAGCATTTATGAAATATACTTGTCCGAAAAAATATACTTTTTCCTTGTCTTTCCTTTAGAGTGATGTTGAGTCCACCAATAATTTGTTTTGTTGTACAAGAGGTTACCTCTTACTTAGTTGTGGAGCTAATCGCATGTGATTCATAGATCAAAGTTTCATGACGAGGTTTTGGTTTTTTTCTTTGTTTTTTGAGATTTAAAATTTGAATTTTTGTAATTTCCTTTTGAATCAATCAACATCTCCTTACTGGGGGCTTCTATGGCTAATTCTTGGATGTATTTTGACCTTTTACTTTGAAAAAAAAAGTAGAACAAATTCTACTTGATTCCTTGCATGAACATTTGATTTCCATCTCTGTAAAGATGATTGTGCTTTTTTTTTCAATTCAAGCTTAAGTTTTTCCATTGGTTGTAGTCAATTAATTTTCCCCCTTCACTATTCGGTACTGGCGAGCTCTACCAATGTGACACCAAGGCGAGTGCAAATGAATTGACTTAGGAATTCATTTTAAAGTTGCTACTAACTATGAATGGATCATGGAGCTTGCACACCAAACCAGATTAATGCATTTCCTTTCCATGAGTGATTAATCTTTTTTCAGTATCAAGTCACCATCCATCCCGCATAATTGCAAGTTTCGATGAAGTGGGCAACATGTTGCTTTGAGCTGCCATTTCCATCAAAAGAACTTGGGTTGCTTGTATCTGAGCAACAATCTTAGAGTTTGGATTCTTCTACTTTAAGGTCGAAGATAGGCTTCAAATGTTGTTTGTACTTCATTTGTTAGTTATAGGTTTCATACAACATTTTCAATGATTAACTTGAGAGATTTGCTTGACATGGTGTCTACTTGAGCATATTGAAGAACTTATTAACTTGTTGTTGGAGTAAAAGATATACCTTCTAAGAAAATTCTCCAAGATTTGTTATCAATGACTTGATGTTGGACATGAATTGTGTAATTTGATTATCTCTTGTCTTGATTTGTTCGTCCCTTTGCTTCGTTGGTTATTAAAGCTCTATAGCTTGCTCCTCTAAAGCCTTTTCTTGATCCATTAGGATGGATACACTAACTCTTGGAGAATTTAATTATGGTGATGAGCTTTCTTTGTTGATTGAGCATTGAATCTCTTAGTAATTTTGATCATAACAAAACTTAATTGAGTTAACAATTACAATTCTAGTATTTTAGATACGTTTCCTTTATGAGAAACAAAATTCAAAGGTGTAAGAAATGAATCTATACAAGATTCTCAAAGACCTCAAACTCAATGGAAAGTCAAAGTACTCTTGAAGAAGCACCCTCAGAAAGAAGAAGAAAAATTAAAGACTAGAGTTTAGGAAGTATTGAATAAATTCAAAACTCATTCTATGTAAGAGAGCAGCCCAATACTTCCTAAACTTGAGGTACAATGTAAATTTTGGAGTTTTAGGATATATTTGCATTCAAATATATTTTAGCATATAAACATTTCACACACATTAAAATCACTTAGGGTTACAAATTCTCATGCTTTAAAAATTCACATTGTAAACTAGTAGTGGAATGATCAATCAACATTTGTTAATAATTGATCAACCATAAATGCACATGCCAAAAATATAAAGTACGATCGATCAACCAAGGTCAATTGATTAATCATCCAGAACATGGTCAAATTGTACTATAAAGCATGATCGATCAACCCAAGTGGGCTGATCGATCAATATTATCCAGGTAATGTAAAATCATGTTGACCGATCGATCATACAAAACTTTGACAACCAGAGACATAAAGCATGATCAATCATCGCAATTCATTGATTAATCATACTTGTTATGCACTACCAGTAGGAATTTGACCGATCGATTAATTTAAAATGGCAGACCCAACATGAAGATATTGATCGATCATACCATTGATCAATAAGTCACTTTTGGATAGAAATATAGCCATTACACACGATTGATCGATTAATAACTTTATATTGATAAATAAAAGTAAAATCAACTTCTTGCAAATGGGCAAAAAATGGCTAGTTTGGCTTGGGGAAATTATAAATACTCCACCAAACCTCCCATTGAGAAGTTAATGAGCTTTTATGGTATACCTACATCAATTTATTCTCAGTCATTTAAAAATCCTTCCTAAGTTCCACTTTGAGAAATTGAGAGTCATAGTTTGAATAAATCAACCATTTATTTCTTATTCCAACTTCTTGCATTCATAATTAGTCAAGATCCTATTTACTCCTTTGTATATCAAAGGCTGTAAACTTGGAACTCTCAAGGAGAATGGGTATCTCTCCACATTTCAAGGGTGTAAGTTTAACTTTTCTTTGTAATTTTTCATTTTCTGATAGGTTCATGTATAACCTTGTTAAATCTAGATAGAAAATGCCAAATAGAGCTAGAATCTAGAGGGAAATTAAGTTTTAATCATGTATTTGAGCATATACGTGACTTGAAAGAGAGCTGAAATCTCTTTTTTTGTAATTCCAAAAAAGCAATTATTAGAGGAATTTCCAAAGCAAGAGTTCTTGGGGAGAGGATACCAATAGGGGCACATCTATAACAATATATTTGGTGTTCAATTGTGGTGTATGGACAAGCCAACATTCTTTTCATGATGACTTGAGATTTCTCACATCATTTAAAAGAACGACTGCATGACACCTCAAATTGTTTTACCATCGCCAACGGTGTGGGGCTGAAGGATGAGGGAAAGTTGGTGATGGAGTTTTTGAGGTAAAGCTTTTCATCTATAGTAGTTTTGGACGTGTCTGCTCAAAGATCAATATCATGTACAATATTCTTCACACATTCAGAAGCTTTGAACTCTTTCTTCTTCCACTTCACGACAACTGCAGCCTTTGCGACTTCTTTTTCGTTAATCGAATGATTGGACCTGAATGAGTTGTTAATGTGGTGCTTGATGAAACCTCTCTTTGCTTTGATAGCTTTGAGATGGATTCTATTAGATCTACCTTCTTTGTGTTAGACCTTTGGAAAAATCATGTTGGTCTCTATTATTTTGATAATAACAAAATTCGTAGCTTAAAATTGTGCTACTAACGGTGTTATTAGTGTGATTAGACACAAAGCCTTCCAACATCTACATTATGCGGTCTATGATAAACTTAATCAAAGAGAATGATAAATCAAGTCTCCAAGTCAAGACCCGAAGCAAAACAACCTTGAAGATTGTTGATGAGAAGAAGAACTTACAAAACAAAGATGAGTGAAGAATTGAAGACTTAGAGTCAATTCTAAATTAGAAATCTTAAGAAATCTAGTCATGTAAGTAGATAACCACCCAAAATTCTGATATTTAAACACATATATGCATTGGATCTTTAGGATACCTCATGTTTTCAAAACCATGCTCAAAATCGTCACATACAAAGGTTTTGAAATCATAACACATGTTGTAGCTTTTTCCAAAAATTAAAATATCACTTGAAGTCATGAAAAAGCTTTAGGTTATAATTTTCACTTGGACATGTTTAGGATCATCATAAACATCATTTATAATAATCTAGAGCACTTTGAGAAAAAAATATTCCCACGCTTTAAAGGACCACACTTTTGAATTGGCATTTGATCGATTGTCCAAAACTGCACATGCCAAGCTTATAAAGCACAAGCGATGAACCTAAGTTGAATGATCGATCATCTAGAACATGGACATACCATGCTATAATGCATAATCGATATTCCCTTTTGGATGATCAATCAATACTGATCAGACAAGCAAAATTTTACTTGGAATAATCAATCATCCCACCCGATTAATCGATTGGACAAAACCTTGCTGGTAAAAGACATAAAGCATGATCTATATTCCATTGATAAAGATCAATTAACTTAAGTTTTCTGGACCAACGGTAATTTTTTGATCGATCAGTACATCGATCAATAAGTCACTGTCTGACAGAAAAGTAGCCGTTATGATCAATTGATCGATCAATCACTTTTCAGTGATCTACAAATCAAGTATTGATTTTGTAAACGAGTAAATAATGGCGAGTTTGAGTTGGAAAACTTATAAATGCCCCTTAAAATATCTTGAGGATAAAGTGATGAGCTTTCACTTGCATACCCAAACTCTACAAAATTAAATTGAGCGTCAAAGTTCCATTGTTACCTTCTTTGAGAGAAAAACTTCATTTTCTCAAATCTTCCTACTTCTCCCAAAGTTTCTAAAGCATACTTAGTTCCATCAAGATCCTTTACTACATTTATTTGTGCTTAAGCATCTAGAAGCTTGGTTCTCATTTGGAGAAGGGTTGTCTCCCATATTAACAAGAAATTGTAAGTTTTAATTTTACTTTTTTATTGTCATTTCTTCTTTTATAGGTTCTACAATGCCTAGAAAGCTAGAGGAATTGGTTTCTAGAACTAGGAATCTAGAAGGGGAGTGCTTGACTGGAGCCAGAATCTAGTCCTTTGTATTCAATCTCTTGGGAGATTAGAAATCATGTAATTGGGATTACTCATGGCTTAAGAGTGCCAAAAACTCTTTGTAATTTCCAGCTATTAGAGCATATAGTAGAAATTTCCCAAGCAAGAGTTCTTGGACGATGACTACCAATAGGGGAACATCGATAACAAAAAATCTTGTGTCCATTGGTTCTGTGAATGTGTGTTGAATGTGTTTATCTATAACGCCTTTATATGTACAATGAGATTTATGCATCCACATTGATCACAACTTATATGAAAATTTAGCTTAGCTAAAATTTTAATTTATAATCACAATTTACCCCCCTCATGAGAAATCACCTGGGCCAATAATTGGTATCATAGCAGGCCAATAACTTAATTGAATTCAAAATCCTCTTGATTTTTAAAATGATTAACTGGCATCTCAAGTAGAAGTTATGTTCCAAGAGGGTCATGATCCCTTTTCGGTTCACTAACTCATTAATTCACAATACCAATGTTGGAGATTAAGAATGAAATTTTTCTTACAATCCATTGGATTTGAATTATGGGAAGCTATCATGAGTGCACCCTTATACGTTCCCAAAATTTAAAGGGAAGATTTATTTCAAAATCAATTTGTGATTGGGATGACCTTCACATTGCAAGAATAGATGGCAATGCTAAGGCTATGGAACTCATTCTTAGTTCCTTGAGTGATGAAATGGTTGATTCTTACTCATCTTGTACATCAACCAAGGATTTATGGGATAAGTTACAATATGACTTTTCTAGGAACAAAGAATGTTGCTCTTCAAACTCTCAGTGCAATACATCTAGTGATAACACTGAAATTATTGATTGTATGTACTTATGTTTATATGGAAACACCATCCCAGATTGAGATGAAATTTAAAAGAGTGATAGTGTGAGACAAAGAGACAAAGAAAATAAGAAACTAAAGATACAACTTTCCAAACTTCAAAAGGAAATCAATTCATTGAAAGTTGACACTTCCTCAAAGCTAGAAGAGCTTAGGAAAGAAAACATAATGCTCAGTTCAGAATGTGAAAAGCTAAATGACTATTCTTCAAACATTCTTGAATTGAGAAAAGAAAATGATAATTATTTCTCTAGGATTTTAGAATTAGAAGATGATTTTTTTTTCTAAAATCGAACAACCTTATAGATGAAAGAAAGGCCCATGACTTATCTCATGCTTTGATAGAACTAACTATGAGAAAAGTCTCTCCTATCAACAAATTAGAACATCATGTGAGAAATGTGGAACTAGAGGCTGATGTCCATGAGACTAGAGAAAATAGAAAATCTAGTTGCTCTCATAGGACAAATGTTACCTAGGTCACAATATCACTAATGCATAATGATTCTTGCTACAAACGTGGAATCATGTGACTTTATGCATTTGAGTATTCAGCTAGAAGATCAATGTTTAATTGAATGAAGCATAATTGGATTCCCTAGGGAAACCTAAATTTTTCATCCAAAATTGAGACAATGGGACCCAACCAAATTTGGGTATCAAAAGTCACTTGATCTTCAAGCTAGGAGTGAATTCTTGGAGCCATGCTATACACTAATTGAAATTCAACTAAAAATCTTGTGGGACATGAATTGAGCACATCTAACTTCAAATTTGATATTCATGTCAGTCAGAGATTCTTCCATGAGATTTGGTTTTGAGGATTGATTCATTGAAAGTGTCATGACCTCATACACCAATGCTTGTCTAGTTTATATGGACTTGAAACTTCTGTGAAAATCAAATTCCTATATAAACTAGTACTTTAGTATTCATTGGCTTAAGCAAATTAGATTATCATTAGCCAATAATATGTAAGGAAAGATCATGTTAGTTTCCAACCCAATCAGAATTTTGTTAACATATTTTGGATATAACATTAGTTGTTCATTAGTAAGGTTATGCATAGTATTTTTAAATGTGATTTGGCTTGATCCATACATCCAGTGATCATGGACCAAGTAATTGACTTATGTCTACATGGACATTTTAAACTCATACTTTGAAGGACATATCCATCTCATCACTACATGGATTCCGTTAACTCTACTCATACCTACCTATAACAACTAGCCTTAAAAGGATAAGGCTTACTCACCAAGAAATTAGGTCAAGAGTCAAATAATTAAGACCTTGGAAGATTAGGTGTCTTCAACCTCAAATTAAGGGTTGACAATTCAAAGCCTTGTAGTTTGAGAAACTTGAGCTAAATTGAAGATTCAATAGATTTTTGGACACAAGCCAAATCAAGTCAATTATGAGAATTAAAAAGTTAAACAACCTTACCTCATTAACCAATCTTGAAAATTTTTCATGTGGAACTAAGCTATCTTAGTAAATTAAGCTTTCCACATCAACAAAATTTTGCAAAGCACTTGGTTTCAGCCTAGTTGAGGATTGAGAAATCAGATAAATTTGAAACCACAAGCTTAGATTGGAGAATGTAGTACTCTTAGTGCAACCCGTATATAGTTACACCCACAACAAAGTGAGCTTCAGTGACTATATCAAAATTTGGGAATTTGACCACTTTGTTGATATTAGCAACATTGACAATCATTTATTTGCTACTTGTGCATGTCATGATATAATACATACTTAGATAAACTATAAGCTTGCATTAGGTATCTCCCTAAAAAGATAATTAGTTGCAAATTAAGGGAAATATTATTTTCTTAGAGAAGAGAAAGTCAAATCATGTACCACCATACAAATTAATCATGTCTAATGTGATAAGAATGGGTCAGGACCCAAATTAGAAGAAAATTATATAATCTTTAGGTCCTTCTACCATTAGAACCTAAGTAGCCTAAAATAGAATGAAAAATAACATCTTAGATATTTGGCTATATTGGATGTTTCTTGCCTATAAATCATATTGAAAATCTCTTAGTTTACGCAAATAAGGTTGATATTTCCATTATCCTTACTTATACCATAAGAGGTAATGAGTTGAGTGAGATAAAAAGAAAAATATTTGAGTAAATGCATAGACACTATATTACTTAGGTAGCCCTATGATGGAATTAATGTACTTATGTTTTTAATCTCTATCAAGATCTTGAGAATCTCATCTCATGAATATGAATCACTTTTCACATGAGAAGTTGATCCTATACATGATTCATATGTTTGATTCTTATGCTTTTATAGAAACCTAGACATAAGAAATTTTCATTTAGTTGGCTAAAATTACTGAAAGAAAGTTTTGAATTTTCTTAGTGCAATTCAAACTTCCATACTTATGCTAAATTGGATTTTGACGTCACGTTGCAAGATTCATGAAAATTTTAATAGGAAATTGTATAGATCTTTGCAAAATATTTTCACAAAACACACAAGTCTAAGATGATGAACCTTATAGACTTAAACCTACAATATAATTGCAAAAGTATGTTGTTTTTCTTAGAGCAATGAAACTCTCCCTTGAGTTTCAAACTATCTAATTCTTTGAGTAAGCTATTAGATTACAAAATTCTTTAAAAATAAAAGATAAAATGGGAAGGCCAAACCATATATATAATTGCACATTCTTTATATGGTTTGAAGTGACCTCTTAGAGCTCATGACTTATTAGATTTTCGGAACAAAACGGGTAGAAAAGAGGTATGGATAAAACCTTGTATATGTTATATCATAAACAAGATTTGTCTAACATCCTTAAGAATTTTCTAGATTTGTATAACATCTAAATCTATGTAAGTGATATTATTTCACATCTTGAAGAATTTTTTAGAATCATGAAGAATGAAATTGATGGGTGAACTTTCATTCTTCTTTGGACTTAAGATAATTCAAATTGAAAACTAGAATCCTTATGATTTAGTTTTTTACACTTTTTGAAATCTAAATAGCACACCCATGAGTACATCCTTAAGTGATGGATAGGATGACTTGGTCACATAGAAGAGTAAAAAATAAAATATTGATGCAAGGTCCAGTGCCGAGATAAAATGCAGAGTTATGGCTCGTGCAGTTAGCGAGCTTCTATGGATCAAATCCCTCCAACAAAGAGGCATCTATGGAACTACATTGCTTCCAATCTAGTCTTTCAAGATAAAACAAAGCATATTGAGGTAGACTGCCATTTCATATGAGAAAATTTACAAGTAGGCCTTATATCTCTCAGACATGTTTCATCTTAGGGGCAGGTTGTAGATACCCTTAAAAAATCGGTTACATCTAAGATTTAGACCACTATATGGGCCATGTTGGGTATTTATGATGTTTTCTCTCCCCCAAATTGAGGGAGAGTCTTGGAAGATGTAATCAATGTATAGTGGTATTGATGTAAAATCTCTTATTTTTTTGTCACTTTTCCACCCTTATCAGGGTAAAGGGTATTGGCATAATTATGATATTTTTCAGTATTATAAATAGATGTTAAGGAGGAGGATTAGTTAAGTCACTCACAACCCTAATACTCCTTCCCAATTTCTCAAACTCTCTCTAGCCGTCCCTCTCTCTCTCCTTCTCTTTCTCTATTTCTTCTATCCTCTTTCTTCTCTCTTCTTCCTCTTTGTTTTCCTCTTTACCTTGACTAATCAATTTACATTATTTATCATGGGATCCTAAATCCACCATGGTATCAAAGCTACATGTTTAGAATCTCGAGGTTAAGGTGGTGCTCAATTGATTTTTCATCAAAGCTTCACATTGGAATTTTTGGTGAAGCAAGGAGCAAAGTTGAAGCACTAGACTCATTCAAAGATAAGTGGTTCATTTTTCTCTATTTTATTAAGATACTTAATAAACTTTGATCTAGAAAAGAAGGTTGATGAATAAGCATGCTCATCCTATTTGGATAAAATATTAAGTGTTGCTATGTCTTATGTATTAGCATAAGATTTCTGAATTTGGTTTTCTCTAACTCATGCGAGTTCGATAAAGGAGCAGTTTTTATATCTTGTTGTTGTTTGAATCTTGTTGAATTTATGGAAAATAAAAATACTTCATTGACTTCATTAACTTTATATAATCAGAGTACATGAACCTTTATTTATAATAGAGGAAGGTAGTAGAGTTCAATTACAATAAAACTACCTTTGTCCCAATTACACCCAAACTCTAACACTTAAAGATAAGTCCTAACATAATTAAATAACTCAATATAGATAAAAGACAAACATAACTCAAATTATAACTCTTCTAGGAGGTGACCATAAGATTAAAATACCTTTGTGAGTCCTCTATCTTCCAACCGTGATATTTTCTAGAGTCAAATAATTTATGGTATGAGAAAAGGTACTAAGGCAACCTCTTCTTCAATAATAATGTCGCATCAAAAGAGACATAATAGCAGCAGCTATAATGTAACACGAACATCTTCCCACACATATAACACGAACCAAAATAATAAACCTTGTAGAAGGACCCATGAAATAATCATACTCCGATATAAATATTTTTTCTTAGATGCATAAGCTTCATCTCTTGTGCTCCCCCTTTCTTGAATATTTTGGTCACATAAAACTTATCCACAACATATGAAATAAAATACCTCTTTCTTCTACTTCTGCTACTTCTCCCCCTCAAGCTGGGAGGTAATGGCAGTGATCCCAGCTTGAACCAAATATCATAGATGTAGCAATAAGCCCAAATAAAAGAGATGTATAAATAAGCCCTCAAACCAGGGAGAAGTGAGATATTTTTTCTGATATATCAACTCAAAAAGTGACGAACAATGGGCACAAATTCGTATTTTTCAATGCAATAGAATACCAGCATGAAATTGATTCTTCCAATGCGAATATATAATTAAATATAGATCATATTGACATAAAATAATTTCGTCTGAAACTAGACTTAAACACCTTTCATTCAAGTATAACTTCTCTTCATAAAATATGATTATAAAAATATAAATAATCTGATAGATTTCGGTCTATGTCATCTGACCGAACTAAGTATTGTTTCTCTTTTTTTCCAAAATGACCATTAAATCTTCCAAGACCATTATCTCATTATAAAAAAATCATACCGAGAATTTGTTGAAAAGGTAAGAAAATAGACTTACATATCTTTCTTTTTATATATAATTCTACATATAAAGTCTCTTTCTTCATAGCATAAAATACCTCGGAAGTTGAAGTTTTCTACTGCTGCTCGAACCTCTTTTGCAATCTGACCTTTGTTGCTTCAAATATCGATTTCTCTTTGTAGATAACTTAGATAAAAAATTGGTTGAATAGGTAAAAGAATAGACTTACATATAACTCTTCTTATATATATTTATCCATAAAAATTCTAGTTTTTGATAGCATAAAATATCTCAGAAGCGAAAGCTTGCTACTACTGCTCGAACTTTTTTGCAATCTAACATTTTCTCATTCAAATATCGATATCTCTCTATAGATAACTCCGATTGGAAAAACATCGTGCTTTTTTTTTTTTTGGAAAGTAGGCTCAAAGATCTTTCCGTCAATATAAAATTTTTAATATTAAAATCTCAGTATAGAGGTAAAAGTTCAAAGAAAACTAACAGGCGAAGGGACTGAAAAAAAAAAACTATGAACCTAGACTTAGGGGCTAGGGTTTAGAGAAAAGGATCACATTAGCTCGATGGGTTGACCACTTCAACTCACAAAACCTGCTCTGATACCGAGTTGAATTTATGGAAAAGAGAAATACTTTATTGACTTCATTAACTTCCCATTATAATCATAGTACACGAACCTCTATTTATAATAGAGGAAGGTAGTAGAGTTCAATTACAATAAAACTACATTTATCCCAATTACACCCAAACTCTAACACTTAAAGAGAAGTCCTAGCATAATTAAATAACTCAATATAGATAAAAGATAAACATAACTCAAACTAGAACTCTTCTAGGACGTGACCATAAGATAAAGATGCCTTTGTGAGTCCGTCTCTATCTTCCAACTTATGTGATAAGGATGTCAACTTGTGGTAATCATGGTGGGTCCTTCTTCTTATGTGCTTGGGCCCATATTTTGGGCCTTCCTTGGTCTTGTAGCCCATCTTATAATACTCTTAGATATGTGGGCCTTCCTTAATTGTGTGGACTTGGGCCTATCTTCCAATAAATTTGTTACAATGTAGGACCCACCATGGTTGAACGAGTTGGTGGGACCCACCATGAGAACGTGAGAAGCCAAGAGGAGTCATCACACAAGTTGGCATGAGTTGGAAGATAAGAAGCACAAACTAGAATGAGTTGGAAGATTTGAAGATCAAGTGGGACCCACAAAGATACCACGAGCAGGTATCTTATCGCATGAGCTGAGAGATCAAGTGGGACCCACAAAGATAAAGAACGAGCTGACATCTTCAGCCTATGGTCACGTCTTTATAGAAGAGTTAGAGTTTGAGTTAAATTAGACTTTTAAATTATGTTGAGTTATCTTATCATGATAGGCTTATCTTTAAGAGTTAGAGTTGGAATGTAATTAGGAGAATGGAGTTAATTGTACATGGACTCTATCACTCCTCTACTATAAATAGAGGAGCTTTTACTCAGAATTAAATTATCAAAAAACGTTGCTCTTCTTTCTTTCTCTGTCGTGTAGAGTTCCCTTCTTGCCTAAACTCTTTCTTCTTCTTTTCTTCTTCTCTCTACTCTACCCGAGAGCTCTCTCTCTCCTTCCTTTTCTTTTTCCCTCTCTCACCTTTTTCAGGATATCAATAATGGGGTCCTAAATTCAACATGGTATCAGAGCATAAAATTTAGGATCCCCACATCAAAAAAATGTTTTAAGAAGGTATGATCAAAGCTGCTCATAGAAGGCTATTTATGAAGCAAGATTGAAGCTCATGAGATAAGTCTTTTTGTTTATGATAATATTGATTTATGCTACTAATTTTTAGATATTAGAAGATGGTTTGGAGATGTTTTTATAAATGTTTTCATCTTATGAGATTATGGAAATATATGCATCTTGGATTAGAAGAAGTTACCAAGGCAGTTTTTTCGGTTTGGAAGTTTTTTGACCGAGACCAGTTTTGTTGAATTTATGAAAAAGAAAAATACTTCATTAAATTATTATAATAAGAGTACATGAACCTATATTTATATTAGAGGAAATTAGTAGAGTCCAATTACAATAAAACTACCTCTGTCCCAATTACACCCAAACTCTAACACTTAAAGATAAGTCCACTCATAATTAAATAACTCAATATAGATAAAAGACAAACATAACTCAAAGTAGAACTCTTATAGGATGTGACCATAAGATAAAGATGCTTTTGTGAGTCCTTGATTTTCCAACCAGCTTGTGGTTATCTTTGTGAGTCCTTTTGTATCTTCCAACTTATGTGATAAGGATGTCAGCTCATGGTAATCATTATGGGTTTAGGCCCATCTTCCAACACTCTTAGATATGTGGGCCTTCCTTGGTCGTGTCCAACAGTTTATGTAGAGATTTTTGCATAAAGAGTTATAATTCCGTGGGAACAAGATTCCCGAATAAAGAAGATTGGTATTGAGCCTATTATGAGTGATTATTCATTAAATTTCAGAAATATGATTACTTAACTTTTATGCTAACCCTCTCCATTAATCGAGTTGGTTAAAGACCTCTACTTGGTTTTTTTATTAGCATTTGATTGGAGAATTTTTTAAATTGAGTAACTTGTTATGTCTGAATAAAATCTGAGTCACAAGAGTGATTTACTCAGAATTACTACTGTACCATCACGAAGGGTATCAAATTTCATGAGCTGGTCCACATCAGTTCACCGGTTTCTTATAACATAAAACCTCCTTGGTCACCTCACCAACCATGGACCATCTATTGATGAAGAAGATATTTTTTATAAAAAGTGGTTAAAATATGATACTTTGGTTATTAGTTGCCTTATCAACATCATGGAAGAACATGTCTCCAACAATGTTATTCATCTTGATACGGCTAAACAAATTTTGGAGGCATGTGTTAAGTTGTATTCTAGCTCCGACAACTTACACAGGCCATATAATATTCTCCAAAGAATGCTTACCACTAAACAAGGAGAAAATATCCATGAATATTTGGCTCGCTTTAGAGGTCTTTTTCAAGAATGGAAACTATCTCAGCCTACCTCCACGGATGTCTCTGTCCAAGACAAATAGAAAGAAACCTTAGTCACTGCCATATGCCTTGCAAACATTAAACCATATCTTGAAGTTGCTAAAAGTCAACTTCTTAGTGCTTTTGCCATTACCACTTTTGATGATGTATGTGCCACTTTTTTCCATATTCCAAACACTTCTTCTTCTACTACTAAAGTATCATCTGCTATGTACTCCATGAATAGGGGATCATCATCCAACTGCGGTCGAGGCCGTGGCAGAAATTATAGAGGAGGACGAGGAAGAGGTGGAAGGAATGGGTATGTTAGAATAGATGGGAAGGAATGCACTAGGTATGGGAGATATGGCCACATTATAGATATATGTTATACCAAGGAATGCACCTATTGTGGAGGATATGGGTTGAATTTATGATCCCTTTCCCAATGGTCCGAGCAAGAGAAGAGAGCAAGAAAAAGAAGAAAAGGGGAGAAAGGCTCTCGGGTAGAGAGAAGAGAAGAGGGAAAAAGAGAAGTGTGCGCCAAGCAAGAGAGAGATATTTACTCAAGAAAGAGTTGTGTAACTTGATTAATTCAAAATTAAAACACCTCTATTTATAGTAGAGGAAGTGATAGAGTCCTTATACATTTAAGCTTTCAATCTCCTAATTACATTCCAACTCTAACTCTCTAAGATAAGTCTATCATAAAAAGATAACGCAATCTATTAGAAGTCTAATATAAGTTGAACTAAAACACTTCTTCAATAACGTGGACATAAGGGAGGAGGCTAAACTCGTGGACTTATCCTTGTGGGTCCCACATGATCTTCTAGCTCATATTGATAGGATTACCAGCTCGTGGTATCTTTGTGGGTCCCACTTGATCTTCAAGTCCTCTAACTCATTTCAGCTTGTGCTACTTATCTTCTTAACTCATGTTAGCTCGGGTGAGGACTCTTCTTGGCATCCCACATTCTCATGGTAGGTCCCACCAGCTCGTGCACCATGGTGGGTTCCACATTGTAACAATATGACCACCCTATAGAGACATGTTATAAAATCCATGGCAAACCGGAATGGAGAAAGGCGAATCAGGCCTTAGAAAGTGATACAAAGGAGGATCAGGCTACTACATCAACAGAAAATAAAACTCTTACCGATGATGAGTACGATTTATTCCAGAAAATAAAAACACTAATGGGTTATGCTCCAAGTTTCTCCTCAACTATTGTTGCCACCACCGCTTGAAGTATGCTATCTGTTTCCTCTTCATCCTGGATAATTGACTCAGGGGCCTCCAAGCATCTCATAGGTAACAAAAATCTACTATACTCGGTTTCTACTTGTCTCTCACATAAATTTGTTACCATAGCTAACACTTCTCAAACTAAAGTCCAGGGAAAAGGTCCACGTCTGTTACACCATCACTTCCGCTCATAGATATTTTTTTTGTTCCTACTTTTCCCTTGAATCTTTTATCCGTTAGTCAGCCCACAAAATATTTTAATTGCTCCTTCACCTTCTCACCCACTTTTTGTGTTTTTCAGGATCTTATAACGAAGCAAGTGATTGGTGCGGGCCATGAACAAGGGGGGTTCTCCTTCCTGGATGTGCCTAAAATAAATACTATTTCAACTTGTGAAACTGAGATAAGTCTATGGCACAACCGGTTGGAACATCCATCTGCACAATCTCTTCATCTTCCTTTTCCTACTCTTAAAGAAAGGCCAGAGTTAAATTGTGAAGCCCGTCAATTGAGCAAACACCAAAGGACTACATACTCCCCTCGTCCAGAACTTAAAAGTATTAGTCCTTTTTCATTGATTTATACAGATGTATGGGGACCTTTGAGTGTCTCAAATATTTCCCAAGTCAAGTAATTTTTTACATTTATTAATGATTTTACTCGTACAACTTGGTTATTTCTTTTTAAGGAACGTTCTGAAATACCATCCATTTTTAAATCATTTCATGCTATGCTACTCACTTAGTTTGGTCAAAAAATAAAAGTACTTCGGTCTGATAATGCCAAAGAATATACTTCCAGAGACCTTGAATCCTTTTGTCAATAAAATGGCATTATCCATCAAACATTATGTGCCTACACTCCTCAAAAAAATGGTGTAACAGAACTAAAGAACCGTCATCTTCTTGAGGTAGCTTGCAGTTTACTATATACGATGAATGTTCCATACTTTTATTGGCTGCATGCCATCCTTACTACATGTTTTCTTATAAATAGGCTACCTTCTTCCGTTTTAGGTAATAAATCCCCATACTCGTTATTGTTACTACATGATGATCCTTTTTCACTTCCATTGAAAGTCTTCGGGTGTCAATGTTTTGTTCATATTAACTCCCCACAACATAGTAAATTTGATCCCAAATCTTTCAAGTGTATCTTTTTATGATACTCTCTCACACCAAAGGGTTATGTTTTTTACAATCCCACTCTTCAATGTTTACTTGTGCCCAGGGATGTCACATTTTTTTAAGACTCTCCATACTATTCTAACAATGTCATCCAGGTTTCTCTTCAGTACCAAATTCTCCTTGACCGATTATGCCTTGTGCTATAGAAACTGATCAACCCCCAAACTATTACACTATGGGACCCACCATGAGCTCGTGAGGTGTCAACAAGAGTCCTAATACAAAGTGGCTCTAGCTAAGAGATAATCAACATGTGTTGGAATTAAATAGAAGATTTGAAGATCACATGGGACCAATAAAGATACCATGAGCTGGTATCTCTATCAACATGAGCTAGAAGATCATGTGGGACCCATAATGATAAGATCATGAGGTGGCTTCTATCTTGTTTCATGTGATTAAAGAAGAGTTAGAAGTTTAGTTAAAGTAATCTCTTAAATAGATAATGTAATTTTATCATGATAGGCTTATCTTGGAGAGTTCTAGTTGGAATGTAATTAGGAGTCCTAAAATTAATTGTACATGGACTCTATCACCTCCTCAACTATAAATAGAGGTGATCATAACTTGGAATTCATCAAGCAAGTTTCTTATTTTTTTTCTTCTCTCTCGTGTGAAGTGTTCTCTCTCTACACTCTTTTATTTTCCTTCTCTTCTCTCTACCCGAGAGCTCTTCTCTTTTTCATTTTTTTATTTCTCTCTTCCCTTGCTCGAGGTATTATTCACGGAGTCATAAATTCAACATGGTATCACCGCAACCAATTTAGGATCCTCATTATGCTCTATGAAAATATGATTAAAAGCTGCACATAAAAGGCTCCTTATGATGCAAGATTGAAGCTCAAGAGATAAGTATTTATTTATGATATTATTGACTTTATGCTACTGGTTTTTTGTATTAAGAGGTGGTTTAGAGATGTCCTTATGCATGTTTTCATCTTATGAAATTATGAGAATATATGCATCTTGGATTATCTTTTATTAGAAGAGATTATCAAGGCAGTTTTTGTTGGTTTGCACAATACTTTGACTGAGACCAGTGCATATTGAATTTTTTTTATAAATCTATGGGAACAAGATTCCCGGATAAAGAAGAATGATTTTGAGCCTTTTATGAGTCATTATACATTAAAATTAATTACTTAGCATTTATGCTAAGCATCTTCATTAACCGAGTTAGTTAAAGCCTCCCACTTGGTCATATTTTGATTACTTGATTGGAGAACTATTTTACTTGATTTGCCTACTATGGCTGAAGATAATATGAGTCACAAGAGTGAGATACTCATAATCACCGATGTACCCTTATGGGGGGTATCAAATTTTATGAACTGGTCCACATAGGTTCATCGATTTCTTATCACAAAGGACCTAGTTGGTCATCTCACCAACCGTGGACCACATATTCATGAAGATGATATATTCTATACCAAATGGTTAAAGGAGGATACATTGGTTATTAGTTGGCTTATCAATAGTATGGAAGAACATGTCTCCAATAATGTCATTCATTTAGAGATGGCTAAAAAAATTTGGGAGACATGTGCCAAGTTGTATTCAAGCTCCGACAACTTACAAAGGCCATATGATATTTTACAACGGATGCTTACCACCAAAAAAGGAGATAATATACATGAATATTTGGCCCACTTTTGAGGCTTTCTTCAAGAATAGAAAGTCAACCTCTATAGATATATCTATCCAAGATAAATAGAAGGAGGCCTTGATAACTACCATATGCCTTGCTAACATTAAACATCATCTTGAAGTTGCTAAGACTCACATTTTTAGCTCTTCCATGGTTCCCACTTTTGATGATGTATGTGCTACACTTCTCCGTATTCCAGACGCTTCTTCCTCTACTACTAAAATATCATCCGCTATGTATTCTGGACATAGGGGAACACCATCCGACCAAGGCCGAGGCCAAGAATGATTTTACAAAGGCGGAAGAGGAAGAGGTGGAAGGACTGGTTTTGATCGAACATATGGGAAGGAATGCACCCATTGCAAGGGATATGGCCACACTAGAGACACATGCTTTACCTGAAAGAATGTACTATATGTGGTAGATTGGGCGACTCTCATGAAAGATGTTATAAAGCTAATGAGAATAAGGATAACCAAGCCTTAGTGAGTGATACAAAGGTAGAGTAGTCTACCACAACAACTCCAATGCATACTTTTACTGATGAAGACTATGAACTATTCAAGAAGATGAAGACCATGATGGGGTCCTCCCCAAGTACTTCTTCACCAACCACTGCCACCACCGCTTCAGGTATGTTTTCAACCTCCTCTTCATCCTGGATAATTGACTCAAAAACCTCTGAGCATGTTACAGGTTACAAACATCTTCTATACTCAGTCTCTCCATGTCTTTCACATAAATTTGTTACCATTGCTGATGGTTCACAAACTAAAGTTCAAGGGAAAGGATCCACTTCTGTTACACCATCACTTCCGCTCACTGATATCTTTTTCGTTCCTACTTTCCCTTTGAATATTTTATCGGTTAGTTAGCTCACCAAACATTTTAATTGCTCTATCACTTTCTCACCCTCTTCATGTGTGTTTCAGGATCTTACAACGAAGTGGGTGATTGGTGGAGGCCGTGAACAAGGGGGGCACAAATAAATACTACATCCACTGGTGACACTAAAACCAGGTTATGGCACAACCGGTTGGGACATCCGTCCACCCAATCTCGTCATCATTTTTTTCCTAAAGTGTGGTCAGACCTTCATTGTAAAGCATGTCAAATGAGTAAACATTAGAGGTCTAGATACTCACCTCGTCTAGAAATTAAAAGTGTCTCTCCTTTTTTGTTAATTCATACTGATGTATGGGGACCCTTGAGTGTCTCCAACATTTCTCACGTGAAATATTTTATTACATTCATTCATGACTTCACTTGTGCCACTTGGTTTTTTTTTGTTTAAAGAGCATTCTGAAGTACCATTGATATTTAAATATTTTCATGCAATGGTACTCACTCAGTTTGGGCATAAAATTAAAGTCATTCGGTCAGATAATGCCAAAGAGTACACTTCCAAAGATCTTGACTCGTTTTGTCAAGAAAATGACATTATTCATCAGATATCATATGCCTACACCCATAAAAAAATGGTGTAGCCGAACCGAAGAACCATCATATTCTTGAGGTGACTTGCAGTTTACTATATGCCATGAAAGTTCCATATTTTTATTAGCCGCATGCCGTTCTTACCACATGTTTTCTTATAAACCATTTACCATAATCTCCCTACTCTCTATTATTACCTGATGATGATCCTTTTTCACTACCTTTTAGAGTCTTCAACTATCAATGTTTTGTCCATATTTCCTCCCCAAAACACAATAAACTTGATCCTAAATTTGTGAAGTGTATCTTCTTAGGATACTCTCGCACACAAAAGGGTTATGTTTGTTATAATCCTTCTCTTCAGCGTTTACTTGTGTCATGGGGTGTCACATTTTTTTAAGACTCTCCATATTATTCTGGTAATGCTCCTCCAGGTTTATTTTCCGTACCAGGTTCTCCTCGTCCAGTTGTGCCCTGTGCTGCAGAAACTACTCAGCCCCCAAAAACACTGATTAACACCATACTTGCTGAGTTGTCAGATCCTACAGAGGTAAGTCCATCTTCTCCGATTATTTTTTGCCCAAAATATGATACTTGTCCTATTGTTGTTAGAAAAGAGCCCAGATCATGCTTCATGCTTTCTACTTCTCATCCTATAACAAACTTTGTGTCTCATCATCGTCTATTCCCTGTTTGTTGTCAATTTCTGTCGGCTATTTCCTTTGTATATGTACCACAGTCCTATCAGGAGGCTCTCAAACATCCAGGGTGGAAGGCAACTATGAATGAAGAAATATAGGCTCTTTATGAAAATCATACATGGGCTCTAGTCCCCTTTCCTTCAGATAAGAAACCCATTGGGTGCAAATGGGTATTACAGTGAAACATAATCCGGATTGATCCGTGGCTAGGTTGAAAGTTTGCCTTGTTGCTAAAGTCTATTCACAATATTATGGCATTGATTATGAAGAAACCTTCTCTTCAGTGGCTAAATTAAACTCAGTACATTTGTTATTATCCCTGGCAGGTCTATCGACTTGATGTAAAAAATGTTTTTCTCAATGGAGATATAAAGGAGGACATATATATTCAACAACCACCTGGGTATGTGGTTGAGGGAGAGTTCGTATGTCGACTACAAAAATCTATTTATGGTCTCAAACAGTCACCTTGTGCATGGTTTGAAAATTTTAGCCAAGCACTCATACGGACCGAATTTCACAGATGCTCTCGAGATCACTCTGTCTTTATTAAAGACACACCGAAGGGCAAGGTACTTCTAGCTGTATATGTTGATGACATTATTATAACTAGCAGTGATCCTGAGGGCATCCAAAAGACAAAAGAAAGGATATGTACTGAATTCAAGATAAAGGATGTCGGATTGCATAAATATTTTTTGGGTATTGAAGTATCTCAAACTACAATCCAGGCATGGAATTATATGATCTCAAAGTATGTCCTTGACCTATTGGAGGAGATCGGAATGCTGGGATGTAGACCAACAAAAACTCCTATGGATTCGAATACAAAGTTATGTGTAGATACTAGAGAAGAAGTAGATGTCGAAAAATATCAAAGATTAGTGGGAAGACTTATTTATCTCTGCGTAACGAGGCCAAATATTTCATATGCAATCAGTGTGGTAAGTCAATATATGCACAAAACACAACTCAGTCATTGGCAAGCACTAGAATGGATATTACGATATCTAAAAGGGGCACCAGGAAGAGGGCTCCTCTATAAAAATTGTGGTCACTTCAACATCGAATGAATCTCAGATGCAAACCGGGCCGGATCCTCGAATGACAGAAAATCTACTTAGGATATTGTACGATGGTTGGAAGAAACTTGGTTACATGGAGGAGCAAGAAATAGAATACCATGAAATGTGCACTGTTTCTCTACTGATTGTATGAAATGTGCAGGAATTTTGATCACGTCCCTTCCAATTTTGTCCCTTCCAACCTTCCCTTTCCCCGACGACGAACAGCAGCGCGTTGAAAATTCCCAAAAGATGGAAGAACAATTTCCCCTTAAAATTATTTTTCCCATCTTCCCATAAGATTGAATGAATTTAATAGGTCGCAGAAACTTACCCCAACATCTGTGGAAAATGGGTTCCCGCTGGTCTAGCAAGAGGTAGAATGAGTGTGATAGTTGTTGGCCGGAAGCCAAATCCCCCCGGAATTTTGTCCGACGACCCACTGGAGCCTCCTCTTTCTTCGGTGGCTAACAGGAGGACGTCGTGGCTTCACCACTGAGGAATTTTCCATCACATGGTCTTAGAGGCATTCTGGTTCCCCTTGCTCCCGTCGCCCTTTCTTCCTTTCTCTCCTCGCCATGCCGGCCGCCGAAACGACAGACCCTGACGGAAAGGTGTTGCGCTGGGCTTTTTCTGCCTGCGACCAGCACCCCTTTGGGGCTTCATTGCTTGTTGATTTTCCGAGAGGGAGGTGTCTCAGAGTGGTGTACGTCACCTGTTGAAGACATATGTCTTCCCGTGAGAAAAGGTTTGATGCCGAACTCCATTCAGGATTTTTCGACGAAGGAATTTCTAAGTCCCCAATTTTGGATTTTGCCACCCCTGGAGAGACAGAGGGCTCTTTGAGTTCTTGCATCTCCTGCCCGTCTAAGATAGTGTCTCCAGCGACTGCGATAGCGATTTTATCTATCGCAGCAACGAGTTGAGGATTCCCATCCGAGAGTGCGTCTGTTATCTCTCGTTCTATGAATTTTTCGTGCTTGAAGAATTTAGGTCGTATGACCTTTTTTTTGGCAACGAGTTTCTCCCTTGCAGAATGTTCAATGGAAGATTCATACCATGCGCGTATTTCTCCTAATTGTTTGCATACTTTTTGCAATGAATCGAGTATGGCAATCCATTCTTCTTGGGATATAGAATATCTCATTGTGTTCCTGCTCTGATACATGTTGTTACGGTCCCGGATCTGACACATGGATTCGTAGGGAGGAAGACGAAGATCAAGCCAAAGGGAAACTTGAAAACCCTAGGTTCGTTAAGGAGAACGCACACCCTGAGCTTGTTGAGGAGAACTCAAAACCCTGTTTAACCTAAAATCAATATTTGTCTTTCTTATTACTCTTACCCCTTAAATAGGGTTCACCCTTATAAGGTTTAAGATAAAATATTACAAAAATAACCCTATAAATGAAATATTCCCAAAAATACCCCTATGGCCTATTAATACTTTAACTAAAATAAAATAAAGTAAATTAAAGAAAAATAATTAAAATAATAATATTATTACGTACATAAAAATTTGACTCAAACTGGATGTTGGGTACACATCTTATACTTTTTAGGTGGTGGATCTATAGAAATTGCTCTAAAGTGATTTTAACAAACATAAATTGAAGAAACTACTTTGAGGAATTAAGGATTTGAATAAAAAGATATCAACTCTTACACTACAAAAGGAAGGAGGCACACAATCCATCTCTTTATACTTCCAAGTAAGAAGAAAACGCTTTTAGACCAATAGATAGATAAAAAGGGACCAAGTTTTACTCAAAAGGTAGGTAAAAAAATAATTTCTTTAACAACATGATTAAGGAAACTTAAAAACCCCATAAGAAATTTTGAGATGGACCATAATAATGGAAACTTTCTAAAAAGAGATTTATCATATAAGGCAATTACCATTTAACACAACTTGACCAATTTGTAAAGAAAATATTCAAGAGATTATTCTGGAATAAGGGAGATTTAGGACACTTATTTGGAATCTAGAATTAGGAAACCGAACTTTCTAAATAATAAATTTCAGACTTTGTCAAAAGGAAACTAAACTCATAATGGGAAAGACTTCTCTTAAGGAAACCAATGTAATGTGAGATCAAACAAAATAAACTTTTAAGGAAGGAAAGATACTCAAAGTTAGTAAAATCTTGAGTATATTTTGAAAAAAAAAAGGAAACTCAACCAAAATTAGCAACTCAAAAAGTTAAGCGAAAAATCGGCTTAAATTCGGATCTTCACATGTCAAGATAGTAGCATGACCTTTAATTCTTCCAATGTGGATATCTCTCTCTAGAAATATCATATTGAGAAATGATTTATTGGGATAGAAATTAGACTCACATAAATTTCTTTTGAGATAAAATAATCAATATAAATCCTAAGTAATGTTGGTACAAACCACTAAGGAAGTTGAGGCTTTTTGCTGCTACACTAAATTTTTTTGTTGCTTGACCTTTCCTGCTTTAGATGTTGATTTCTCTTTCTAAAAAATATGATTTTAACAACTATTTTTTGAGTTGGAAACTAGAGTCAAAGATTTTTCCAATGGTATATAATTTTCTATATGAAACATATGGTAAGATAGTGAAAAATCCAAATGAAAAATAGGAATTTGGTAAGAAGACTAAAAGAAAAAACGAGAAACTTCCCTTTTTTCTTTTTTTTTTTTTCTTTTTCTTCTTCCTCCTTTTCTTCTCCATCTTCTTCTCCTTTTCCATGTAAGATATTTTCCTACTCTAATACCATGTTGAATTCTAGGGCCAACACATAAACCCAAGAGATCTCAAGGGTAGGAGAGAAGAGAGGAACTCTAGCTCCTGGGAGAGAGGAGAGAAGAAACCAAGGACGAGAAAGAAGAAGAAAAGACAGAGAGGTGTATGACAAATTTGAGCCAAGAGAAAGAGGTTTGAATGCTCTACCCCATGCCTTGATGCTGTATTTATAATTGTGTAAAGGTGTTTACAATGACTACAATGTTCTTAGGGTTACAGACATCAAAAGGAAAAAAGACATAGAGGACATACATCAGCTTGCATGATTATATCTCTATGAATGTTCTCCTTATTTATAGCCATGCCACCCCTACACACGTGGGTGTCTTTTAACACTTGTAATTTCAAGCTAATAATGCAATTATAAATGGAATTTCCTAAGCACAAACTCTAGGAAGATTAATGCCAATAGGGGAACATCAATAACAAAATATTTGGTATTCAATTTATGGTGCGTGAATTTTTTTCCTATTTTATTTGCTTATTTATTTATTTAATTCTTTCACACTTAAGTTTTAAAATTTTAAAAACTCAATTCTTCCCCTCTTCAGAAGCCACCTAGGCCAATAATATAAATTTCAGCCAATCAGGCAACAATGCAACCACTCCTTAGTTAGACATAAATTTCTTTCTCACTTAGTTCATCATTAAAAATTTGTGTTAGTTGTCAATAGCAAAACAAACTCAATTACCTTTTGATCGTGTTCATGTAAGGCTTCCAAGTCTCTTGAAATAGTACATTCTGATTTATGGGGACCATCCCCAATTGATTTCTAAGTTTGGTTATAATATTGTATTGTCTTTGTAGATGATTATAGTAGATATATTTGGATGTATCCTCTTAAGTCTAAAAATGAATCATTTAGCATGTTTGTTAAGTTTCAAAACATGGTAGAAAACCAATTTTCTTGTTGGATTAAAGTTTTTCATTCAAATGGAGTTGAGTACATGAACTTTTTAAAGAGTATTTGGCTCAGTATGACATTCTTCATCACCTCTCCTATCCATACACTCTAGAGACAAAATGGAGCAACAGAAAGGAAGCATAGACATATAGTTGAAATTGGATTGGCCATATTCAATGAAAGCGATGTTCCCATTGTTTCTGGGTCGAAGCTTTTCAAACTATTTTTTATTTGATTAACCTGTTGCTTCTCTACAACGTAAAACTCCTTACTCTTTATTGTTTAACACGTCTCCCATTTACTCTCATATTCGTATTTTTGGATATTTATGTTATCCTTGCTTACGCCCTTATAATAAAAATAAGTTATTTTATTGGATTTTATGATTCTTATAAAGAATATCAATGTTGTTGTCCATCCCTCAACAAGTTTTCTATCACTAACCATGTTGGTTTTGACGAATCATGTTTTCCATACACGTTACCAAATAAATTCAAAATCATCAACCATTTAACTCTTAGTATTGGTGATTTTATCAAATCATCAGACAACACACCACCACAACTTTCAACTACTCCTTCCTCCTTGAATTCTTATGATATCCATGTTCGTAACCCCTCACCCTTGTTAAAAATTACTATTTTACCAAATATAGATTCAATGTCTAGTCTAACATCCTCATCTTGAACCTCACAACCTTCTAGTCGTATTGAAAATTTTCTTCCTATTTACATATCTTCTTCATTCTCATTCATTTCAATCTTCCCAATGGAATATTCATTCGATGATAACTCGAGTAAAAAATAAGGCATATACCTCTTCTCTTCAAGCTCACATAGTCACATATTCATTTTAGCCTACATATTACAAACTTTCTCTTACACTTCCTCAATGGCCTGTTGCCATGAAATAAGAGTGTTGAATTTCTAGAAAAGAGAAAAACTTCACTGACTTGATGTAATTTGAGTATATGAGCCTCTATTTAGAATAGACGAAACAAGTAGAATCCAATTACAACTAAACTACCTTTATCCAAGTGACCCCCAAAGTTAAGCACTAAAAGATTACTCCTAGAATAATTGAACTAAACATGAATACAAGACTAGCATATCTAAAACACCTTTAAACTAAAACTCTTCTTTGAGACCTTCTTCCATAATAATTTTGGTTTTGTAAGACTTCTTGTTGTGAGAGTCATGTGAGACTCTTCTATACCTGCTCTTCAACAAAGAGTACATTGTTCTTCAATGAAATAACACCTGGGAACTCATTCCTAAACAACTTGTTTTTGGATCTCGATGGTTTTTTTAACCAAATATAACATGGATGGTATTGTCCATAAATACAAAGTATGTCTCATAGCTCATGGACATCTTCAACTCCCAAGAATTGACTATGATCAAACCTTTAGTCTTGTAGTATGTTATCAATAATTTGAGTGGTGCTTAACCTAGCCCTATACTATACTTAGTCATTACTTCAATTTAATGTTAAAAATACCTTTAAACTCTTCTTTGAGACCTCCTTCCATAATAATTCTGTTTTTGTAAAAAACCTGATATGCTTGTTTTTGGATCTCGATGGATTTTTGAACCAAATATAACATGGATGGTATTGTCCATAAATAAAAAGTGTGTCTCATAGCTCATTGACATCTTCAACTCCCAAAAATCGACTATGATCAAACTTTTAGTCCTATAGTATGTTATCAAGCAATTTGAGTGGCGCTTAACCTAGCGCTTAACTTAGTCATTACTTTAATTTAATGTTAAAAATGCCTTTCTTCGTGGATCCTCTTCAAGAGGAAGTGTGTATGCATCACACCTCCCCCCCCCCCACGATTTTGAAAATCATAACTTTCCAAACCTTGTATGTAGGCTCAAAAACTTAATCCACGGTCTTAAACAAGCACCTCATGCTTGGTATGCTCGATTAAGTGATTTTTTACTTTGTTTGGTTTTCAAACAAGTAAAGCAAATCCCTCCTTGTTCTGTTACCACTCTTCTTCTAACCATTTATACCTCCTTTATATTTATGTTATTATCCTTACATGAAATCACTCATCACTCGTAACACTTAAAATAACTTTACATGATAATTTTTCAATTAAGAATCTAGGATCTCTAGATGTTTTCTAGGAATTCAAGTTCATTGCACTTCAAAAAGCCTTTTTCTCAATCAAACCTAGTATCTAAAAGATATCTTACATATAGGTGATATGGAATAATGTACAGCTATTTCAACACCTCTTGCACCTAACACGAACATCGATTTTCAAAGTCCACCTTACTCTAACCCCACATGCTATGGAAGTGTTATAGGAGCACTACAATATCTAAAACTTATAAGACCTGATATATGCACCCAGTAAATCTTGTAGCTCAATATATGCACTCTCTGATGGATTTTCACTTCACCATTGTCAAATGGATTCTTAGATATCTCTAAGGAACTTTTGACTATGGTATAGTCTTCTCCATACCTTCATCTCTAGACATCCTTGCCTTTTCTAATGCAGATTGGAGTGGCTACCCACTTAGGAGGTCAACCACAAACTATGTTGTTTTCGTAGGAAATAACCTAATTTTTTGGTCAGCAAAATAACAACTGGCAGTTTCTCAATCAACTATGGAATCCAAATACAAGGCCATGGCTACTAGTTGTGCAGAAATAACATGGCTTCAATTTCTTCTAAAAGATTTACATATATATATATATTCAATAAAACCTCCTACTCTTTTATGTGATAATTTAAGTGCTACATATTTATCTCACATAGGAATCGATTATCATTTTGTTCAGGTAAAGATGAGTATGGGATGTCTTCAAGTCCGCCATATTTCTAGTATTAACCAACTTGCAAACATTTTTACTATGCCTTTCTCTACAAACTAGCTTTGTCTCATAACGGCTAAGTTGAATGTTCATTCAACCTCTTAGTTCAGATTGAGGGGGAATGTTACACAAGGGAGGACACCCATCTGCATGTAAGCCATGCAAAGGGGGACGTCCTCATGCATGATTCAAGGCCAGTCACCTCAACAGCACTCTAAAAGACCTTCTTCTTCAATCAATTACACAAGGGACCCATTGCAAATATCCTTGGCTATTCAAGATCCTCCTACAAGATCTACTTCTCAATCCTCTCAATCTATAGAAATGTGGACATCGAAACCCAGCGTCCAGAGACGAGGGCTAGGAAACTTCTCTCTTCTATCTCCTCTTCCCTTTCCATTTTCTGCTTTCTCTTCCTCCTTTTCTCTCTCTCTCTCTCTCTCTCTCTCTCTCTCTCTTTTTCCTGCTCGACGAGGATAGTAGTACCCAACGACATATATAGGGCTTCTGTATTATTAATAGGGGAGAGAAAGCAAATGAAATCCTTCTGTTCAGACCAAGGACTTGTGTTTAGACAGATTCATGAGTTGCTTTAGTGGACACCTGAATGTTTTGTTACATCAAATGTACATTCTCTTTAGCTGCCTTACATGTCAGTTTCCTCTCTCTTCCACAAATGGCTATGAAATGGGCTGATGTACCATTTCAGTTTCTGCTCCTGCTCCATCTGGTCCCAATTGAATTCTACATGCCCTAGCTTTTGGAGACATTCACTTATGCCCTACAGAGGCATTGCCATGTCAAAGTCGAGTCACATCCATTCAGCTGTCCGCTATAGAGTTACTAAAAACCCTTGTTTGTTAAGTGATGATGAACCTCCTCTTTTAGGTTTTTCTATTGGGAAAACATATAAAACCATTTTCTTTTCAAGAAAAGTTAGACAATTGTCATCAGATAATGGACGGAGTAGTATTCGTAACTGAGAAGGTTTGAACAAGTTGATTGTGAGACGATTCCATTACTCTAAGGTCGGAAATTTAGAGACCAAATTAGTATCGAAAAACTTTTCTTTCACTATGGGAGTCGCTGCTTGTTTCAGTTCATCCAAGCTGCAAGTAGAAAGTATAGAAAAAGCTGCTCAAAGCTGTATTTGATGGTGGCTACTCATAACAAGAGAGGATTCACGCTTGCAGATGCAAATCATAAAAAGTTTTAAATATGATGCATGGCTTGTATACAATCAGAGAACAACAGAAAATCATTAAATGCAGTTGCATGGTTAAGAGTTCCGATCAGGCAGAAAGGAGTGATACGTCTTATGTGACGCGAACAATGTCACCAGAATGGGCTATCAAACAAGAAACTGCGACTGAATGTTTTGCTGAAGAAAATAGAAGCAATGGAGGGCGAGTTCCAAATTAGGCTTTCTGAATAGATGATCACTACTCACGAAAACGATCCTTCCATTTTTTTGGTAAATCTTCAACTACTTGTGGCACAAGCATTCTCTCTGCAAACAGAAGCATACCCAAATCCATGTTCTCCTTGTCTCTTTTCTGTGAATTCCACCAGTTACCTACGTAGCTTTCCACGCAAAAATACAAAAATACAGACAAACTCGACAAAATAGCATGAAGGCAAACCACCAGAAGGAAAGGAAATGAACGCCAACAACAACCAAATGCAAAAACAACAAAGAAAAAAGAAAGAAACCGACCTTTTTTTTTAATATCTTTAAGTAAATTCAGGTCAGAATTAGATGGATCTGTGTTCGAGTATGCTAACATTGGTTCGCTGCCTCTTTATACTGCCTGAGGAAGATTCATCAGATGCTGACTTCTCCATAACTGCTTTAAGGGCCTCCTGTATCGAACTAATGGAGTACCGATCGCCGTTCATGGAGTCGTCTTCTCCTGTAATGAGCAAAACATTCCTCACTCGTTCCCCAAGAGTCGTTATCTCGGCTTTGAGCGTACGGAGACGAAGTGCCTTCAAAGTTTTGATAAGGTTGGGCAAGAGATCCGACCTATCATCGCAGCAAAGAGAAGCCCTAATCACGAATCTGCCATTCTCGTCGGCACCATCGACCGTAAGCTCGTCGACCTCCGTCGGGACAGGTTCTGCCTCGGCGATCTCCGACGTCTGGCGCTTCAGATCTTTGACGTGCTGGATCACCTCCGCCAGCAACGAGGCCTTGTCCGTCTGCATACATCCAAAGGAAAATCCCACTCATCAGAGGCTGAACAAGAAAAGAAATTGATGACAAAGAAGCAGAATCTGGAATTGCACGAGAGGAAGGAATTAATGAAGCTGGGTGGGAAGTGGTGTCAGGCCGTATAAAAACACAAAACAAGGGTATGAATGAAGCTGGAGAGAGAGGAAAGGTGAGAAAATATTTTAAAGCAAAGTGAAAGAGCAATTAATTATCTCTCAGTCAGTGGTGAATTAAAGATGAGTCGAGAGTATGGGGACGACATGCACGATTTCTAGGGAGAGGAATTTGTAGAGACTAGAGACAACCCCGTTGTCTCTATTTCTGACACGAGCACTCGTTTGGCTTTCTATTGCCTTCTTTCTTCTCCGGCAGTACATTTCCTTCGAAACTTTTTCTGTTGCCGCGGTTCCTCTTTTTCATATCAACAAAGCAACTTTAACTCTAGCTTCCTTTTCGACTCCGTTCCTTGGAGCTGTCTTAAACCTTCCATTCAATAACCGAATGGAAGGAAAGGAGAGACAAGAAGAAGAGCTGGAGCTGATCGGACATCATGAAGACATGTTATTTATTGCATTCGGGAGATCTCTGTTGTGTTCCTGATTGAATATAACAATAAAACGAGAAGAAACATAGTGATATTAACAATTTAAAGCACCAATAGCAGTAATTATTACCTTGGTGGTGTTTGGCAATAAGCTGCGTAATTTAGCAAGATGAGTATTGATTCGTTCTCTCCGTCGTCGCTCCGCCTCACTGTGACTTTTGGAAGCTGCCAGGGCCTTGGCGTTCGTGATCTCCTGAGCAGTCATCTTACCTAACTCGCTCTGTAGACTGAAAGAAGAGGAACCATCTCGACCTCCCAGTCCCAAATGGTCTACACCGTAGAGACCCACCAGGCCGAGGTGGTCCGAGGAGGAAGGATCATAAGCAAACTGCTGAGCTGAAGCTCTCCGATTGAACAATCCTCCGTAAGGAGTAGCGAGAAAATGATCATGTTCTCTTACTGAGTTAGTGATAAACTGAACTGGTTTGAAGGTATGAACGGGAGAAGCTTCAGGTATTAGAAGGCCGCCTTGGTAGCTTGGAAATTCATGAATCTCTTGGGAACCCTCGCCTTGATCGTCCACCTTGCCGCACATCTCTTGCACTGAACACGTTTCAACCCTTGTCTTCTTTACATTCCCCAGCATCCAGTACCCTCACCTTCTATCTTTTGCCTCATGAAAACGAAGCTCCAGCAATACGGACATAGAAAACGGAGAAAAGAAATAAAAACCGATCTAAGGCGTCTAAACAAAAAGGAGAAGGTAAACCCTAGACTTGTTTCAGATTTATGCTAGTATTACAGTAAAGAGTAGTGTATAGACGTGAATACCAACTTTCGCAGGGCCTCGCAAAGAAAAGAAAAAACACAAGGCTTAGACGACTCCTCTTCCAACCTTCTGTACATCTCTTTTATCCTTTCCCTGTGCTTCCTTTCTATTATTTTGTTTTTGTTTTTGTTTTCTTTCTGAGAAAGGGGAGGGCCTTCTATCTTCTGGTCCGACTGTACTGACTTGCCTTTCTTCCTACGGCAATCCACCTTTCTCTCTTTGTGCTTGTATTATAAATATACAATACTTTTCGGAGAAGCGTTGGTCGCCTTTACATAATTACAGTGAAGGGAAGAACTGGTTAAAGGGAAACGAGAGAGCCGACCAGGCCTGATGATAAAAGTCTACCTCAGTCAAGGGTCGTGTAGTTGGGGTACCTTATTCCACGCTCCCTTCCTCCTTCCCAAAACCATGTAATGATTGTGTCTTGGAACGCACTCGTCTATCTTCTTCTTCTCCACCTTTGTTTCTCCTCGGTTTCAGAAACATGGCCACGAACCATCCATCATGCTCCATCTCTCTTGCGCTCTTCTCAGACTTGCCACTGCTCATCTTCTCTTGCCCCCTCTTTTATAGGTTTATACCATTGCTGCGGCTATAAATATGCTCGGTATATGCGCTATTACCATGGAAGACGGAACTGTTGGTGGTGGCCCGCGTCAGTTTATCACAGCTCCTACCTAGAATGTCATTGTGCAGGCTGCCGAGGTCGTGTCCACTTTATCATATTCCTGTTTCTTTCTTTGTTTCCTGGGATTTTAAGAGTTTTATATTATCGCTCTTGAGGTAAGGTGAGCAAGAAGAGATCGCTCTATCCGCATCGGTTGTTCTTCTATTCTATTCTTTGCATTTCGCAAAGAATGTTCTGCACTCACATGCTCTTTCTTTCTCCCTGGTCCCCTTCTTTTCTATCTTTTTTATCTTTTCTATTCCTTCTTATTCAAAGATTTGATGATGCCACCACTACCATATCCACGAGAAACTCCACGTTTACGTCATCCCCACTCTGGCATGACGTTTCTGGCCTCTGCTTCTTTCAAATTCTTCGTGCTTAATTCACTTGAACTACTTCCCTCCCACAATCAAAACAAAAGCCTTTTGATTGTATTCATTGATCAGTTGTTTTAGTACCCAGTCCTGTACTTCAGTACTACTTAATCTAGATGATCTTTCTTCGTTTTTTTTTTTTTAAATATTCTTCTTCCATTGCTAGATGATCTTTTTTTTATGGGTTTTTTACCAAAATAACCAATTTCAAAAACATATTTTGATAAACGACAACGCCATGAACTTATTTTGAAAAATACCCCAACTTTGACTGGTCCACTGTACACGTGTACAGTCAAGGTGACACGTAAGCTTTGACTGATTACGTGTCACCACATCATTAGTACATTGTGGTAGATGAACACATCGACTGCCATGTCATCTGCCAGGTAAGATGCCACGTCATTATCTATTAACCCTCTTTTCTCTCTTCCTCTCCTCTCCTCTCCTCTCCTCTCACCCGCCGTTGCTCCCCTGCTACCGCCGTTCGCCCTCGACGCCTCCCTCTCAACCCCCCCCCCCCCCCCCCCCCCCCCCCTTTTAGCCGTTAAAATTGACATATATTGATTCCATTTTCCATGTGGGAATAGTCTTCATAAGTGCTGACTCTAACTTCTTTGAGAATCAAAGCACTTTTCAATTTTGGATAGTGCATGAAATTGAACCATCAATTCCCAGAATTGGTCCACAATCTCACTTGCTCTTGATATTTTGTCTTCTTGAGGTGATCTAATTGCATATCTCAGTCACCAATACTCCTATTTCAAACTTCAATCTGCATATCAGTTTTTCCACCTTATTTCGGTCTTTGAAACCTCCATGAATGTCAGGCATTGTTTAAATCAAATTGCAAGGCTCATTAATGTAATTTATAAGGGATCAAATCTATTGCTTAGAAACTATTGGTTTTGATTTGAAGGCAGTGAAATTTCAAAATTTCTGCAAGCAGATAATCAAATCCATATGAATGAATCCCAGGTGCTCTCATTTTTCAAACTCACTTTTCTTTTTTAACGTTCTTCTTCTTCTCGACAATCATGGAGAAAGATTGGAGAACAACCTATGATTCTGTATATGTATCATCTCTAGTGCAAACAATCCTCCGCCAACATATCCACAAGTACACGTCATCTTCAGTGAAGAAGAAGCTCAGAAACAATCGCATAATCTTTCCAATTCTGATTTCCCAGTCAAAATGCTGGGAAAGTTCTGGTAAAATCCGAAAGTAATGGATTTACTACCACTAATTAATTAAATCGATAATATGTTAGTAATTTTTTTAATTAATCAATATAATTTTTTATTTTTTATTTTTTAAAATATAAAGTAATAAAAAGTTCGATAAATTTTATTTTTAGTTAATAAATATTTTAATCTATAATAAATGGTGTTAAATAAGTAAGAGTTAATTTTTTAATTATTTATTATATTTTTTTAATAATTTATTATTTTAAATATAAGGCAATAAAAAGTATATTCATAAATTTTATTTTTAAAATAAAAAAATTATTCAAATATTTTTTATTTAATGACATGGCATCTTACCTGGCAGATGACGTGTTAGAATAGTGATGTGGCAATCGATGTGTTCATCTATCACAATGTACTGATGACATGGCGACACGTAATCAGTCAAAACTTACGTATCACCTTTGACTGTACACGTGTACAGTGGATCGGTCAAATTTAAGTATTTTTCAAAATAAGTTCATGGTGTCGTTGTTTCTCAAAGTATGTTTTTGAAATTGGTTATTTTGGTAAAAAAAACTCTTTTTTTATTCCGATTTAAGAGCTTCTCTCCAAAAGTTCATAAACCTTGTAGAAGTCCATCAGTAGTACTCCATTAACAAAGTGGTCGAGTTTAAAAACGGTTTTTTTTCCACAAATTTTCTCTGAAAAGTCAAATAACATTCTTTAAACTTCATAACGTATAGGTATAAACTGGGTCGACTATTACGCAGTCCAAGACAGCTTTTTCCAGAAAACCGGATGATCTCTTCAGCTGTGAGTATCTAGTATCTGCCAGACAGCAAGTCCAGCATCTGAACACCGTCGGCTGTGAAAACTGAAAAGGCAAACCCTACTGCAACTTACATTCTTTCTAGAATGGACCAGACAGTCTCGTCACAGTGGAAAAGGGGATGCGGAGCTAGGAAGCAAGTGCCTCCTCATGGCAGAAACAAGATGGTGATTTCGGATTATGGGGCAGTTCATAGTGGATAAACCGGTTATGTTTGCAAAGAAAACAGACAGCAGAGATCATAATCACTGCAAGTGAAAATGAAATAGAACCAGATTTTAAATGCTTGACAAGTCATTGACCTACCTGCTTGGGTTTTAAGAATTTCCTCTAATCTTTGTTCCTGACGTTAACAGAAATATTATTACTACAGGAAACATGAAATTAACTCAGATTTTATTTGACTAACTAACTTTTCCATTATTGAAGCTTTTTATTATAAAGAAATGAGAACGAACAAGCTCTTTATGAGTTTTTCAATTTATTTAGTCTCCGTTAGAAAGTTATACCTCAAGAAAAGCAAAAAGCATTTTTTTCCTAGTCTACGCATTTCTAAGAAACCTTCAAATAAAATCTTGTTAGTACATTACTAGGAAATTACATAGAAAATTTTAGAAATTTTTAAGGAAAATTAAATGGACCTGTTAGAGCCTTTTTGCAGGGAAATAAATGAAAATTAATAATCAATCTTATACATTACCATACTTAACCAATAAATTTTTGGTAAAATAAATTGGTATATACAAAATTCCCATGAAAAAATTGCCTTTGTGCTGAAAGTATTACAATATCAATTATCAAGTACTTATTCAAAAAAAAAATCATATGGTTTTCCAGCCTATCTTGGCTGGAAAATCTTACCTAAAAAATTATATGATTTTTCTGGTAAGAATTTCCAACTAGAAAAATGTTTCCAGGTTCATGGTAACAAACATATTTCTACTAGAAATGTCTTTCCATAATTTCCTGGAAACTACACTAACAGGACCTTAAGATCCATCTTATGTCTCCTTGAACTAGTTTGAGGTTTAGGACCGTGCTTGTCCAAGCTCAAGGTTGAATCAGTTTGTGTTTTTTTATTTACATCGCTATAGTCTCAATCTATTAAAGGTGAGTCAAGATTCACCCCAAAATGACTAGAAAAATAAAGAAACATTTATTCTAACTAGTAAAAGTAAGAATTCTCTACCCATTTATAGTTAGTGTTACTCCACTTTCTCTATTCCTCTCTAAAGTGCCATCCTCCTACCTAATTTTGCATAATTCATAGTCAACTAAGTGAGGCTCAAAGATAGCTTTAGACACAAATCCAAAGTGATACACTTGCAAAGGTAGATTATACTTTTGCATTTGATGTTGATGCTTAGACAATCATGTAATGCATCAAATTAAAAAAAAAAAAAGATTTATTGGAAAAATTATTTTTTTACTTAATAATTTAATATTAATTATTAATTATTTTATTTAAAATAGAAATATTAGATCATTTTAATTTTTATGTGTTTATCAAAGTACTATTCTAATATATCAATACAGTAATTTCAGCTTGATTTTTGGTGTTTATAAATTCATATAGTTTTGTAAGCAAGACATTTTGACAATATTTAGTAATAATTTATTTTAAATTTAATTAAAAATCATTTAAATTGAATGTTATTTGAAGAAATCTAAACTCATTGATTAGAATTCTAAGACTTCTAAGATGCTAACACTTCTATTACGCACCTAGAATTCTATGAGTTCTAAGATGCTAAATAGAAATTTACAATGCCTAACACGTTTGTTTGAAGAAATAAATCCACTTCACTATTTTCTATTTAAAATTTAAGGGTTTGTTTGAAACCTCCAAAAAATAAAAAATAAAAAATAAAAGAAAATAAAAAATGAGATAATGTTATTTTCTATTATTTATCAGCAGAAAATCATTGAGAGAAAAGAAAATAACAGAGAAAATCATTTTCTCTCTTAGTTAATAAATTTTCTTTTAAAAAATGATAAATTTGAGGAGAAAGAAAAAGAAAAAAAATTGAGAGAAATTTTAATCATTACTAATTTTGTTTATTTTTTTTATTTTCTAAGTGTATCCAAACGAGAGAAACTATATTTTTCTTCCATTTTTCTCTCATTCTCGATGGACATCCAAACAAGAGAAAAGAAACCTCTTTTATTTTATTTTATTTTATATTTCTCTTTCTCTTCTCTTTCTTCTATTTTTTTCTCTACTTTCTATGTTCCAATCACAACCTAAATAGTACTAAATGAGAAAATTTTATATGTGAGATCGTTGAAGTTCCAACTTTTACATTTTATGCTTGTCATAGATATGAAAATAATGTATATGTATTTATGTCTTTAATTATTTTAAAATTTCATTTATTTTATTTTTTGAGTAACTTATTATTTTGTATTTATCCTAAAAATATTTAGATTATCTATACTGCAAAAAAAAAAGTATTAAAAGCTCAAAGGAAACTTTTGCATGTGTTGGATACTTTTTTTTTTTTGCTTTAAAATCAAGTAACTGCAATCAATAGTTAAAAGACGTCAATAATGGATATTGAATCATGCCAAGACTATGGATAAAGACTCTTTGAAAGCCAAAAAGAATGATAAAGACAGATTGAAATGATGAGGCTATATGAAAATAAAAGAAAGAACAAAAGAAAGCTTACGGTTAGAAAGCTCAATCAAAATAAAGCTAAACTCTCAACACGGACCATAAACATATATTTATTTAGTAGATTATGCAAATATAGATACAGACTTCCGTATGGATGGATCACTACCAAGCTTTATTTTTTCGCTTGGTAAACTCTGAAAAGAAAATACAAATTACAGTAGTACCTGTGTGATTGGAACAAACTTGGTCTACTTAGTAAGTGAAAGTGAAAATGAATTACATGTAAGGGAAAGTGAATTACTTGTCGTGTGGTAGATGTAAAGTGCACTGGAAAACACTTTCTTATGTTAGGGGGGTTAGTTAACTTGATGCAGGAGATGAATTTCAGCCACATTACTAAGTTCATCTCCTGACGTTATTAGTGGAGCGCCAGACTTCAAGTCATCTCGATGACTAAAATGAAACTGATCATCATCTCCATGTTATAATTTATGAAATCTGGTTTTTGCCCAAAATTGCCAATCATCCAGATGAATTAAATGTCGGGGTTCGAACCCTTGATGTTTTTTCCCCTCTCTCTATCTCTCCCCGCACCCCCTCTCTCGCTCTCTTCTCATTTTCATTTTTTTCTCCCTCTCTTGTCTCCCTACACCCCCGAGGTCTCTATTCCTTCTCTTCTCTCGGACTCGCTCTCCGGCCTCCGTCTCTTGGTCTCTTCTCCTTTTCATTTTTTTCGCCCACTCTCATCTCCCTGAGCCCTGGAGGTCTCTTCTCCCTCTCTTCTCTTGGACTCACTCTCCAGCCTCTGTCTCTCGGTCTCTTCTCCTTTTCATTTTTTTGCCCTCTCTCCTGCACCCCCTCTCTCGTCTCTCTGCACCCCCGAGGTCTTTGCTCCCTCTCTTCTCTCAGACTCGCTCTCCGGTCTCCCTCTCTCGCTTCTCACTCTCTCTTATCCCTCTCGGCCTCCCTCACTTCTCTATCTCTCTTCTCCCTTTCAGCCTGCCACTCCCTTCTTCCCCTTGGTATTCTCTTTTCTCCCAAAATACCTTTCGATTTTGTTTGATTTTCCCTATTTTGATTTCAATTTTCTTCGAATTTGACATTTGGGCATCAATTCCTTAATTTCTACTTCGATTAGGCATCGATTTCCCCATTCGGCTTCGATTTCACCCTTCGGCTTCGATTTGTCCCAAATTTCAGAAGGTATTACTAAACCCTAATTGTTTTCAATTAAATTAGTTTTTATTTGATTTAATTTTAGTTGTAGTGCCTAATTTGGGGTTATTTGTGCATAATTGTGGGATTTAGGGTTGTAGTTTGGGGTTTAAATTCTTGATTAGGGTTAGGGTTTGTTTTTAGGGTTTGGTGCTCGGTATTTAAGGGTTCTAGAATTAGGGTTTAGGGTTTAGGGTTAAGGATTTATTGTATTTTTAGGGTTTAGGTTCTGGAATTAGGGTTAAGGTTTCGGAATTAGTTTTTTTTTTTTAAAAAAATTAGGGCTTAGTTTTATTGGATGATAGGGTTTAGGGTTTAGGGTTAGGGGATTTTAGGGTTTTTAAGGTCTAGGGTTTTTTGGGTTTTAAGTTCTGGAATTAGTGTTTAGGATTTAGAGTTTAGGAGGTGATAGCGTTTAGGGTTTATTAGGGTTTTTTTAGTCTAGTTCAAACAAGACCGAGTCGCCTTCACAGGCGTCCATTAGCCAACGAAACCCGACCTCCATCACTAACGAGGTACAGTTCATAGTGATTGCGTAGTCATATGGGGCTCTACCAGGGGTGTTCGGTGAATTTTGACTTGATGTGTGTGTTTTTGCATTGTTTAGTACATCTGTAGTAGTGAAAATAGTTTTATTAATTTTGAAATGTTTTAGAATGTTGTTGAAAATTTTTTAAGAGCTATGAAATGTTTTAACCATGTGGTGAGGAGATTTGGGTGTTATACATATCCACCACTTGGTATTCTATTTTTTGTAGTTTGTGTTTCCGTGATGGGTAAAGGTTGTAAGAAGATAACAAACTGCTCGACCATATGACATTTGAATCTTCGAAGATGACAACAAATTGCTCGATCTCTTGGTCCACTCATCTTTGCGGAATACTATTGAGAGAATTTTTGGTGGTTTAAAAGCTCAATTTCAAATATTGAAAGGCGTTCCTCCATTTTCTTTTAAGATCTAGACAAAAATTGTACTTGCTTGTTGCATATTGCACAATTATATACGTGGAGAGGATTACGATGATCTATTTGAAGATGAAGATGATGATTCGGGTGGCGAGCTCAGTGGAGGAGGTGATGCGGTCCAATTAGGTGCAATGGATGATACAGACAACGACGATAACGATGGTCTTGAGGATGAGGGCAACCAAGTAACAAGCTTTTCGGAGGCAGCGCGCATTAGAATCCACAAGAACTGCACAATTTTGAGATGCCGTAGCGATTCCATGTGGAATGATAAATTATGGTTGTATCTTATTGCTTTTGAACATTTGTCATTCATATGTACTAAACTTGTAACTTGATGATTTTAATATTACAGGCACGAACTTGTTATTTGAATAATCTTTCTTTTAGGTTATTAATAAAGTTGTATATGTATTATTTAATATTTTTGTTATATTTTATTAGTATATTAAACTTGATATTTAAGTCTGGTAAATAAAATATAGTTAAAGCATGCATTTGATTAATTAATTATTTTTAATTTTTTCAAATTTATATTATTAATTAATACCATGTAAAAGATCCATCTTATGTTATTAATAAAATACTTTTTATTTATTAATCATATTTTTTTACTCTATTGTATTAGTGATTTAATAGTGGTAATTAAAATATTGTTAACTCAAGCACTTGGTTTAATTAACTCATTTTTATAATTAATAAAAGCAATGGATTTAAATTTAATGGAAAAATATTATTAATTAATAATATGTAAAAATATATAGTATGTTAAAGTTAGCATTTGATAGATTTTTTTCTATTTAATCATGACTTTTTTATGTTAAAGAATACCATATATTATCAATAAATTAATAACTAAATGTATTATATTCGTTTATGTTACTTTTAACATTATTTATTTATTTTTTATAATTAATCATGTACACAGTTAATTGGCTCACGTAATTATTGTATTAATGTACAATAAACAGTAATAATTAAATATAATATATAATTCAATTAATAAGTATATTAATATATTTTAGTTATACATTAGATTAGTTATTCGTGTAGTAATAATGTTTGTTTTACCTAATTTAATGTTTAAGTATTATATTTTAATTAAGTATACTATTACAAGTTACTAATTCTCTTATTTTCCACGTTTTTCTCATTTGGGGGCACTAACACTGGAAACTGTTTTTCGGTGCACATGAACTCGTCCACACTAACACCCATTTCAAAGATGAAGTTCATGTAGATGAATAAAATGAAAATGAAGATGAAAAAATGTAGTGTAAACAAGAAAATGAGTTATTTTTTATAATATGCCTAAATATATCATATACCTAAACAAACATGGTTATTACCCTAATAAGTCAGTTAATGTGGTATTAAAATATATAAATATACTAATTAATTTAAAATATATTTCATTAATAAATTAAGATAGATTGTTGTTTAGTCTAAATTAATAAAATAATTACTTGTGATAATTAACTGGTGCACTAATTAATTATAAAAATAGATAAATAAAAAGTAAAAAAATAATTGTGATGAATATAATAAATAAATAAATAAATAAATAAATAAAATATTTTATTAATGACAAAAGATATATTTTACATAGTATAAAATAATAATATTTCCAAAAAATTAAAAATCATTAGTTTAATTAATAATACAAATAGAATAATTAACAAAAATATATGATCAATTGCTTACTTTATCAAAATTTTAACTACCACTCTTAAATCATTAATTTAAAATAGTAATAAAAATAATAAATAAATAAATAAAATATTTTATAATAATAGAGTTGATGCGTTGATGCCATTTATGTTAAATGTATGTGTAGTGGCATGGCCAATTGATGAGTTGCCATCATTAAGGTCATTTGCATGTGTTATAATTTTCATTATGAGTTCCTCCTTTAGTAGGTTTGGATAAGAATGATTGGATTTTTAATTAGGATGAGAATGAGTAATTAGACAAAGGTTGATCCATTTGGTTTTTGTTGAATCACTTATTATATACTGCAGTTATGAATTTCTTTATATACTATACCTATATTAAGAAAGATTATCGTGCCTTGGTTCTATAAGTTTTTAATCTCCATGTTAGGAGAACATGCAAGTATACCCATATGTGCTAATGATAGTGTATAAAGGAAATTGAAAAAGTGGAATGATTAGTTTGTTATTCTCTGTCTTTGAATATATGTTTTAAGTAATTGCTATCTATAAAATTGAAAATTGTGTATAAATGTAATGCCCTCATTTAGTATATGTATTAATAGTGAATAAAGCATCCCGGAATTGGACTAAGAGTCTTATAATAAACTTGAGTGAATTATCATAAATAACCTTACTTATTTATAAGAGTGAGGGACTATGGATTCATTTAAAAAATTTGAATAAATAAATAAATAAATAAAACAAACCTTAAGTTTTGGGCCCTTGGCATGGGGTTAAGCATATGTTTACAAGTGAATATGTACACCAATTGAAGTGGGGGCCTTGGTTGGATAACCAGGAGAGGAAAAAAAATTTCCCTATTTGCATAGAGGAGTATGAACCTCAATTGTAGTAGGGATTTTGGGTTCACTTGGTTGGTTGGAGGAGGATTATATGAACTTTGTCAGGATGCTGACCTAATGATGTAGACTTCACTTGGGGCGCCAAGTGGGGGATCATGTCTTTTGGGATGTTGAGTGAGGCTTTTGGGCTAGTGAATATTATGTTTATGGACCTATTGAGTCTAGTTTTGGAACATTTGTAGGAATGAATAAAGACCTTATTGAAAAAATCAATAAGAGTATGTGTGTATGTGTGTATATGTCAAACAATCATTACATCAGGAATAAGGACCATATTGAAAAAAAAAACAATATGGGTATGTGTGTGTAATTGGAACTACTATTACACGAGAAATAAGGACCTCATTGGGGAAACCAATAAGGGTTGTATGTGTGTCTAGAATAATTACTACAAGAGGAATAAGGACCATATTGGAAAACTGATATGGGTATGTGTGTGTGTATGGCAACCATAAGGACCTTGTTGGGAGACCAATAAGGGTATGCGTATGTAAAGCAACTATAAGGACCTTGTTAGGAGACCAACAAGGGAATGTGTGTATAAGGCAATTGTAAGGACCCCGTCGGATGATAAACAAGGGCATGTGTATGTTTAAGGCAACCATAAGGACCTTGTTGGAAAATCAATAGGGGTGTGTTTGTGAGTAGAACAACTATTATATAAACTCTGGAATTATTGTGTCTCATCTTTATAGAGGAGTAAGGACCTTGTTGGGAAATAGACAAAGATATGTGTCTTAAGTAGAAAATATACAATATAACTTTTGGAAATGTTGGGCCTCAACTATAGTGAGGGGTAAAGATCTAGTTAGTCAACAAGACTTGTGTGTGTTAAGGAATACAAAGTTCTTGAGAAGAATGTTAACCAAGAATTTTGAGTTGGGTTAAATGGTGAAATTTCATAGAAGCATGTATAAGTTTTAGGTTTGTGCTATCTTCGTGATAAATAATGTTTTACTTTGAGATTTTATTTGTTTTTGAAGTTTTTTTGTATCTAGGAGTAGGATATATTGAGCAATGTGTGGCACTGTTTCAGGGGAATAAGAGAGTTGGGTAGCTTGTTTCCTACACAGGCAGAAGTACTTAAGGAATCATAAGTAGGAGATTGGATAGGTGTAAGAGTTCAAGTTCGTTAGACAATTATATGTTTTTAAATTACAATGGGAGAGTTTGTACTGAGAATATCTAGAATATGTATAGGTATGTGATGTAAAATAAGGAGGTTGACACTATGCCATTCAAAGTGTGTTTACTTTTGTGAACTTAAGAGCATTTCTATGACAGTATGAAAATATGGCAGTATCAAAATGCTAAAATGGTTTAAGTAGAATTTGTTTTTTTGCCACCTTAAAGGAGCGTCATGTTTGATATTCTATGAGTTAGAATTCGGGCGTGATAACCACGATCTAATAGCTTGCTTTAACCTATATAATGTTTTATGTAACAAGAGCAACAATAATTGCAGAAGAAGAAAAACAAGCACAAAAAAATATAAGATTTATACAGGTTCGCCTCAAGGTGAGACTGCGTCCTGTCTTCTGCTGTTACAGTAATTTACTATGAAGATGAAATAGTTTACAAGAAAAATTGCACACACTCATGTTTTTCTGTAACCTCTCTCAGTCGCAACTGATGATCCTCTTCCAGGTGATAAACCTTAACAACGGTGTCCCAAAATATAAAGAGAAAACAAGGGCAACCGTTGTATAAGTGTGAAATCCCCAAACTACCTTTAATAAAACAACAGTCAATATATCCCCAAACTATGTCGATCCGTATACTAACTCAATGTAAGGTGTTAATTAGGCTCTACAACTTAACAATTTATATAAATGGTAAAAATTACTAGTCTTCAAAACCTTCGAGTTGTTCAAAATAAACTTCTTCTTGAATGTACCAATTTAGGAATACATACTTTACATCTATTTAGTACAATTTGCACTTCCTACGACAAACATAGGCTAAAAGGCTTCGAATTGGTCTTGCCACATGTGCGTAGGTTTCTTCGAAATCAGTTCATTCTTCTTGGTTATATCCTTTGAAACTAAATTGGCTTTGTTTTTCACTACTTAGTTTTCTTCATCAGCTTTGTTCCTCAAGACTCATTGAGTTCCTATCATTTCTTCATTATGGGACCTCGGTAATAGAGTCTAACCTTTGTTTCTTTTAAATTGATTCAATTCCTCTTGCATTGACATAATCCAAAGGTCATCTTATTAAGCTTCGACTAAGCTTTGGGGTTCTATTTGAGAAATGAAGACACTATTTGCCATAGTTCCATGAGTTTCTCTTCTATTTGCAATTTTGCTTTGAGGGCCACCAATGATTTGTTCTAATGGGTGATTAACCATGAACTTATAGTTCTTTTTGGTTATACGATTCATTTGGGTTCTCATCACAATTTTGGTCTTGAGGTTGAGATCTTGGGGATGAATCGAACGGGTTTCCCTCTTCGTCAACAAAAAATTGGAGTTGGGGTTGGATTTTGATGAATCAGATTCATCAAACTCAACATGTACTGACTCTTTGACTCTCATTGATGTCTAGTTATAAACTATTTATGCTTTGCTATGAGTTGAATAACCGAACAAAATTCTTATGTCAACCCTAGAGTCAAACTTCCATAATATTTCCTTTTGTTATTTCAATATAAACTCTTTGTATCCAGAAGATCTAAAGTAGGTGATGTTGGGAAGGGTGTTCGTATACAACTCATAAAGAGTTTTATTGAGAAGGGGCCTTATGCTTACTCGATTTATGATATTGCAAGTGGTATTTACGGCTTCAACCCAAAATTTATGTGGCATGTTGTATGCATGTAGCAAAGTTCTAGCATCTAAATTAAAGTTCAATTTTTTTTTCTCTCAACAATACCATTTTGTTGTGGAGTTCGAGGAGCTGATAACGTATGGTCCATACCATACTGTGAAATATTCCTTGAAGTATTAAGTTTTCAAATTCGAGTCACTCCTAATTTTGACAAAGTTATAGTTTTTCTCTTTTTTAACTTTTCACATAGTTTGGCAAAGGCTAGAAAAACATTATCCTTGTGAGTTAGGAAGTCTACCTATATGAACCTAGAATAGTCATCTACCACAACTAAGGTGAGACACTTTCCATTCCGGCTTAGGGTTTGAGTAGGTCCAACTAAATCCATGTGGATTAGTTGAAGAGGTCGAGAGCTCAAAACTACATTATTTGATTTGAAAGAATTTTTGTGCTGCTTCCAAGTTGGTAAACATCATAAGGTCTCTCTAGTACAATTTTTTGATCTGGTAATCCTTTCACTAGGTTTTTCTTTGCTAATTTGTTTAAGGAATCTGTTTCTATATGTCCTAGTCTCTTATGCCATAACCAAGATTTATCAATCTTTACACCCAACAAATGACACTAGTTGAGGGTAAATTAACTATGTTCAAAACATCGAGGTTTCTATTTCTCTGTTCGTCTTGAACTAGTTCATCGTTTTCATTCTTTACTAAGCATTTGTCATTTTAAAACAAAACTTTGTTGCCTTTGTCACAAAATTGATTAATGTAAGTAAATCATGCATCAACCCTTCTACATAATAAACATTGGATATGAAAGAGGTTGAAGTACCAATTTTACTAATTCCTTTGATGGTATTTTTGCTATTGTCTCGACAAGTTACATAACCACCATATATAGGTTTGAGTTCAACGAACTTCTTCTTGTCATGCGTCATGTGCCACGAGCAACCGCTATCCAAAATCCAAACATTTTATGGTGCCTTGGCTTGAAAACAAACCTATCACAAGAGATTTAGCCCTTAGAGATCCGTTTTAAGTTGGGTCTGTTGGGGATAACATTTGAAGCACTAGGTGATTTGGGCAACCAAATTTGTTTGCCCAAGTTCTTATGGGCTACCACAGCCTTTTCGATTGTTTTGGGTACCCAACCTTGTTTGATGCCAGTTGCGTTCTTAAATTTGGCAAATATGGGCATAATGACCCACTTCATTGCAATTGTGGTATTGAATGTGAGGAATGTGAGTGAACTTCATAATTTGTTTTTTCTTGTTCGTCCCAACTTTCTTCCTAGGTGTGGGTTTTTGTGATAGATCTTTCGCTTGTTGTTCTAGATCTATGCTTTTCTTTTCATCACATGATAACTTGTCTATCAACACACTTTGCCTTGAAGCATAGGCCATATGACTTTTATTTTCTTCCTTCAAGGCACTAACCTAGTCCTTGAGCTTCGCCATTTCATGTCTTTATATCTATTTAGACTATGAATTGAATTTTATAAAAGTAATACAAATTCATTTTTATAGTCTAAGTCATCTCTTCCAAAGTGGTAGGCTCATCATCATCTTCAATAGCTATGAGTCCAACATCATTTTGTTCTTCCTTGGAATGGTTTGACTCATCATCCGTAGTATTCCAAGCTGAGATCAAGACTTTCTTCCTCTTGTTCTTGGGAACTTTGATTGCGGATAGAGTTTTTCCTTTTAGGTTTAGGCATTTGTTCTTTATGTGCCCTGATTTACCACAGTTAAAACAAATGTCAGATTTCTTAAATGATTTGTCATTTTGAGTTATGGTATGATCTTTTCTAAAGTTCTTTTTCCAATACATTTTTTTAGATGTCTAGTAATAAAAACTCACCTCATTAGAGCTTTCTTTACTAGAAGCATTTTCAACACTAACTTGGCATTTAGAGCAATTGTTTATCTTTTGGGTTGCTCTCCCTCAACTTCTTGAGGTTTCATTTCTCAATAGTTCTAAACTTAGCATTATCACGAATGACTGTCTTCCTCATGTTCCATGACTTTGGAAATGTCTTGAGAAGTTTGTCATTTTGTCTATAGAGGGAAATCTCCTCTCTCAAGATGTTCAATTCATTTATAATATGAGTGAACTTAGAATTCATGTCATTTATTGATTCGCTCGGTTTCAACTTGAATTCACACACACATTTCCAGAATTGATATAGTTGTTATTCTACTCACACATACCCTTGTTGATTTTCCAATAAGTTCCTTATGGCTGCCTTACACATATACTTACCCTTGTTGGTCATCCAATAAGGTATACACATAGCCTTGTTGGTCTCCCAACAAGGTCCTTATGGTTGCTTTACACATGCACATACCCTTGTTGGTCTTCCAACAGGTCCTTATTCCTCACTGAAGATGAGGTATAACATTTCAAGATAGACTTAATAAGTCCATACTCATAATACTGGCCAATCCACATCTCTCAATTAGCATCCCAAAAGAGGTCACGATTCCTCACTTGGCGTCCCAAGTGAAGTCCACATGATCTTGTCAGTATCTTGATAAGGTCTATATGATCCTCCTCTAGACAACCAGTCGAGGCCCAGACTCTCTACTACACGAGACACAATTACCTTTCCTCTCTTGGTCACCCCGATGAGGACCAAAACTCCTCTATGCAGATATGACACAATATTTTTCCTCTTATGGTCTTCCAAATAAGGTCCAATTTCCCCCACAATAGTTGGGGCACAATTATTTGTAAGCATTTGCATAACCCCATATGCCAATGGTCTAAATCTTATGATTTTTTTCAAAAGAAACCCACACACTCTTACCACTATGTAAGGTCAATTATGACCATCCATTCGAGTTTATTACAAGACTCTTAGTTCAAGTATTGAATGTTTTGTTCACACTATTATTGCATACACAAAAATAAGACACTTCATATGCACATGCAATTTTCAATATTGCAGTTAATAATTATCGGAGACATATATTCCAAGACATACGATTTAATACTAATCCATAACTGAGTTATTGCCATAAAACAATAGTCAAAGGTCTCATCCAACACAAGAATAACAACTTAATTGCTCTACATGTCCAATTTCCTTATACACTATCAATAGCTCTTATTGGTATACTTGCATATTCTCCTAACATGGAGATTACAAAACTGTAATAATCTTTTTTTGATAAAGATATAATATATAAAGAAACTCATAAAAGATATTCATGATCCATGCCATTGGAACCTAATCAAAAGGTACTTACCTCTTTGTCGAAATATCAAAATCACACAATATATTCTGATCAGTAATTTAATGATTTTAGAAATAAGATTTAGCATGTAAACCTACTAATTAAATTCATAACTGCAATGCATAGTAACTAATTCATTCACACCCTAATTAAAAAAATCCAATAATTCTTAACCAAACCTACTAAGAAGGAACCTACAACAATAATTATAACCCATGCAAATGATCTCATCAATTTGGCCATTAAATTGTACATACATTTAACATCGATGACACTAACTCATTTGTATACCTATCATAAATACAAGAATTTCAAAGTAAGATTACAAGTTTTATTATGTCATGTTTAACCCCTTTGAAGGAGTGGTCTACTGTAAGACATGTATATAAAGAGTTTCAATGACGTATATGAATCATGTATTCAATTTCCAAAGTAATCTCTCACTCAACAAAGTAGATTGGAACAACATCATTAATTTAATTCGTATATCAAAATCTTATCCATTTTCATATCATGCATTGGAAACTAATGACCGCACTGAAAACACATATATCACTTGATTCAACAAATTTATCTTTCCACCAACATTACTCACTCTATCTTTTTATTGATTCACATGAACACTAATCTAAAACAAACGTGTAGTAGGATGATGATATGCAACATTTTCAATGGTCTATCTTAACAAGCTAATAAATTTAGGTTTTAGCTATATTCATATTGAGATCCATGTAACCGAAGTCCTCTCTATTAGGTATAGAGGGTATAAAAGTTGATTCTCTAGGACTTCATACATAATCACTACAATGTCTTTGTATAACATTGCAAGGAACTAGAGAGCAAAGGTTAATTAGGATGTATGTTGGCTTCTTAGGCTTGCCCACTTTGGTATAAGGCAAATTAGTATAATAATATAACCGCATCACCTTAATATTTTTAAAACAATCATATACAGTCACCTTAAAAATTATAGATCCACCATCTCCATTTTTCTCTCTCTCTATTAAGGTAAACGTGTAGTCATCAACATGATTAACCAGATACTTAGATTTGTACTTAGATTTGCAGATTGTGCACAAGTAACAATTTCATATAATAGAACAACCAACTCTCTAACATGCTTATATATGAATGAGGAAGATGGTCAACAGAAAAGGTAGAGCATGATGTTAAAATGAGAAATATGAAACTCATAAATGCGTATTGCAGAGCTATTCACTCGATCGCATAATCTAACTTAGTATTCAAGTTAGGGTGAATTGAGAGTCTAAATTAGATTAAAATGCTCATTGAGAGTTTGAATTGGATTAAAATGTTTTAATTTTCTGAAATTTCATATTCCTTTTAATTTCATGCATGATTAGTAGAGTACTGGGATTTAAATGCTGAAATCGAGGTTTGGATTAAGAGTAGGATTATTTAAGTTCTGAAAGTTTATGTTTCATGTCGGTTCAATTGTAATTAGATGTATATTGAGTTTGAAGTCCTGAAATTGATAGTTCTGATTTAAAATAGAAATAATTGAATTTTTGTACTTTATGTTTTATTTCAAGGTGAGTAGGATTAGAGGTATAATTGGTTTAAGGGTTCTGAAATTGAAGTCCACATTTCAAACTTAGGCAAGGGTTCTGAAATTTCATATTTATGTTTTTTTTTGAATAACTACTTTAAGTTGGATCAAGAAATAAGAGTTTTTGAAATTTCAAGAAACTTGAGTTAAGACAAACTTTGCTTCCATGAAAATATGCTCTAGGGAATATAGGAAATGAGACTTCAAAAATGGTGTAAGTAATTTGGAATGAGATTGTGAAGAGTCTAAAAATTGCATATATTAGGTGTAAGGGTGTAAGGGTTCCAAAATCTTCCAAAGGGGTTTATCAATTAAAATTGGTCTCAAAACAGTGATAGTCAAACCAAGTCCTGTTGTGGACTTTTCTTATTGACAACCAGAAAGTGGACCATCTCAATCTTGTGGACTGAACAAAGGCCAAACAAATGTTGAAGAAAAAAAAATCTTAGGGTGAAGATTTTTATATAAATACTAAATGCAAGAATTTGGAATCAAGTGAATAGCTCCGCAATGAGCATTTGTGAGTTTCTTGTTCCAAAAGTAAACACATAAAAAAAATAAAAAAATAAATCCGATATCATAGTTTTCTAGTCATGAACAAAACCAATGATCAATAACTCTTTTCCCAAATGGTTAGCCCAATAGGAACCTCACTCTTAATAGGCTATCCTTATCATTTAGACCTCCAAAAAGGACATAACCAAGAAAATATTGATTGTAGGTTATTCCCACATTGCTTTTGATGATAGCAAAACTTAAATTAAACTAATAACTTGCAAATCTAATATATTTCAGATACTTCACCTTCATGGGCATCTCAAGGTTTAAAGCTTTAAAGCTAAAATGAAGACCTCAAGCACAATTGAAGAACATTTCTTGAAGAAGCACCTAGGAGGAAGAAGGCAACAAGAATATTGGAGTTCAAACATCATAGACAAACATTTAACTCAGTCAATTTATGTAATAAAGTATTCTAACTCCAATTCCTTAAGTACTTGTGAGATAGAGCTTTAGAATATAAATTTTATATAGACATATTTAGAATCATCATACACAACACTTAGAAACATATTGAAGTACTTAAAGAGGAATTCCAATGCTTTATAAAATATACATTTTTAGTCTGGCATTGGATTGATCGATGAGTCACTGACTGTGATCGATCATCCAAAATTGTGCATGCTGGAAATATAAAACTTGATCGATCAACTAAAGTCAATTGATCGATCATCCCTCATCGATTGATCGATCATAGCTGTCCAAACATGCAGAATTTACATGGAATAATCGATCATCCCTCTAGATTGATCGATTGATCAATCAGTCAGAACCTTGCCAGTAAGGGACTTCAAGCATGATCAATCATACTTGTAATGCATAGGCAAAGGGAATCTTGATTGATCAAACAACCACTTGCAATGATCGATTAACTTTACTTTTCTAGACCAACAATAACATATTGATCGATCAATAAGTCACTCTCTAATATAAAAGTAGCCGTTATGATTGATTGATTGATCAGTCACTTACTATTGATCGATCAATCAACAATCTGATTTTTTAAAATGGGAAAATAACGGCTAATTGAGTTGGGGAAGCTATAAATACCCCGCCAAACAGTGAATAAGGAAGTAAATGAGCATTAATTGGCATATCCTCAAGTCACAAATCTTTATCTTGCAAATTCTCACCAAAAGTGTTTTAAAGAGAAAGAAAGAGAGCCTTACCCTTGAAAATCTTCTCTCATTCAATCATCCTTGCATGCATCAAAGAATAAACTTCTTGATCATTCTACAATATGCTACAAAGAAGGAGGCAATTTGAATATCTCAAGGAGAAACATCTCTCCAAGTAAGGGTATAATTTTTGCCTTTCTTTTCATGAAATTGTGAAAGGTTTATTTGGAACCTGTTAATCTAGATAAAAAGGCCTAGCTAGAGTTAAAATCTAGCAACAATCTCTTGGGGAGATTGGCTTGTGCAAAAATTGTGTATTGAGCTACACGTGGCCAAAGAAAGTCGGAATATCTTTATAATTTTCAAGTTATTAGAGCGTAATAGTAAAAATTTTCCCAAGTAAGGGTTCTTGGGCATTGACTACCACAAAGGGAACATCAGGATTTTTTTTTTCTTTGTCCCTATGGTGTGTCCATGCTATTATTTTCATTGAATTTTTTTTATGCATGATATTTCAATTACATCCACAAATCGATTTAAGCTGAATATCTCAATTTACTTCCTCCTCTTGAGAAGCCACCCGTGCCAACAAAAAATTCATTAATAAGAAATCACGTCCTTTGCACTATTAAAAAGTTTCATCTTTGAGAAAATTTGATATTTATTAGACAAAAATCCCCTTATTATTCCTATTTGAAATGTTGATTTTTAGGATTTCATAGATAGTAAGATTAAGCAAAGGAGGGAATGAAGAAGAAAGTAGAGGGAATATGATACACGTCCAAGAGAGAGAGAAGAGAAGAGTACATGAAGGTAAGAGGAGGAAAGAAATTAGGGTCTTGGACTTAGTCCAAAATCTCCCCCTTAAGTTGTATTTATAAATATAAAAAGTACTAACATTACAAGAATACCCTTCACCTAGTAAGAGTAAACAAAAGACAAAAAACATAAACTAATTATATCAATGACAGTCACACTCCAACTTATCCATATCTTCCAACACCCCCCTCAAGTTGGGAAGTAATGACAATGATCCCAACTTGAAACAAATAACATAGATGTAGTAATAAATTCCTCCATCATGGTGTCCAAGGATGAGTGCGAACTAGGCACCGCCTCTCAAAGGGTAATAATGGGTGATAAACCATAAGCCAAAACCAACTCAAAGGATCTTGAGCAAAATATAGTGATAAAAATCACTAAAGTGGGTAATGCCTATCATTCACAAAACAATGATAAAAAACCCAAGGGTACCAATAAAAAAGTCAAACAGGACTTAAAAACACCCACATATACAAAATAGACCAACCAAAACAATGTACCATAAGGGTTACCTAAAAAGGGGTAAATGAGAGTCAAATAAAAGACGGTAGGAGTAATTCTGTCAAATAATAATTGGGTAATGGGGAATCATTGAAAAATAATGTGAAGAAACCGAGGTCATAATGTGCTTTATTTTCTTAAGTAACTCAAATTCTTCATCGTTTGAACCAAAGCCAACAATAGTAAGCAAATAATGACCTAAAGCAAGCAACCGATGATTTATTCTTCAATAATAATGTCTCAATCAAAGAGACACAATAGTCATTGTAGTAATGAGGCAACACCCAAATATCACGTACCAAAAATATTGTTATATAGCAGTAGATAACCAGTAGGCAGCAAAAGTCCTTAAGAGCAATAAGAACACACGAGATAATTTGCAACGAGTCTATCCTTGAATAGGGAAGTTGTACACCAAGTAATAAGTTGAACCAAGTGTTGTTTGATAATTAATAAATTAAACAATCTCCGACAAGCTTATATGATGTTATATAACAATAGCTTGATGATCAAAACAACAAGATAAAAATCATCAATGTGCTGGAATTCAAGAGATAATAAGTGAATCAACTATCACAACATCAAACATGAATAGTGTTAGAAGATAGAGCCCAAACCCACACGACCAAGGAAGGCCCACATATCCAAGTGTGTTGAAAGATGGGCCCAAACATATAAGACTAAGGAAGACCCACTCATCCAAGATGTGGAAGATGGGTTCAAGGCCCATAGATCAAGGAGAAGTCCCATAGGCCCATACAATGATGGCAGGATGGTAAATAAAGAGTCATCTCATAGAGATGTCATTGATTTAACTATGTTAAAGTTCCAGGGTTAAAACCCTAAACCCGATGTTCAGGGGTATTATTGTAATACAATAGTTTGATTAATCTATAAATTGAGTTTTAGGGGAAGGGTTAGGATCATCAAGTCCATAACCTCTTCTCCTCTAATTTTCTCCCAATGGGTCTGTTATGCACGCAATAACATTATTATTTTAGTTGTTTTATTTAATTTACTTTATTTTATTTCAGTTTTAGGCCATAGGGGTATTTTTGGAATTATTTATTAATAGGGATATTTTTGGAATATTTTATTCTTAGGGATATTTCTGTAATATTTTATTAAACCCTAACAGGGTGAACCCTATTTAAGGGGTAAGAGTAATGAGAAAGGAAGCATTGAAGTATTAAGAATTAGGTTAAATTTAGCGTAAGAGGCTTAGAGTTCTCCTCAACGAGCTCTAGGGTATCAAGCTTCCCTTTGGTTTGATCTTCGTTTTCGTCTTCCCCATGTCTTCCTACTACCCCTATGGTAATGCTTGGAAGACCCGTAACCCGTGGCAGATTGCAGATCCTCCCAAAGAATCCACATGTCAGATTCGGGACCGTATCAACTAGTATCAGAGCGGGAACACAATGGGTTATTCTATATCCCAAGAAAGATGGATTGCTATGGGTAAGGAATTGGAGGAAATACGAGCACGGTTAGATGCTTCCATTGAACATTATGGAAGGGAGAAACTTGTTGTTACAGCAAAACAGGTCATACGACCTCAAATCTCTATCTCAGACGGGCAGAACGGACCATGGCCAGAAAATTCAAAAATTTCGTCTCGAGAGGCGGATGCAGAAAAACAACAGAAATCAGTCCTCCCCTGTTCATGACAACCCAAGCATGCAGCCATAGTCCGTTACGCACGGGAGGGGAAAAATTTCCGTTCCGCATGGGAGGGGAAAAATTTCCCGGCCATTCCGACCGGGAAATATTTCCGAGAGTCTGTCTCGGAAAAATTTCAATCGGCGAAGCCTCCAAGGGCTGCTAGTCACTGCAGAAGCAGCATGAGACTTCGTCGGTGACAATTCCGCCCTGTTCGGCGACATTCCAACAGCATCTACCGTCGACATTCCAACAGAAGATCGTCGGCAACATTTCCGTAGAAGACCGTCGACGAAAATTCTGCAGAAGACCCATCGGCGACATTCCAGCAGAACCATCGGCGATATTCCGAGAGCCCTCTGTCTCGGCAACTCTCCCATCGGCAAAGCGAAGCCCCAACGGGCTGCTCTTCATCACCGGAAAATCAGGAGATTCCGTCGGTGCCGGGAGAGAGGAAGGAGACGTCTGTCACCGGACTTCGACAGTGCCGTGAGGAAAGGATCTGCCAGCCGCAAAGTTCGGGAGTGCCGAAGGAAGAAGACGACTCCCGATTAAATTTTCCTAACTTAGGAAAATTTAATCGGCCCGGTCTGCTAAGTCGCACGCCGGACCGGGTTCCTGAACCGAGTCAACCCAGGTTAACTCGAACCGGCCCAAAAAAAAAAAAGTTGTCCAGAAGAGGGGTCATGCGCCGGACCGGGTTCCTGAACCGGGTTCCCCAAAAAAAATTATTGTCCTGAAGGGGGGTCATAGCTATCGCGGATGCTACTTCGGCACCGGTGGAGACATCGGCATACCGACACTACTTCCGAGCTTGAGGACAAGCTCGTCTTCCAAGGGGGCTATAATGTTATGCACGCAATAACATTATTATTTTAGTTGTTTTATTTAATTTACTTTATTTTATTTCAGTTTTAGGCCATAGGGGTATTTTTGGAATTATTTATTAATAGGGATATTTTTGGAATATTTTATTCATAGGGATATTTCTGTAATATTTTATTAAACCCTAATAGGGTGAACCCTATTTAAGGGGTAAGAGTAATGAGAAAAGGAAGCATTGAAGTATTAAGAATTAGGTTAAATCTAGAGTAAAAAGGCTTAGAGTTCTCCTTAACGAGCTCTAGGGTTTTCAAGCTTCCCTTAGGCTTGATCTTCGTTTTCGTCTTCCCCATGTCTTCCTACTACCCCTATGGTAATGCTTGGAAGACCCGTAACCCGTGGCAGATTGCAGATCCTCCCAAAGAATCCTTGTGTCAGATCCGGGACCGTAACAGGGTCTCTCTTCGTTTTTCTCCATGAGCTAAATCCATGAAGTCCTGAAAATCAACATGGTATCATAGCTTTGATTTTCAGGACTCGGGTATGTTTTTTTAGAATTCCAAAAACCAATTTTTTCTTTTGCATTTTATTTTTTGTAATTGCTTGAGCTTCATTTTATTTTTTTATATTGTTACTCTGGTTCTCTGGCCTCAAAATAATCTCAATATTTTGTTGGTGAGGGAGACGACGAAGGAGAAGATAAAGCTATTTTTCCATTTTTCATTGATGTCTGGCCTTCTCTATCTATGAGATTAATCAAAAGATTTCCGTTCCAGTTTGATTTATTTTTGGGAAGTTTCTGTTTTCCTTTATCAAAGGTGGCTCAGGATCTAGCAACGCCACTGAGGAAACTACGAGCATAAGACAAACACGAGTGAATCAACCTTCCGCTTTGAATATGCTACTATTTCTTCTCGATCTTCATCATCTCTGTTGTTGCGTGTTTGTATTGTTGCTCGACTGGAAAGTTGTCGTCCAAAGTTGACAACTTTACTACTGTGCTGCTGCTTATTCGGTTATGCCAGTGTGTCACTGAAGGACTTGATCCCATAGGAAGATTATTGCTGGTTGGTTGTATCTTTTCAATAACTTTATGAGATATTAGAATCTAGTCGGGATTTTTGTTTCTTACCTTTAGAAAATAACTGGTTGGCATAAAAAAATAGCATCAGAGACGACAACTTCTCGCAATGAGGAAGTCTCATTGGTCACTGCGATGATACGTCTCTGCTCTCTCTGGTTTTCCACGCTATTCGGAACCAGAGAAGATGACTTTGCTGTGAGATTGCCGAGTCCAGTTTTTGCTTCGTGAGGAAGATGACTCGTTGTTCAGCGTTGTGAGGAAGAAGAAGGCATTCCGAGAGGGCTTGCTTGGTTACCGCAGGATGATTCTGCTGTCCCGAGTTGTTCGACACCAAGGGGAAGAAGACGTTTTCCCGATTCTTACTATTGCCGATGATATTGGGAAAGAGTCCAGAATTCGAATATTTTTTTGTACCGCCAAGTCATTGGTCCGCTTGAAGAAGGTGACACTGTTGGAAATTTTTATGTTTCCTAACTTAGGAAACTAGTTTTTATTGACAACTATCCCAACCCGGTTCGGATAAACTAAGTGAGTAAACTCAAACATGGCTCACTTATTTTATACCACGGTATACGTGTCTAGACCAAAGTTTATACATATTTCTGTCGTGATTCGGATATATTGGTCTACTATTTGGCGCGACTCGGTAAATTTTTTCTTTGGTTGGATTATTACTTTGAAGAATTGACAGATTATTCCTTGGTCAGCATATTATTTGGTACAACTACTTGCATTGGATTATTTCATTGGTCAAATTTATAGGGATTATTTCATTGGTCAAATTTATAGGGATTATTTTGGTTCGTGTTATATGGGCCCAAACCCATTTCAGTTGCTGCTATTGTGTCTCTTTGGATGAGACATTATTATTGAAAAAGAGGTGGCCTTAGTATATGTTACATTACTGTGATGGGGGAGCTTATTACTATATTCACTACCCGTAAGGACATCTATGTTATTTCACCGTGATGGAAGAGTTTATTACTAACTCTATGTTATACCCCCATGAATTAGCATTTATTTCTCCTACCACTTGAGAGTCGTTGTCCTGTGGAGGGACAAGGTGATGGAGGAGTTTTTTTTATTATACTTCTGAACAACGTATACACCCCCTACCTACATTAATAGGAGTGACACTACCTATAGAAGATAGGAGTGTGCCGAACATCCAACATGAGTTATTTGACTAGATTAAAGAACAATGTTATACAACTTGAAGTAATTTTACTCTCACTTTTCTTATGCCAGCTGGGCCTCATGAATGAGAGCACCAGCATGAGGGGGAGTATTGGAAGATGTGCCACATTATACAAAAAAATATTTTATACATCATTTGTAGCAAGCTGGGAGTTCATGCTATTCTCTCACCCCTAGCTTGAGGGGGAGTGTTAGAAGATAGGGCCCAAGCCCACACGACCAAGCTTCCACATATCCAAGTGTATTGGAAGATGGGCCCAAACTCATAAGACCAAGGAAGACCCACATCCAAGAGATGTGGAAGATGGGCTCAAGGCCCATAGATGAAGGGGAAGGCCCACAAGGCCATACAATGATGGCAGAATGGTAAATAAAGAGTCATCTCATAGAGATGGCATTGATATAATTAGGTTAAAACTCTAGGGTTAAAACCCTAATATAGTAGTTTGATTAATCTATAAATTGAGCTTTAGGGGAAGGGTTAGGATCATCAAGTTCATAACTTCTTCTCCTCCAATTTTAATCCAATGGGTCTCTCTCCCTTTTTCTCTATGAGCTAATGGAGTCCTGAAAATCAACAAATAGATGCCATGATCATCAGCATAATATCAGCAGCATGATACCAGCAACTTGGCAGCAATAATGTGACCAGAATATTCACCAATTAGATAACAACAAACACAACAGAAACAACAGTCTGCTGCTGAAGTCATTGTCATGCTGGAATTAAAACATGTCATGTTGATTCACCAATTAGATAAACACAACAATGGCGATATGTTTCAAAAATAAATCAAAGCAGGCTGATTAAACCATTTGCTGATTACAACAGCTTACTCAACAAGTAGATAAAACAACCATCTTGCTGGAATTCAAAAAAGAGTAGCAACGTGACCTGCTTGTGGATATAAGATTCCAGAACACTTGAAACTCAACAACCTGCTGATTCACCAACTAAATAAAACAAAATAAGAGTAGCAACGTTACCCAATTATCTCAACACCAAGTGTATGATTCAATTAAAACACCAGGATTGCACTTGAGCAGCAATGAGACTAGTGTTGGAATTCAAGAGAGTAGAGAAGGCCGCAACTGCTTCTCTTATCAAAGCAGGTGACTATGTGTTCTGCTACTGTTTATGTCTAGCAGCAAAGTGTTAATTAACAAAGCCTTGAAGATGATTAAAAAGGATAGAGATAAGAGGCATCCCAATGCGTTGAAGCAAGGAGGAAAGTTTCTGTTGAGTCAAGGGAATTCAAGTTGAAGAACAAATGCCTCTTCCTCTACTACTGGTAATCAAGAACAGAGAGACCACAAAGAGCAAGCTTCGAAGCTGAGCCAATCGTATCCCAACAGCCACACCAACTACTGTTAATCAATATGTTCTTGCAGAGGTTAACCAGTAATGCTTCTGTAGAAAATTTTCAAAACAGAGATGAGATTACATAACCACGAAAGTTCCTTTGCTGCTACCCGATGACTCTTGCAAATACTTCTAAAAAAAAAAGAAGAAAAAAGGTCTGAATATGCTCGTTAGATCCAGATATATGGCTGAATACAAACAACTTACCCCTACTTAATAGTATGGATTAGTAAGCCTTTGATAATTGCAGGTAATAATAATCATCTTTTTGTCATAAAAATAAAGAAGATGATCAACAACAAGTTTAGCCGAGTTTAGAAGTTCCATGCAAAAAAAGAGAAGCCTGCTAGTATTCAAATATTAAGGTCGAACGAGAAGAGAAGGTGAAAAGCCATGAAGCCGAGAGGAAGGTGATCCACGTACAAGAGATCATGCCATAATTCATGAAGTTTCCTTTACTTGAGTTAGGAAACATTTTAATAATAGAAATTTCCTTCTATGTCGTGCCTCTTGCCTGAGATTCAAAACTAGAAAGTTTCTAGTTCAGAAACTAGAAACTTTCCAAGTTTAGACAGAGAATAACTCAGAAATTTTCCAAGTCTAGTAATCTTCCTCCGTTGGCCAAGTTTCCAATTTTTGAACCCTTCAAAAGGTGCAATGACGGCCAAGGAATGATGGGAATAGTTCTGAGTTCCAGAACATAACAAAGTTGCCAACCCAATGGAAGAACATAACCAAAACCGTAGAGAAAAGCAGCTTCAGATTACTTACTAGAAGACCTTCACAATATGAGATCATCACATTGATCTGTTGTTTCTTGGTTGACGAAGATCGAGTTGCTGTTACCTGTGAAAATGAGGATGTTACGCACCCAATCTGAAATAACTGCCACAAGAACTGCACAAGCGCTTTCATCGGAAGCACTTGCACTTTGTTGATCAATTGAAGCAAAGGAGACAAAATATTTGGTCTTGGCAAGCCTGTCTCTAGTGGCTATGGAACCGAGAAAAAAAATTAGTTCATGGAGTCCAATATCATGTTGATTTTTCAGGATTCCATAGGTAATAAGGTTAAGCAAAGGAGAGACGGAAGCAAGAAGTAGAAAGCAGAAAAAATATGACACATGTCCAAGATATAGAGAAGAGAAGAGTATGAGAAGGAAAGAGAAGGAAAGAAATTAGGGTCCTGGACTTAGTCCAAACCTTCCCCTTAAGTTGTATTTATAGATATAAAAAGTACTAATAATACAAGAATACCCTTCATCCTAGTAAGAGTGAAAAAGAGACAAGAAACATAAACTAATTATATCAATGACACTCACACTCCAACTTATTCATATAAAGTAATACAAAAGATTTATCCAACAAAAGCTCATATACTCTATATTATAAGCCAAACTATTCCTAAAAAGAAACATTCGGTTGCTCCCTACATAAAATTCCACTTTCTTTCATGCTCACATATGCCAACAAAAGAAATTTTATCAAAAGAACTCTTATCCTTGACACTATAAGAAAGTAAAAAAAAATGTGTTGTTTACAGCACAAAAAAATCTCTTTTCATTCATACTCAAAATAATGCCAATCCGAAAACCTATCTTGGAAATTTTTGAATAGTACATTGCAATCCATTCAACAAATCTACAATAGCATGGGCCATGATTCAAGTATGTAGTAAACTCATGTTGAAGGCCTGAAACCGAATTTTTTCTCAACCAAGATTATGTTGTTTCATATGACAACAATGTAAGAAAACATAAAAACGAGGAGGTCTGAAGCAAGAATCTTGCATCCTTCAATAATGAAAGAAAAAGCAGTAATTAATTCATGAAGAAAGTACTTATCTCGAATGGATAATCATTGATTTTTGCCTAGTGAATCAAGCCTTAGCATGACAGACGGACATCTTAAATTCTCGAATTTTTGGAATCTTGAAGTCCTTGCTCTAATACCATGCAAATTTCAGGATTCCATGATAAAAAAATTTTATTCAGGTAGTGAAGAAAGGAAGAAGGGAGAAGAAGAGAATAGAAAAAGAAGAAAGAAGAGGAGTGTAAAGAGAAATGGCTAGTGAGAGAGAGAGAAGGAGAGCTCGTTGGTGAAAGAGAGGGGAGGATAAGGGATGCGAGTTTAGATGCCCTAATCTTCCCTCTTAACCTTTTCAATAATACAACAATTACAAGAATACCCTTCACCCTAGTAGATGTAAATAAAAGACAAAAGATCATAGGCTTATTACATCAATGATACTCAAACTTGATCATATCTTCTAAGACCATCACTTTTGTGTAAACCATTGTAGGATTTCGTTTTGGTTGAAAGAGTCACAAAAAATGAGGGTTTTACTTGGGATTTGAGGGAGGGATGCCTAAAAAATCTAAAGGAGAGAGGACTGAAGGCTCAAAAGTATGTGAATGCCAAGGGTTTAGGTTTTGGAATGATTTGGAGTGAAGAAAAGATGTCAAGATCCATTCAAAACTCTTCAACAGCTCATTTTGCACCGTTAATGATTGATGATTCTTTTTTGATTGATCATTCAATCACTTAAAGTTGATTGATCAATCAATACGCACTAATCAATCATTGCCCTATGTAGAGTGACAAAAATATAATCTTTTGATTTCCACTTCACTCTTATGGCACTACTAGTGTGGGATGTGTTCTTTAAGCCCATATTTGTTAGCCTACGTGGATCAAGGTGAGTTGCTCATGCCTAGTTCTCCTTGAAGCTTTGAGAACCAATAATATCCCAATGGCATTATGAAAATGTCCGCTAGCAGATTTTCTGTGGGAACAAATTCAATTCTAATTACCTTGTTTGAACCAACTCTCTGGTGAAGTGATGTTTTATTTTTATGTGTTTTGATCAAGAGTGGTGAATCGGGTTCTTTCTTAGACTTATGACATTGATATTGTCACAATGGATTGGAATTTCTCTCTTCTCTAAGCCATAGTCATCTAGTTGTTGTTTCATCCAAAAAAGTTGAACACAACAACTTCCACATCCTATGCATTATGCTTCGGTGGTAGATCGTACAACTTAGTACTGTTTTTAGGAAAACCAAGAGACAAACATTTTTCCAAGTAATTGCCAACTACCACTTGTACTCATTCTGTTAATTTTGTAACAGGTAAAATTGGCATTAGAGTAACCTACAAGATTAGTAGTTGATGAGTTTGAGTGCCCAAGACCTAGGTTTGTTGTTCCAAGCAGATATTTTCACTGCCACTAAGTGAGATTCTCTAGGATTGGATTGAAATCCAACACATAGGCATACCAAGAACATTATATCCGATTTACTAGCTAAAAGGTAATGTATGGATCATATCATGTTTCTATAGAGTTTTTGATCTATGGTAGTACCAAACTTGTTTGGGTCAAGTTTCAAGGATGAACTCATGGGTGTGCTAGTTGATTGAAGATTTTCAATGTTGAATCTCTTAAGCAATCCCTTAGTGTATTTGGACTGATTTATGAATGTGCCATTTTAGGTCTGTATTACAAAAAATCCAAGGAAGAATGTGAATTCACCCATTAAACTCATTTCAAAGTCATTCTTCATTACACTAGAAAATTCTTGACGAAACTTTCTTTTGTAAGAATTCGATTAATCTTTCATACCACACTCTAGGACCTCTACTTAACCCATATAGAGCTTTTGTAGTTTATACACATGGTCAAGCATGCTCATATCATCAAAACATTCAAGTTGTTCAACATAGACTTCTTCTTGAATGTCCCCATTCAGGAATACACTCTTTACATCCATTTGGTAAAATTAGAACTTCATGTGGCAAGTAGTGGTTAATTAAAAGGATTTGAATTTCCTCTAGTCTTGCCACACGAGCACAAGTTTATTTAAAATCAATTCCTTTTTGTTTTTCTATCCTTTGGCAACTAAGCCAGCTTTGTTTTTCACAATTTGGTTTTCTTCATTAGCATTCTTCCTAAAAACCCATTCAGTTCCTATGACTTGTTGATTTTGGGGTCTAGGTACTAGAGTCCAAACTTTGTTTCTTTCAAGTTGATTCAATTCCTCTTGGATAGACATAATCCAAAAGTCATCTTTTTCGGCATCGACAAAGTTTTTGGGTTCTATTTGTGTTGACTTCAGGATACCATACTATAAGCACTTCCACCTAAGATAATGAGAGAAAGAATGAAAAGAAGGATGGCTTGGAGAGGAGAGAATTGAAGATAGAATAACGGTAGTGATCAAAAGCTCACCTCTCCCCCTTAACCTTTATTTATAGAGGCAAAAGGTACATAAATTATAAGTATACCCTTCACCCTAGAGAGAGTGCAGAAGAAGAGACATAAAACATAAGATTTTAAAAATAATGCAACCTAAGCTTGTCAATGTCTTTCAACACTCCCCCTCAAATTGGTGGTAAAAAAAGATCGTATATCTCTAGTTTGGTACATGCATTGTAGAGAATTTTGGAGTTGACTGACTTCGTGAACATATCAACAAGTTATCTATGAGTTGAGACATGTTTAAGGCTTATGATTCCTTCTTGCAAATTTTCTCTCACAAAGTGACTTTCCACCTCGATATGCTTAATTCTCTCATGAAATATTTGGTGTGAGGCAATGTGGATTGTTGCTTGATTATCAAAATAGAGTTTCATGGGGCCTTCTTTGTGGAATCCTAATTCTACTAGAAGAGATTTAATTCATAGAAGCTCAATTACCACATGTGCCAAGGCTCTATATTCTGATCTTGCACTGGACCTTGCAACCTTTTTTACTCCTCCATGTAACGAGATTCTCTCCAACTAGAAGACAATATCTTGAAGTAGATTTTCTATTATATGGTGATCCAACTCAATCCGCATAGGCAAAACTTTCAATATTAAGATGACCATGACACTTATATAAGAGCCCTTGTCTTGGTGCCTTTTCAAGTACCTGAGAATCCTCTCCAATGCTTGCCAATGGGTCACCTGAGGTTTATGCATATACTTGTTGACCACACTGACTGCAAAAGAAATATCTAGTCTAGTCACGGTAAGCTAGATAAGCTTTCCAACTAGCCTCTGGTACTTGTCAACATCAACTTCTTCTCCCGAGCTAGCACATAGTTTTGTAGTTGCCTCCATGGACGGTGTCAGGAGGGCTACATCCCATCATTCCTATTTCTTTGTTGAATTTACGAAAAAGAGAAATACTTCATTGATTTCATTAACCTATTATAATCATAGTACGTAAACCTCTATTTATAATAGAGGAAGGTAGTAGAGTCCAATTACAATAAAACTACCGTTGTCCCAATTACACCCAAAATCTAACACTTAAAGATAAGTCCTAGCATAATTAAATAACTCAATACTAATAAAAGACAAACATAACTCAAACTATAAATCTTCTAGGATGTGACCATAAGATAAAGATGCCTTTGTGAGTCCTTCTTGATCTTCCAACTTATGTGATAAGGATGCCAACTTTTCGTAATCACAGTGGGTCCTACTTCTTATGTGCTTGGGTCCATCTTATGGGCCTTGGTCGTGTGACCCATCTTATAATACTCTTAGAATTGTGGGTCTTCCTTGGTCGTGTGGGATCGAGCCTATGTTCCAACATGCTTCAAGCAAGTCAATAACATATTTTCTCTTTGATAAGATAATACAATGATTGGATTGAAGAACATAAATACCGAGAAAATACTTATGGAGTCCCAAGTTTTTTATTTTGTATTCATTGCATATCTTGTTCTTTACTTGATTGATACTATTGGTATCACTACCCATTCATTGATTTTCAGAACTCCATGGATTTAGCTAATAGAGAAAAAAGAAAGAGGGACTCTTTGGGAGAAAACATGAGAAGAAGAGGTTATGGACTTACATCCTAACCCTCCCCCTTAGGCACATTTATAGATGAATAAAATTATAATATTATAATAATGACCCTAAAACTTAAACTGATTACACGAATGACGTCTTTAAGAGATGACTCTTTATTTACTATCATGCCATCACTTGTGGGCCTGTGGGGCTTCTCTTTGGTCTGTTGGCTTGAGCCCATCGTCCACCTCTCTTGGATGAGTGAGCCTTCGTTGGTCGTGTGGGCATGGACCCATCTTCCAACACTCCCCCTCTAGCTGGTCATCTCTTTGTTCTTTTCCAAGAGACCCAACTAGCACAATGTAAGAGAGAGTAAAACCACTCCTAATTGTAAGACATCTCTCCATACTCCATCCAAATGGTCATAGTTAACAATACTTTCCACTCAATTTTACATGTGGAAAAGTAGCCTTACCATGGGGCACAAAGTCTACCCACTTTCATAGAGTAGCTCAAAAAAAAAAAAACACCTATTGGGTGAATAATAAACTTGACTCACGGTGGATGTTAGACACACTCCTATCTTCTATTGGTGGTGGGTCTATAGAAATTTCTCAAAAGTGTAGTAATAAACTCCATCATGGTGTCCCAACACAGGGCACCGACTCTCAAATGGTAGGAGTAAAATTGCCAAATAAGGGGGTAAAAGGTAATCACCAAAAGATAACATTTTGGGGCTACAATATGCTTTCTTCTTCATCAGAATAACCAATTCTGACAATAGTCAACAACTGAGGAGTCCTTCAATAATAATGTCTCAATTAGATAGACACAATAGAAGCAACTGAAATGGGCTTGGCCCAAATAACACTTACCAAATAATAAAACTCCTTAAAAATGACCCATAAAATAATTCGTAGATAGTCCATAACTAAAGTAGGAAACTGCACCAAATAATATGCTGGAACAAAGTAATAAGCTGCCAATACTTCAAAATAACAATCCAGTCGGAGACAAGGACCGAATCCAGCCGAGTCAGGTATCAGACCAATATAGCTGAGTCGCGGAAGGAACTGGTAGAGAACTCGGGACTCAGACCCATATAATAGAGGTGATAAGCAAGTGGGCTGAGTTCCCGAATCAAGTTGACTTGGACCAAGTTGGTTCGAGTCACTGGGTTAATTCGAGCGGAATGCTGGTCCTAGTCACTGGGTTACCTCGTTAGATTAAAGTCAACATTTACCTAACTTGGCGGGATCAAATTCTGAAATATTCCTTTGTCTTCCCCGCTCGTTTTTGAATTGAGCGAGACAATAGTGAGATAGTGATAGAAAATAGCATGGCAATAATTCGGCGGGATCAATGGCCATTGTCTGTGGCCTCCAAAAAGAGAAACAAAGCTATCTTTGAAGACTAGTGTAAAGTCCGTTGTCTCTAGAATGGTAGGGGAGTTTCTGGAAAAAAAAACAGCTCATTGACAACACTCGCTGGCTTTTGAACAAATTCATGATCTTTTCGAATAGAGTAAGATAAAATATTTTTGGAAGCAGAAGACCAATCAAGATGTTGGTAGCTCTGGCCAATTCGATCCAGCACGAGTTTCCGTCCAGAGTCATGGCAACCAGCGAGAACCAAGCCTAGAAAATCGGATTTACTTGTATTTTGATGGCAACTTTTTTAACTTGATTATAAGAAGAGATTGCTGAGCTGAGCTTCTACTCAATCACCGATGCAAATAATCTCGTGGATTTGCAAAGATATACTATAGAATGAGATATTATGCAAATCAGAGATTACTATTGTTAATAGATTCGGAAAATCAGCTGCTAGAACCAGAGATTGAAATTTTATGCAGTAGTGCAAGGTCGATCTTTAGACTGGAATTAATCCCATCAGTAGGTTTCCAGCTGAGTTTTCTGGAACAGAGGATCCGTCTACTAGAACAATGATACACAGACTAACAAACATTCAGTCGGAGCTTCTCGGAATTGATTCTTCTAGTGATTGTTTTTGGACAAGCGTTTGGCCAGACTCACAAGCTCCCTTGCTCTTTCATTCCTCACTCATACTTCACAAAAAAAGATTCATGACACTTCTTCAAATGCCCTATATCTTCTGTAGATTTCATTGTCGTCTACTTGTCTTAGGTGGAAAATTGCAACTCATCAACGACCAAGCGTGCTTGTACTGATGGCGATCGTTGAGAAGATGATTGGACTTGCCCCATGTTAATTTGTGGAGCCTAATTAATGCCTTACGCTGAGTTGGTATGCCGGTCATTAAGGGTAGTTTTGGGATTTCACACTTGTAATTTGGTTGCCCTAATTTTTCCATTATATTTAGGGGTACCACTATTAGGGTTTAATCATCATTCAAATGACCATCTTGAGTTTTGGCCTCCAAGAGAGGTTAGAGAAAACACCTGTAAGTGTGCACTTTTTCTTGTAAACTATCTTATCTTTATAATGGATTACTGCAACAACGGAAGATAGGACATAGTTTCACCTTGAGGCGAACCTGTATAAATCTTGTTGTTGTTTTTACGTGTTTGCTTTTCCTTCTTCTTTCATGATTATTATTATTGCTCTCATTAGTTTGAAACTAGGGCGTCTAATTCCTAACACCCCAGTTGTGGCAATATCGATTTCTCATTCAAAACCACACGTAATATGCGTATTGTACTCGGTCAAGGCCTGCAGATCATAATACTAAACCTACTACAAAATTGATACAAGTTCCTCCAACATACTCTTCATTTGCTGGTTACATGGGGTCCAATGCTTCATTATTGATCTCGAGCTTCTTCTGGCATCCTGTTATGGGATTAGCAATATTGAACTTCATGGTGAATGGAGTTCGATATGTGTTGGGTCCACAAGTCGAGAGTGTATCGTGGAGAAGATCAAAGAAAGAAAGGCTGATACCTTCAACAACATTATTTTCAAAGGCCGCTACATAGCAATTAGATGACATCAACGAATGTCCTAAGGGGACTGAAGAAACGTGAGAGGCAGGAGAAAAAAATGAAGTTCAACTATGAAAAATGAACCATATTGATATGAAAAAGGAGGAAAATGGGTTTTTGAATTCAGAAAACCATAACCGTGAGTCTTGAAAATTAATGCCTTGATATCATGTTGATTTTCAAGACTCCACAAATTTAGTTCATGGAGAAAAAGAGATAGGGACTCATTGGGAGAAAGCAGGAGAAGAAAGAGGTTATGGACTTATGTCCTAACCCTCCCCCTTGAGGCTCAATTTATAGATGAATAAGATTATAATATTATAATAAACCCCTAAAACTTAAACTAATTACATCAATACCATTTTTATAGATGACTATTTATTTACTATCATGCCATCACTTGTGGGCCTATGGGCCTTCTCCTTGGTGTGTGGGTTTGAGGCTATCTTCCACATCTCCTGGATGTGTAGACCTACATTGGTTTTATGGGCTTGAGCCCATCTTCTAACACACTCGGACATGTGGGCCTTCCTTGGTCCTGTGGGCTGGGGAGGGGTTGATATCGTGAACGTCCAGTTTGCTGAAAATGGTGTATAAGATATACTCGGATAAAATAATATCATCCATGTATACAAAAAGTAGTACGACTCTTTTCTCAGTATGCTTGACAAATACAGAATGGTTGATGGAGCACCTTGTGAACCTATATTGAATCATTGCTTGACTAAACTTGTCAAACCAAGCCCACAGAGATTGCATCAGATCATATAGTGATTTTTTAAGGCTGCATACTAGCTCCCCCTCAACCCAATATCCACGTGGTTGTTGCATATAAATTTCATCCTTAATATCGCCATTGAGGAATGCATTATTTACATCTACCTGAAAAACAGGCTAGCAGAATTAGCAATGAGAGATAATAAGAGACTCATCCAGTTAAGCTTGGCGATTGGAGAAAATGTTTCCTCATAATATATCTCATAACATTGGGTATATCCTTTAGCCACCAGGTGGGCTTTAAGGTGGGCCATTATGCCATCCAAATTTTGTTTGATAGTTAAGAGTCATTTATAGCCCACCAACTTTTTTTCTAGATGGTAAGGAAACAAGGCACCACGTTTGATTCTCTTAAAGAGCTATTATTTCTTTGTCCATCTTTGCTTTCCATCTTGGATTTTTTAGGACCTCTTGATAAGATTGAAGAATAGCAATAGAAGAAATAGAGTCAAGAAACTATCCTCAAGATGGTGACAAACGATGGGTAGATAAAAAATGAGCAATGGGTGAAGGGTAGAAGGTCGGGTGCATACTCTAGGTTCTTTACTAAGAGAAATGGGTCGGGTATCAAATGAAGGACAAAAAATAGGAGGTGGAGAAGAAGAGCTTACCTCAGAGGACTCTAGAGACTCCACAGGTGTTGTGTCGGCCAACGCTTCAGAGGGCAGCGCATGTACATCAATACAGCCATGAGTTGCAAGTCATCAATAGTCACAATAGGTTTAAACAAGGTGGGGGGCACTGGAGGATGGATACAAATTCTGGTCCTCAAAGAATGTGACATCACTAGAAACAAACAATTTTTGAAGAGACGGATCATAAAAAAACATATCCTTTTTGATTACGAGAGTACCCCAAAAAATACATTTAAGTACCTAGGTATCCAATTTAGTACTGTGTGGAAAGTATTATGAACAAAACAGGTACATCCAAAAACTCTCAAAGGAAGAAAAATAGCTTATCACCAAGAAAAGGGTAAGAATATGGTGTATGGTTACCAACCACATAAGAAGGTAACCTGTTAATAAGATAATATGCTATGAGGATGACATGGGGCTAGTATAAATGAGGCACATGCATATGATGGAGTAGAGCACATGCAACCTCAAGAAAGTGTCTATTTTTTCATTCAGTGCCATCTTTTTTTTTTTGTGGTGTGTAGACACAAGAGGTTTGGTGATTTATGCATTTTTCCTCACAAAAAGATTGGAAGTCTATAGATAGATATTCTTTGCCATTATCGGAGCGAAGAATCTTTAAGGTAGTGTTGAATTTAGTAGACACCATGACACAAAAGGACTTAAAAAGGGGTAAGACTTTTGATATCTCTTTAAGAGGAACAACCGTGTAGCTCGGGAGAAGTCCTCCACAAATGTAACAAAATACTTTGACTGTGAAACATTGGAGATATTCATAGGGCCCAATATATCAGTGTGAAGGACTCCGAGGAGAATACGTACTCCGCTAGTGTTTACTCACTTGACAATCTTCGTAATTGAGACTTGAAATAGACAATAAGGTGGGACTAATCTGTTTGAGTGACTGAAGGGATGCATGTCCTAACCTATTTTGCCACTGAAAAGTTGAATGCTGAGCTCTAGTGGTATCTATGAGTGCTATTGAATCAAGATATTAGAGCCCCCTCTCTTTCACAGCCTCCGTTAATAACCTGCTTTGTCATTGGATCCTAAAAAAACAAGAAGTGGGAGAAAAAGTGATTGAATAGTTAAACATTTTTGTGAGTTGACTAATGGATAAAAGATTTAATGAAAACTCAAGGACAAATAGGACATCTTTTAAATAAAGAGTAGGAACAAATATGGACCCCACCCACATACCTTGATTTGGGACCCACCCATCCACCATAGAAACAAACTTTTTAGGTAAACAAGGAGCTATGTAATTGAGGAGGGTGCCATTACCTGTCAAGTGCTCAGAGGCCCCAAAGTTAATAATCCATGATGGAGAAGTAGTTGAAACCATACCTATTATAGAAGTAGAAAAAATATGAGAAATCTTGTTGGGGGTGACCTGGTTATTTGTATAAGACATCAGGCACTTTATCTTCTGAAGTAGTGCAAATTCTTCGATGGAGACAATCTTCGGACCTTTGGTTTTTTAAGAGCCATTGTAGTGCAAGCTGAAAATAGTGATAATCCAAGGTGATAAGACACAATGAGTGTGTGAAGCTGGGTTAAGATCTCAAGTTAAAGTCGAGTCAAGAGAGTAAGTCCAACTGGCCAAGGTACCAAGTCAGACCGAGTTGAGTTGAGTTAGGTACTGAGCCAAGATGTTGAGTGAAGCCAAGTCAATATAGAACTTAATATAATGGATTAATCCTTTGGATCAACATGTTGTGGTATTGGGTCAACTTAAGCTGAGTGATACCAGGTTTCAGACTTCGGCTGTTATTTACTTCATTGTTATTCAAATAAGATTTAATCAGATATCATCTAATCATATGTCCATTGATTTTAATCTCTTAGGCTACACAAATAGAGTACCAGCTCGGGATGTAATGGTTTATTAGATGGCAAGACAATTACGAGATTTTGAGGTTGAATGGTAGCACGTCTTGTACCAATGAAGATGAAAACAATTTAAGCTTCAAAAATATTCCAGAATATCAAACCGGAAGAAGACAACTTGCAACGAAGCTGGCTTAATGGCTGGAATGCTGGAATCAATGAAGATATACGGAGTTGTTGGGAATGAAATTCCAAACCTTTCGAGAATATTATGAAAGCACTGGAGATTGTTGAGAAGAATCAATCCGATATGATCAACTGGATTAGATGCCAAAAAACTTCCAAAGGTAAATGAGACACCAACTAGAATGACGCCAAGGGAGAAAAGTAACAATCCAAAACTTATTACGGTGACGGTTTAGCAGAGGTCTTGCAATCAATTGGACAACTACAAGATTGTAATCGACAACTTCCAAAAATAAATCACGTAGCAGCAAATAGTAATATGATTACATGCTGGATCCTTCTATCGACATAGTAGATTGTAATAAATCAAGTAGCAAAAAATTGTAATAAGATAGCAAAGTAGATCCTTCTTGCTGTCCAAGATGAAAATCTGGCGCTTAATTGAAGACGAAGTTGTCACTGCAAATGAAGCTTTGATCTTTGCTCAATGTGGGGACGTCCAAAACACATCAATCCAAACTTAAATCCAGTTGTTATCAATGTTGAAACCAAATAAAGATACCAAATAGAGACCGTCATCTTCTAATAAAAACAGCCACATCCCAAAGAAACGTATAATCTCCAAGGTGGCAAGCTTTCATGCCTTTGCAAGGGCAAGAAAAAAAAATTCAGTGACGAGAGAGCAATTCATCAAGGCTTCTGTACAAGCTTTCATGCCTTAATAACGACAAGATTTTTTTTTGACAACAGCAAAGACACTACTTCCCAGCTAAGATGAAGCCCAAGATATCACTATCGATCTGAGGGAAACTTCTACTGGTAGGAAAAGAGGCATGTAAGTATTATGTGAGCTTTGTAATGGCAAACTCAAGGCATCAGACTCAAGTCTCTACCCGCACAGGTTCAGGTTTGTAGATGAAGCTCCTGGACGATCAATAGGGATGACCTTGTGCTATGTTTAGTTGGTCTTCAAGCTTGATCACTGGGAATTACTTAATGTAGGTTAGCAAAGAGAGAGAGAGAGAGAGAGAAAAATCCAAACTTTACCCACACAACCGACTAAGCAAATTTCAGTACAATAGTTTTGTGCATGATTTCCAGCTCAACTAGTGTTGCAAAAGTGTATCGATAACAGATGAGCAAATGAGCTCATTATTGAATTTATGGAAAAGAAAAATACTTCATTGACTTATCATAATCAGTGTACATGAACCTCTATTTATAATAGAGGAAGGTGGTAAAGTTCAATTACAACAAAACTACCTTTGTCCCATTTACACCCAAAACTCTAACACTTAACGATAAGTCCTAGCATGACTAAATGACTTAATATAGATAAAAAGAAAAATATAAATCAAACTAGTACTCTTCTAGGACGTGACCATAAGATAAAGATGCCTTTATGACTCCTTCTTGATCTTCCAATTGATGCGATAAGGATGTCAACTTATGGTAATCATTGTGGGTCCTACATCTTATGTGCTATGGCCCATCTTGTGGGCCTTCCTTGGTTGTGTGGTCCATCTTATAATACTCTTAGATATGTGGGCTTTCCTTTGTCGTGTGGGCTTGGGCATATCTTCCAACACTCCCCCTCAAGTTGGGGGGTGAGAGAACAACATGAACTCCTAGCTTGCTGCAAATGATATATAAAATCTTTTTTTGTATAATGTGGCAGATCTTCCAACACTCCCCCTCACGCTAGTGCTCTCGTTCATGAGGCCCAGATGGCATAAGAAAAGTGAAAGTAAAATCACTTCAAGTCATATGACATTGCTCTTTAATCCAGTCAATTAACTCCTATCTTCTATAGGTAGTGGGTCTATACGCTGTTCAGAAGTGTAATAATAAAAAAACTCCATCACCATGTCCCTCCACATGACAACGACTCTCAAGTGGTAGGAGTAATAAATGCCAATTCATGGGGGGTATAACATAGAGTTAGTAATAAACTCTTCCATCATGGTGAAATATCATAGATGTCCTTTCGGGTAGAGATAAGCTCCTCCGTCATGGTGATGTAATATATATTGAGGCCACCTCTTCTTCAATAATAATGTCTCATCTAAAGAGACATAATAGCAGCAACTGTATATAACACGACCATCTTCCAACTCATATAACACAAACCAAAATAATAAACCTTGTAGAAGGACCCATGAAATAATCATAATCTGATATAAATATTTTTTTCTTAGATCCAGAAGCTTCATCTGTTGTGCTCCCCTTTTCTTGAATATTTTGGCTACATTAACTCATCCACAACATATGGAATAAAATACATGGTCACTGGTTCCTCTTCCCATAGGTAAAAAACCCGTTGGTTGCAGTGGGTTTATACTGTCAAACATAATCTGGATGGGTCAATTTTACGATTGAAGGCTCGACTGGTTGCCAAAGGTTATACTCACTGCTATAGAATTGATTATGAAGAAACCTTCTTTCCAGTGGAAAAAATGAACTCGATATGTATATTATTATCTTTGGCAGCCAATTCATCATGGCCGATATATCAACTTGATGTGAAAAATGCATTTCTTAATGGTGATATTAAAGAAGAACTTTACACTCAACAACCACCTGAATATGTGGTTGAGGGGGAGTTTGTATGCCACCTAAAAAAATCTCTTTATGGTCTAAAGCAATCCCCTTGGGTATGGTTTGAGAAATTTAGTCAAGCCATCATACATGCCGGCTTTCACAGATGCTCTAGAGATCACTCAATTTTTTTGAAAATACATCGAGAGGGGACTTCTCTATAAAAACCATGGTACTTCAACATCGAAGGATTCTCAGATCCCTGGATGACAGAAAATCTACTTCGGGATTTTGTACGATGGTTGAAGGGAATTTGGTTACATGGAAAAGCAAAAAGAAAAATATAGTAGCACGGTCGAGTGTAGAAGCAGAATACAAGGCCATAGCACACACTGTTAGTGAACTTATATGGATAAGATCTCTTCTCACTGAATTGGGATTCTACAAAGAAGCTCCAATAGATCTATACTGTGTTAATCAAGAAGCAATACACATTACATCGAATTCAGTCTTCCAAGAAAGGACAAAGCTTATTGAAGTGGATTACCATTTTATACGAAAAAAGTTCCAATCTGATTTCCTATCTCTAAAGCATATATCCTCACAAAGTCAAGTTGCAAATATTCTCACCAAGCCGGTCACTCACAAGATTATGTCTACCATATGTAGCAAGCTGGGCCTTTATGATGTCTTCACAGGACAACGACTCTGAAGTGGTAGGAGTAATAAATGCCAATTCATGGGGGTATAACATAGACTTAGTAATAAACTCTTCCATCACAGTGAAATAACATAGATGTCCTTTCAGGTAGAGGATGTAGTAATAAGCTCCTCTGTCACGGTGAAGTAACATATATTGAGGCCACCTCTTCTTCAATAATAATATCTCAACCAAAGAGACATAATAGCAGCAACTATATATAACACGACCATCTTCCAACTCATATAACATTAACCAAAATAATAAACCTTGTAGAAGGACCCATGAAATAATCATAATCCGATATAAATATTTTTTCTAAGATGTAGAAGCTTCATCTTTTGTGCTTCCCTTTTCTTGAATATTTTGGCCACATAAAATTATTCACAACATAAGGAATAAAATACCTCTTTCTTGTACTTCTTGTACTTCTCCCCCTCATTCTGGGAAGTAATGGCAGTGATCCCAACTTGAACCAAATATCATAGATGTAGCAATAAGACAAAATAACAAAGATGTATAAATAAGCCCTCAAACCAGAGAGAAGTGAGATATTTTCCTGATATATTAACTCAAAAAGTGATTCAAAACAATGGGCATAAATTCGGATTTTTCAATACAACAGAATACCAGTATGACCTTTGATTCTTCCAATGTGAATATTTCTTTAAATATAGATCAGATTGGCATGAATGTTTCTCCATATGAAACTAGATTTAAATAAATTTAATCAAATTATAACTTAACTTCATAAAAAATAATTATCTGAAGATAAATAATCTGATAGATTTCGATCTCTGTCATATGGTCGAATTAAGTACTGTTTCTCCTTTTTTCCTGCATGACCATGGACTCTTCCAAGATCAATACCTCCTTACAAAAAAATTATACCGAGAATTGGTTGAATATTTAAGAAACTAGATTTAAATATATTTATTTTGATATATATTTATTCATATAAAGTTTCTTTTCTGATAGTATAAAATACCTCGGAAGTTGAGGCTTTTTGCTGCCGCTCGAACCACTCTTTCATTCTGACCTTTGATGCTTCAAATATCGATTTCTCTTTGTAGATAACTCAGATAAAAAATTGGTTGATTAGGTAAAAGAATAGACTTACATATATTTCTTTGGATATATATTTCTCTATATAAAGTCTAGTTCTTGATAGCAAAAAATACCTTGGAAGATGAAGATTGCTGCTGCTGCTTGAACCTTTTTTGTAATCCGACCTTCACTCATTCAAATATCTATATCTCTCTTTAGATAACTCCGATTGGAAAAAAATCGTTTTTTGTTGGAAAGTAGACTCAAATATATTTCTTTAAATATATATTTTACAATATTAAAAGCTCAGTATAGAGGTGAAAAATGCAAAGCAAACTACGGATGTAAGGACTTAAAAAAATAACTACGAACCTAGACTTAGGGTTTAGGGTTTAGAGAAAAGGATCTCATTATCTTTGTGGGTTGACCAAGTCAACTCATAGAACCTAATCTGATACCACGTTGAACTTATGAAAAATAAAAATACTTCATTGACTTGTTGTAATCAGTGTACATGAACCTCTATTTATAATAGAGGAAGGTAGTAGAGTCCCATTACAACAAAACTAGCTTTGTCCCAATTACACCCAAACTCTAACACTTAAAGATAAGTTCTAGCATAATTAAATGACTCAATATAGATAAAAATACAAACATAAATCAAACTAGAACTCTTCTAGGACGTGACCATAAGATAAAGATGCCTTTATGAGTCCTTCTTAATCTTCCAACTGATGTGATAACAATGCCAGCTCATGGTAATCATTGTGGGTCCTACTTTTTATATGCTTGGACCCATCTTGTGGGCCTTCCTTGGTTGTGTAACCCATCTTATAATACTCTTAGATATGTGGGCCTTCCTTGGTCGTGTGGGCTTGGGCATATCTTCCAACACTCATGATACGAGAAAAAGAAACAAAACTTGGGCAACAAATGAGCAAGTGTAGCAGTAAGCAATAGTACCAAATAACAACAATATATTAGCCGCAAATACCAACCAATAGTACCGAATCAGTAGTATTTTAGCAGTAAAAAAAAAGTGATATGTTCATCCTTCAATTTGGGCATTGTCAAAAAAATTGCAGCGCCTCCATGCCGCCAGATTTTTCATGAATCATTATCTGAACAAATAATTAAAACATGAAATCACAACTCTAATACCATGATGATTTCAGGATTCCATACTACAAGATCTTCAACCTAAGCTAATGAGACAAAAGGGAAGAAGAAGAAAAATAAGAGGAAGAGGAAGATGAAGAAGAAGAAGAAGAAGAAGAAGAATGAAAGGATGGACGGTTAGGAGAGAGGAGAGAATTGAGGGGAGAGTAAGGATTGTGGTCGAAAGCTCAACCCTCTCCCTTTACCTTTATTTATAGATGTAAAAGGTATATAAATTATAAGTATGCCCATCATCCTAGCAAGAGTGAACAAGAGACAAAAAAACATAAGTTTTTAACAATAATGTTAGTTGCAATGTTTTTCAACAATTTGAAAAATGGAGGAACTATTTTTCATAGTTTCATGAGTTGCTCCTCTAGTTGCAATTTTTCTTTGAGGGTCACCAATAATTTGTTCTAAGGGATGTTCAGCAATGAAATTATAGTTCTTTGGCTCCATAGGTGGCTCTTGTTGGTTATTCGGGTCATGTGGGTTCTCTTCAAGTATTTGGTCTTCAAGTTCAGATCCCTGGGATGAATCGAAGGGGTTTGCCTCTTTGTCATAAAAAATTGGAGTTGGGGTTGGATTTGCCAAATGAAATTCATCAAACTCAACATATACCTACCCCTCAACTCTCATAGATGTCCTGGTATAAACTCAATATTTTTTGCTATGAGTTGAATAACCCAAAAAATTCATATATCAGCTCTAAAGTCAAACTTCCTTCATTTTTCTTTTGGTTCTTTCAATATGAAAATTTTGCATCCAAAAGCTCTAATGTAGCTAATTTTGGGAAGGGTGATCGAATACAACTCATAAGGAATTTTTTGAGAAGGGGCCTTATGCTTACATCTTCGACCCAAAACTTATATGGCATGTTCTATGCATGTGGCATAGCTCTTTCTATCTCAATTAAGGTTCTATTTCTGCTCTCAACAACACTATTTTGTTGAAGAGTTCGATGACCTAAGAATGTGTGGTTTATGCCATGATTTGTGCAATATTCCTTGAAAAGAGAGTTTTCAAATTCTCTTCCATGGTCACTACTATTTTTGACAATGCTCTCACCTTGCTTTTTTTGAACTTTTCCACATACTTTGGCAAAGTTCGGAAATGCATTTTTCTTATGAGCTAGGAAATCTACCCATGTGAACCTAGAATAGTCATCTACCACCACTAAGGCAAGACACTTTTTGTTTAGGCTTAAGGTTTAAATAGGCCCAACTAAGTCCATGTGGATTAGTTGAAGGGGTCAAGAGGTTGAAACTACATTCTTTGATTTGAACAATTTTTTGTGTTGCTTTCCAAGTTGGCAAGCATCACAAGGTCTCTCTCTTACAAAATTTTTATCTGATAGTCCACTCACTAGAATTTTATTTGCCAATTTTTTCAAGGAATATATTTCTATATGTCCTAGTCTCTTATGCCATAACCAAGATTCACTGATCTTTGCACCCTAACAGATTGCACTAGTTGAGGGTGTTGAATTTTTGGAAAAGAAAAATACTTCAATAACATGTTGTAATTTGAGTATATAAGCCTCTATCTATAATAGAGAAAATAAGTAGAATCAAATTATAATTAAATGACCCTTGTCCCAGTTACATCCAAAGTTAAACACTAAAAGAAAAGTCCAAGAATAATTGAACATTTGAACATAAATATAAGACTAACATAACTAAAACATCTTTAACTGAGACTCTCCTATGAGACCTCCTCCTGTGAGACTCTTATAAGATTTCGTTACTATAAGAGTCATGTAAGATTTCATATATATTTTTCAACACTCCTCCTCAAGCTGGAGTTTATAACTTATAGGCTTGCAATGAAAAAGATTTTCGGTCTTCAATGTTCTTTTGTTTAAAAAAAATCATCGTAGATGAAAAAAATTCATCTTTTGTGCTCCTCCTTTCTTGAATATTTTGGTCACATAAAAATTGCTACAACATCTGGAACAAAATACTTTTTTCTTGTACTTCCTCTTTAAAATCCAAGTCTCCAGCTTTGTAGAACAATAGAAATTGTTGGAAGATGACTCCAAGCCCACACAACCATGGAAGGCCCACAAGTCCAAGTGTGTGGAAGATGGGCTCAAGCTCACAAACCAAGGAGAAGGGCCATAGACCCACACATTGGTGGCATGATGGTAAATAAAGTGTCATCTCATAAAGATGGCACTAATGTAATTAGTTTATAATTTATGTCTCTTATTCACTCTTACTAGGGTGAAGGGTATTCTTGTAATATTAGTACTTTTGATATCTATAAATACAACTTAAGGGGGAGGGTTTGGACAAGTCCATTAACCTAATATTCCTCTTTTCTCCATATTCGTTACTTCTTATTCTGCTCCAAAAACCTTCTCTCCACAACTCTTCTTCTTCTTCTCACCCCTTAATCCTTTTCTATTGTGATTATACATCAATGATTCCTAAGTTTCAACATGGTATGATAGTTGGTAATGATCTGAGAAGTAAAAGGAGAAGATGAAGAAGGAAGGGAGGAAGAAGAAAAAGAAAAAAAAAGGAAAAAAAAAGGAAAAAAGAGGAGTTTCTCATTTTTCTTGAAGTCTTATTTCTCAAATTTCTATATTTCATTGGATGTTTCACTATCTTGACATATTTTTCATATAAAAAATTATATACCATTGGAAATATATTTGAGTCTACTTTCCAACTCAGAAAGAATCACTAAAATCAGATTTTTCTAGAAAGAAAATCAACATTTGTAGCAGCAAAGGTAAAACAACATAAAATTTTGTAATGCAGCAGAAAACTTCAACTTTGAGCCGTTTTATGCCATCGAGGATGAGACTTTATATATTAAAATAAATAGCTGTAAGTATATTTTGTTACTTATTCAACCAATTCTCATTTTGAGTTTTTAAGATGGAGATATGAATCTCGGAATAGTTAATGATCATGCTGGTCAAAGAAGAAAGAGTACTCTGTCCTGCCATATTATAGAGGCCGAAATCTATCAGATTATTTATCTCAAAAGAAGAATATTTTATAATGTGAAGTTATATTTGGTGGAAATTTATTTAATCCTAGTTTCATAAGGAGAAAATTTCATGTCAATCTGATCTATATTTATGGAGATAGTCACATTAGAAGAATCAAAGGTCATGCTGGTATACCGTTGCATGTGAAGCTCCGAATTTAAGTTGAATTGTTTTCTTTACCTTTTGAGTTGTTGTTATTGAACAACATTAACAAGAAAGTATTTTTTGATCTACGTTTATCAGGAAAGTATCTCATGATCTACCCTTTGAAAGAATCTTTAGAAGATCATCTTATTTTCAAAAACTTTCCTTGATTTATTTGTCAAAGATTGCCTTGCCTAAAGATTTCAAGAAAATAAAGGCAAGGAAAGATGTCTTCTTTGATTGCTAAGTTGGCACCAATTGTAGGAGGGTGATACCTTATTTAAAATATTTTACAACCACAAATTTTGTGATATTTTTTTGGTATTTTGAAAGATTACAAAGAATTTGATTTGGTATCTTTGCCTAAAAAATTAAGGCAAGAAAAGATTGAAATATTTGGCTGGGCTTGAGTTACTTGGTTTAAAATATTTGAGCTAGTAAAGTTGTTGATACCAGCCTTCTTTTACTTGATCATACAAGAGGTGGATTAGCCCTGGAGCTTTCAAAATATTTGTCGACTTCAAGCAAGGATCATTGACATTATCTCCCAGCTTGAAGGAGGGCGGGGGATAGAAGGAGAAGTATGAAGGATGTTCACATTGTTAACCAACTTGAGGTAGGATAGATCTTCTACATCAATCGGTGGAGAAGGTTTGTTTAGAGGAAAAAATATGTCTAACAAATATCAAGCCATACCTTGAAGTTGCTGAGACTCAACTTCTTAGCTCCTTCACACTTCCATCATTTGATGAAATAAGTGCCACATTGCTGGGAATCCCTGATCCATATTTTAATTCACATAATGATGCTCCATTGGCTATGTAATCTGGTAATAGATGTACACCATCTTCCAACCGAGGATGTGGGAGAAATTTTAGAGCAGGCAAAACAAGAGGTGGTAAAATCGGTCCTACCCACTCTCGCACATAGCCTTGCATATGAACCTATTGTGGTGGTCAGAACCACCTTGTGGAAAAATTTTGGAAGCTTCATGGCCAAACCAGAATGGGCCACAACTACCCCAACCTCTGTTAAAATTGATAAATGGGAAGATAAGGCTGAATCACAAACCGGGAAGATGACACTCACTCCTGAAGACTATGACACATTTCTGAAAATGAAGTCACTTCTGGAGTCTTCCCTTACCCCTTTACCTACGAATTCTACTACTATTGCTTCTGGTATGCTTTCTTCCTCTTTCTCCTCTTCATCTTGGATAATCGACTCTAGGGCCTTCGAACATCTCTCAGGTAACAAAGACATGCTCAATTCTTTATCTTTGTGTATTCCAAATAAATTTGTTACTATTGCTAATGGTACCCAAACCAAAGTACTTGGCAAGGGATCATCTTCTATTACACCCTCTATCCCACATCAAGATATCCTATTTGTTCCTCAATTCCTTTAAACTTACTCTCGGTAAGTTAGCTCACAAAACATCTAAATTGCTTTGTCACCTTCTCACACTTTTCTTGTGTATTTTAGGATCTAACTACGAAGCGGGTGATTGGTGGCGACTAAGAAAAAGGGGTTTTGTATTAATTCGACCTACCTCTATTAGTTGCACTTTCATCCTCTCCATCCAAGGCACAACTTTGGCAAACTTTGGCACAACCGGTTTGGCGATCCATCTACACTATCTCTTCACCATTTATTTCCTTCTTTAAAGTCTTTATCTACTTTCAATTGTGAGTTTTGTCAATTAAACAAACACCAACGAAGTACATATTCTCCTCGGCCTAAAACTACAAGTGTTGGTCCTTTTTATCTAGTACATTCAGATGTATGGGGACCTTTGTGTGTCTCCAATATTTCTCATGTTAAATACTTTGTTAATTTTGTTAATGATTTTACTTGGGTTACTTGGTTATTTTTTTTAAAGAAAGATATAAAATAATCACTATCTTTAAGGCCTTTCATGCTATGGTATTAACTCAGTTTGACAAGAAAATTCAAATACTTAGGTCTGATAATGCTAAACAATACTTGTCTAGTGAGTTTCAATTCTTCTGTGAAGGTGATGGCCTTATCCGTCAAACATCTTGTGCCTACACACCTCAACAGAATGGTGTTGCTGAAAGAAAGAATTGTCATCTCCTTGAGGTTGCTTGGGGCCTTCTCTACTCCATGAAGGTACCTTACAACATATTTTTTTATCAATAGGTTACCTTCATTTGTACTTGGTCATAAGAATCCATATTCTATATTATTTCCTAGTGAAGACCCATTTTCTCTTCCCGTAAATGTTTTTTGATGTGTATGTTTTTGTCCATATCACATCTCCTCATAGAAGTAAACTTGCTCCTCGATCTATGAAGTGCATTTTCTTGGGTTACTCTCACACCCAAAAAGGTTATGTCTATTACAATCCTACCCTTCGGAAGTTACTTGTATCTTGGGATGTGACTTTTTTAGGACACTTCATTCTATTCCTCAAATGATGTTCCTCTAGGTTTGTCATTACCTTCTACCACTCCTTGTTCATTTTTGCCATTTAATGCCGATGTCACTCTGCCCCCCGAAGCACCGGTCAACACCTCACCTATGGAGTTTTTGGATCCTAACAAGGTAAGTCTTTTCCCTATTCCATTTGGTCCAGGTTTTGATACTCAACCCATTGCTCTAAGAAAAGAATGACGTTCCTATGCTACTTCTCATCTTATATCCAACTTTATGTCTCACCATCATTTGTCTTCCACTATTCTTAGTTCCTTGCATCTCTTTTTTCCACCTCTATTCCACAGTCTTATCAGGAGGCCCTGCAACATCTAGGATGGAAGGTGGCTATGGATTAGGAATTGCAAGCCATATATGAAAATCTAACATGGCACCGCTTTCGACAGGTAAGAAACTAGTGGGATGTAAATGGGTGTTTTTCATCAAACATAATGCAGATGGGTCCATTGCTCACCTTAAGGCCCGCCTCATCGCTAAAGGGTACACTCAATATTATGGAGTGGATTACGAGGAGTCCTTCTCTCCTGTTGCCAAGTTAAATTCGATACATATCCTATTATCGCTTGCTGCTAACTCTTCATGGTCCATCTATCAACTCTATGTAAAAAATGCTTTCTTAATGGTGATATACGCGAGGAAATTGATATGATTCAACCACCTGGTTATGTGGTAGAGGGGGAGTCCGTATGCCACTTGAAGAAGTCCTTATATGGCCCCTCGGGTCTGGTTTGATAAATTTAGCCAATCATTACTATAGTGTGGATTTCATCGGTGCTCAGTAGATCATTCAGTATTTTTTAAAGATACCTCAAAAGGAAAGATACTATTGGCTATGTATGTTGATGATATTGTCTTAACCAGCAATGATGCGCATAACATACAAAGAGTTAAAAACATGATATGTCATAAATTTAAAACTAAAGATCTTGGACTTCTAAATTATTTTCTGGGCATATAAGTTCTTCAGTCCAAGTATGGGATAATATTATCTCAGAGGAAGTATATCTTCGACCTCCTCAAAGAAATGGGAATGGGGTGTCACCCAGCTAACACACCAATGGATGCGAATGTAAAATTATGTGCAAGTTTTGGAGAAGATATTGATATATGCAAATATCAAAGACTTGTGGGCAAACTTATCTACTTCACGGTAACTAGACTAGACATATCATATGCTATAAGTGTGGTGAGTCAGTACATGCATAAACCACAACTTAGAGAGGATATTACGATACTTAAAAGGAACCCTAGGAAGAGGATTGCTTTATAAGAAAAATGGCCACTTCAACATAGAAGGTATCTCAGACGCGGATTGGGCTGGATCACTTGACGATATGAAGTTCACTTTTGGATATTGCACTCTTGTTAGAGGGAACCTGGTTACATGGAGAAGCAAGGAGCAAAATGTAGTTGCAAGAGCTAGTGCAGAAGCAGAATACAGGACTATGGCTCACACAATCACTGAACTTCCTATGGATAAGGTCCCTTCTTACCAAATTAGGATATTCTAAAGGAGGTTCTATGGGTCTATATTGTGATAACCAAGTAACCATTCGTATTACTTCGAATCCAGTCTTCCATGAAATGACCAAACATATTGAGGTGGACTACCACTTTATGTGAGAGAAATTGCAAGTGGGTATAATCTCCGTCAAACATGTTTCATCACAAGAGCAAGTAGCGGATATTCTTACTAAACCAATTACATCTCAGATTCTATCCTTTATATGTGGCAAGCTAGGTATCTATGATGTTTTTTCTCCTCCAACTTGAGGGGGAGTGTTAGAAGATGGGCCCAAGCCCACATGTCCAAGGAAAGAAAGTGTTAGAAGATGGGCTCAAGCCCACACATCTAAGAGGTGGCATATGGGTAAATAAGAAGACTTCTCATAAAGATGGCATGAGGTTGTAAATACTTATCTTTTTATGTCTCTTCTTTTATAATGTTGTGGATCTAAAGGCATTGAAAAAGCTATAAAATAGAGGCCTTGGCTAAGAGGTAGAGCATTCAAGCTCTCTCCTCCTTTTTACCAAAGTTCATCCAAGTTCTCTCCCTTGGTAGGCACTCTCCCTCTTCTCCTTCATCCAAGCTCTCCCTTGGTGGTTGATCTCTTCTCTCTCTCTTCTCCTTCTTCTTCTTAGTTCGGTTGAAGTTCTTATCATGGGATCCTAAATTCTACACGCCCTTACTAGGGTTAAGGGTATTCTTGTAATATTATTACTTTTTATATCTATAAATACAACTTAAGGAGGTGGGTTTGGACAAGTCCATTACCCTAATAATCCTCCTTTGTTTCCAAATTTTTAATTCTTCTTCTTCTCCTCCTAAAACCTTCTCTCCACAACTCTTCTTTTTCTTCTAACCCCTTAATCCAGTTATACTATGATTATACATCATGGAATCCCAAGTTTCAACAGAAATTAAGGAGTTTGTCTAATGCAGATGTAATGGAGAGGATTTCAGAAAAAGAGTATGGAATTTTCTAGATTATAGGCTCACTCTTTCTCATAGAAGTACTTTGGGAAGATTATCAAAGAATTGAGAGTATATGCTTATGAATATACCCATAAATACTCAATTACATATCAATGGGAGGTTGATGGGGTATTTATAAATTCCCCTAGCCAAACTAGTCATTTTTTGCCTATTTACAAAAAGCATAGTTTACATTGATCGATCAGTGTGAAGTGTTTGATTGATCAATCGAGTGTAACAGTTGTTTTTCAATCAGAGTGTATCTTACAGATCGATTGTATGATCGATCATTATCTTCCTTTAGGGTTTACATTTTAAGTAGATTGATCAATCAGAGTTCCCTCTAGTAGTTCATTGCAAGTATGATTGATGCATGAACTTCCCATGATTGATCAAGTTTTATGTCCCTGATTGGGAAAGTTGAATACGATCGATCAATATTAGAGGTTGATCGATCAATCAACAAGAAATTCCTTTGCTTGGATAGTATTGATCGATCAGTTCAACTAGGATGATTGATCATGGTTTATAGCACTGTTTGGCCATGCTCCGGATGATCAATCAATTTACTGAGGTAGATTGATCGTGCTTATAATTTTGTCATGTGCACTTCTGGATGATTGATCATTGCAATGTTAGTTCATCTAATTTACTTTTAAAGCATGGGAAAGAGCGATCCTAAGTTCTTCAAAAAATTTTGAAATGTGTATATGATAGTTTTAAAACATTTGTGCATGCATGTTATGTCCTATAGCTCCAAGTTTGCACTGTACCTCAATTTCGAAGGAGTTGGACAACTCTCTTTTCCTATGCTTGTCACATGAAGTTCAAATTGTACCAAATGGATGTCATGAGTGCATTCCTAAATGGGTAAATTCAAGAGGGAATCTATGTTGAACAACCCAAAGGATTTAAAGACGTGTAAGCTTGACCATGTATACAAACAAAGTTTATATGGGTTAAAGCAAGCTCCTAGAGAGTGGTTTGAAAGATTAAGTGAAATCTTATAAAAGAACGGATATAAGAGAGGTAGCATAAATAAGACTCAATTTACTAAGAATCATGATCAAATTTTGATTATCATTCAAAATTATGTGTATGATATCATATTTGGTTCTACAAACCCCTCTCAATGTCAAGAATTTGCTAGTGTAATGACGAATGAGTTTGAAATGAATGTAATGGGTCAACTCATATTTTTCCTTGGACTTCAAGTAATGCAAACCAAAAATGGAACCTTTATAAATCACTCCAAATACACTAAAGGATTGCTTAAAAGATTCAACATTGAAAAATTCAATTAGCACATCCATTAGTTTCTCCTTGAAAGTTGACTAGGGCAACTCTGATAGGGCCATAGATTAAAAACTCTATAGAAGTATGATTGGATACATACTTTTTTACCTATCAGCCTATAGACTAGACATAATGTTTTTTGGAAAGAAAATATTATCTACTTGTCCACTAAACTTAGGTCTTTAGTTCTCAAATTCATCACCCAATGATCTAGTAGGTTACTTTGATGCCAATTTCGTCGGATGCAAAATTGATAGAAACGGTACGAGTGGTAGCTACCAATTACTTGGAAAATGTGCTTGTCTCTTGGTTTTCCTAGAAACAACATTCAGTTGCGGTATCTAACACCAAGGCTGAATACATAGCGTGTGGAAGTTGTTGTGCTCAACTTCTTTGGTTGAAACTACAATTACATGGTTAAGGGCTTAGAATACATTGAAATTCCAGTCCATTGTAACAATATGAGCGTCATAAGTCTAAGTAAGTGTTGATTACAGGATTCCATACTATAAAGTATTTAACCTAAGACAATGAAAGAAAAAGGGAAGAAGAAGAAGAAGAAGAAGAAGAAGAAAGAAGAAAAGAGGAAGGAGATGAAAGCACGGCTTGGAGAGAGGAGAGAATTGAGGATAGAATAAGGGTTGTGGAAGATCCAAACCCTCCTCCTTAACCTTTATTTATAGATATCAAGAGTACATAAATTATAAGTATACCCTTCACCCTAGTGAGAGGGAAGAAAAGATAAAGAATATATGATATTTACAATAATGCCACATAAACTTGTTTATGACTTTCAACACTCCCCCTCAAGTTGGTGGCAAAAAAATATCGTATAACCCCAGCTTGGTACATGCAATGAAGAGAATTTTGAAGTTGATTGATTTTTTGAACATATCAGCAAGTCGTCTATCAACAAGTCCCACTAACAATTTCTTTATGTATGGAGAATCTGAGTACCATAAATCATAAAACAACTTCATTTAATCCAAAAAAATCAAGTAAACTACTGGTCTAAAATAATGAGTGATAAAGCTAAGTCTAATGCAAGTATCATATCATTCTTCTATCATATAACCCAAATTCATAATCAATAGGTAGTCATAACCTTGTAGGCAACCGATCTTGATCAAACTTACAATATTTGAGTGCAAGAGGTTCAAGGTCATAATGTCCTTTAAACACCAAGTATTAGCTTTCACAACTTTTGATATGAAAGCCATTTGTTTCTTGATGTAATATAGAGATGATGGGCTTGGTACATAGTATGAATGTATGGGGAAAAATAACCAGAAATCACTTATCTTTTCATGGTTGAATCTCTTCCTTCAAGAGCACCTTGTATGAAACCTTCAAAGGTACTTAATCATCACTTCAACGTGGGTATCCTAAATTATTCGATCTGATACCATGTATAATTCAGGACTCCTTCATATTGATCTCGAGCCAATGGGGGAAAGGAGAAGGAGGAGGAGAGGTAAAAGAGAAGAAGACAGAAAGGAGAGAGAGTTTAGAGATCGGATTCCTAGAGAAGACAAATGAGAGTTTGGACAAGATTAAGAAGTGAGGAGAGAACTTAATGCTCTACCTCCTTACCCAGGGCCTCTATTTATAGTTTTTACAATGCCCTTAGGCTACAACATTACAAGAGAAGAGACATAAATAGACAAGTAATTACATCTTTATGAGAAGTCTTCTAATTTACCAATATGCCACCTCTTGGACGTGTGGGCCTTCTTCCTCGGATATGTCGGCTTGAGCCCATCTTCTAACATGACATAGCTTATGAGCCTTAGGTTGCATGGGGCTCTTCTACCTCAAGGTCAGTGTAGAAGACTTTTACCAAAAGAGGGTGAATGTTTTCTTCTCTTTTCAATATTCCCATATAAGGCCTATAAATCCTTTCAAAATCAAGAGTCTCTTGTTTGCAAAAGGATAGATCTATCTTACTAGGCTTTACAATACTCTTTGAGGTGAAGTTCGGGAAGTGTTTACTCCTTTGAAGTCGTGTTCGAAAATGTTCCCTCCAATTGGGTAATTTCTCACGTGTTGCTCTCTTTCATTGGGGTCTTCTTTTTGGCGATAACATTGGTCTTTACCATTGTTATTTGGTTCGATTTTAAGAGGTGTAAAAATGAGGGTTTTATCCACAGATTTGGAGAGAGATTTCTCAAAAACTGAAAGTGAAAGAGTGATTAAGGACATTGGAGCTTTGAAATTTTGTTGGAAAGGGTTTTGGCATGATTTGAAATGAAGAGGTATCTTAAAATTTTGATTTTGACTCTTCATATTCTCTGTTCATTGGGTGAATGATCAATCATTCTATTTCGATTGATAGATATATCAGTAATCATTGATCGATCAATGACTTGTGCAGAGTGACAAAATTGTAATTTTTTGATTGCCACTTCACTCTTTTATCATGTTGGATTTAGGATCCCAAGATAATATTGTAGATAATTAGCACAAGAGAGAGGAAACCAAAGATGAAGTGGAGAAGGAGAAGAAGACTGAGAGGGAGAAGAAGAGAGAAATTGAGGTTGAGAGAGAGAGAGAGAGAGAGATTGAGAGATGAAGGAAGGAGGATTAGGTTAAGTGATGTCCTAATCCTCCCCCTCAATGTATTTATATTAATGAGAAAGCATAATTACATCATTACCCTTTACCCTAAGAAGGGATAGAAAGGGACAAAAAACAAAGGTAAATTACATCATGCCACTATACTTCGACCTAATCTTCCAACAGTCCCCCTCAAGCTAGGGGAGAGAAAACATAGTAGATACCCAGCTTGTTGCATATAGTGTTGTCTAGATCATTGTAAGAATGTCTGCCACTTGTCCTTGAGATGAAATATGTCTACGAGATAAGATACCAACTTGAAATTTCTCCCGTATACAATGGCAACCTACCTTAATATGTTTTGTTCTCTTGTGAAAGACCGGATTTGAAGCAATATGCTGATTTTTAGAACTCCATGGGTTTAGCTCACCAAAAAAAGGAGAGATGACATATTGGGAGAAAATAGGAGGAAGAATAAGGTTATGGACTTGTGTCCTAACCCTTCCCCTGAAGCTCAATTTATAGATTAATAAGCCTATAATATTAAAACTATGCTCCTAAAGCTTAAACTAATAACATAAATGTCATTTTTATGAAATGACTCTTTATTTACCATCGTGCCATCACTTGTGGGCCTATGGGCCTTCTCCTTGGTCTATGGGCCTTGAGCACATTTTCCACCTCTCTTGGATGTGTGGGTTGTCCTTGGTCTTGTGGGCTTGAGCCTACTTCCACACACATAGACTTGTTGGCCTTCCTTGGTCGTGTGGGCTTGGGACCATCTTCCAACACAAAATGAATGACTACCTGGTTATCACAATATAATTCCATACAAACTCCTTTATAGAACCCCAATTCAATGAAAAGGGATCTGCTCCATAGAAGCTCACTAACTGCGTAGGTCATAGCTTTGTACTCTGCTTTTCCATTGGATCTCACAACAACATTCTACTTTTTTCTTCTCCATGTAACCAAGTTACCTCCAACTAAGGTACAATACCTAGAAGTGGATTTCATGTCATCAGGTGATCCAACCCAATCTGCATCCGCAAAACCTTAAATGTTGAAGTGATCATGATTTTTATAGAGAAATCCCTTCCCTAGAGCTCCATTTAAATATCTCAGTATCCTCTCCATTGCTTTCCAATGAATAAGTTATGGTTTATGCATATACTGACTAACTACACTTATTACATATGATATATCTAGTCTGATCACTGTGAGGTAAATAAGCTTTCCCATAAGTATCTGATATTTACCTATATCAACATCTTCACCAGAGCTTTCACGTAGCTTTGTGTTAGGATATATAGGAGTATTTGTTGGCCGACATCCCATCATCCACGTTTCATCTGAGATAAAAAAATTTCATGATGTCTGGAAGACCTCAATACCCAAGAAATATTTCAGAAGTCCAAGATCCTTCGTTTTAAATTCCTTATAGATCTTCTCGTTGACTCCTTTTATATTGTCTGCATCATTGCCAGTTAAGAAAATATTATCCATGTAAACCACCAGTAATACTCTTCCCTTTAAGGTATTCATGACAAAGACAAAATGATCTACTGAGCACCGAGTGAATCCAAACCGCAACGTTGCTTGGCTAAATTTGTCAAACCAAGCTCGAGGACACTATTTTAGGCCATATAAAGACTTCCTTAATCTGTATACCGACTCCCCCTCAACCAAAAAGCCAAGTAGTTGATGTATATTTTTCTTCCGTAATATCACCATTCAAAAATGCACTCTTCACATCCAACTAATATACCAACCAACAAGAATTAGCAATGAGTGATAATAAGATTCTTACCGAGTTTAACTAAGACACTAGGGAGAAAGTTTCCTAACAATCCACTCCATAGCACTGAGAATACCCTTTTGCAACTAGACCAGCCTTCAAACGAGCTACAAAACCATCTGGATTGTGCCTGTTAGTAAAAAATCATTTATAGCCCATGGGTTTCTTTCCAGAAGGAAGTGGAACTAGAGCCCAAATCTGATTCTCATATAATGCATTCATTTCTTCTTCCATACCTGCCTTCCATCCTTAGATGTCTGAGGGCCTCTTGATACGATTAGGGGACATAGATGGAAGAAAAAGATACTAAAAATTAACAACAACAAGAAGACAAATGATGGTGAAAAAAAATTGAATATAGGATGAGAAATAGAGGGCCTAGTATCAAACTATGGACCAAATACAATAGGGGAAGATGGACTTAGCTCGGATGGATCCGTAAACTCCACAGGTGTGGTATCAGCCAATGCCTCAAGGGGGGTAAATTGAGAGATTCGCATCGAGTGGAACAATATGCTTCAGAGCTACCTGAAAATATGAGAGACCAGGAGGAACATTGTTTGAAGAATAAAATGATGTGTCCTAAAAAAAATCTAACATCTCTAGAGACAATTAACTTTCGAAGAGAAGGATTAAAGCAAACATATCCTTTTTGGGTACGAGAGTAACCCAAAAAGATAGTTGGGTACGAGAATAACCCAAAAAGATAGTTGGGTACGAGAGTAACCCAAAAAGATACACCTAGGGTTTGTTTGGAACCCCTAGAAAAGAAAAGAAAAGAAAAGAAAAGAAAAGAAAGAGAAGAGAAAGAAAAGAAAAGAAAATAAAAGAGGTTTCTTTTCTCTTATTTGGATGTCCATAGAAAATTAGAGAGAAAATGAAAGAGAAATATAGTTTCTCTTATTAGGATACGCATAGAAAAAAGAAAAAAAGGAAAATTAGTAATATATTAAAATATTGATGATTAAAATTTTCTCTACCCCTTTCTATTTATTTTTTTTCTCTTGGATTTCCATTATTTTAAGACGGAAAATATTATAACTAAGAGTGAAACTATATTTTTCTCTCATTTTGTTTTCTCTCCATGATTCTTTGTTGTCAAACAGCAAAAAATCACTTTCTTTCTCCTTTATTTTCTATCCATGATTCTTGTTAAGTTGTGGAGCTTAATTAACATCATACACTCTGTCGTGGATTGATCTTTGTGGTAAGGTCGTCGTGGGGTTTAGAAGGGGGCGGGGAGCCCCCAGGCGGGTCCACGATATATTAAGTGATGTGTCATTAAGGGTAGTTTGGGGATTTCACGCTTGTAATCCGGTTGCCCTAATTTTCTCTTTATAGGGGCACCATTGTTAGGGTTTAATCACCTTGATGAGGATCATTCATCCGAGGAACATCAGTTGGCGGCTAAGAGAGGTTAAAGAAAAACCACATGTAAGTGTGTGTGATTTCTCTTATAAGCTATTTCCTCTTCATAGTGGTTTACTGTAGCGGCAAAAGAGAAGATGTAGTCTCACCTTGAGGCAAACCTATATAAATCTTGTTTGTTCTCGTGCTTGTTTTTTCCTTCTTCCGTATTTATTATTATTTTTCTCGTTAGTTTGGAATTAGGGTGTCTAATTCCTAACAATTGGTATTAGAGCTTTGGTTCGTGTTTCAGAGCAATGGCTAGTGGAGAAGAATCGGCACTTGGAACCAATAAGTTTGATGGTATGGATTTTGTGTCCAAAAGGATGCAGATCCAAGATTATATATACAATTAAAAGCTGCACACACCACTTCTGGATATGAAGCTAGAAGGTATGAAAGATGATGAGTAGTCCGGTTAACATTGTGGAAGAACGATGCTCACAACTTGGCATCAGAGAAAACCCCAGCGAGGATGATGGAGAGTATGTTCGACATGTATGAGAAGCCTCCCACAAATAATAAGGAACATCTCATGAAAAAACTCTTCAATTTAAAGATGACAAAAAATACATCAGTGACATCGCATTTGAATGAGTTTAGCACAATTGTCAATCAATTGACCTGCATTCAAATTAAATTTGATGATGAGGTTCATGCTTTAATTCTTTTGGTGTCTCTACCAAATTTTTGGGAACCTATGACGGTTGCGGTCAGCAACTCTGTAGGCAACGGGAAGTTGATCTTTAATGATGTTGAAGATATCATTCTTGGAAAACCTCAATAGAATGGTGTGGCAGAGAGGATGAATAGGACTTTGAATGAGCGTGCAAGGAGTATGGGATTGCAAAAAAAATTCTGGTCTGAGGCTATTAGCACCACTGCCTATTTGATCAACAGAGGTCCCTCAACACCATTGGATTGAAAAATACCAGAAGAGGTCTAGAGCGGCAAAGATGTAAATCTTTCTTTCTTGAAAGTTTCTGGTGGTGTTTCTTACATTCATATTGATTCTGCTATTAGAAATAAACTTGATGCTAAATCTAAGATATGTTTCTTTATTGGTTATGGTATTACCGAGTTTGGTTATCGCTTCTAGGATGACAAAATTCGTAAGGTTATCAGGATCAAGGACGTGATCTTCAATGAAGGTGCCCTGTATAAAGACAGTTTGAGAACAAAGTCTAAGAGCAAATGTGATGAAGCCAAGAAGTCGGAAGTGATTCAGTTGAGAGATCTTCCATTTATTGAGATGAAGAATATTGCTCAAGAAGTCCTGGAAAATATACACCCAGAAGTAAATCAGAACATTCCTGTGACAGGACTTAGGAGATCTGCTAGAACTACCATAACACCATAGAGGTACTCCCCTGCATTGAATTATATTTTGTTGAATGATAAAGGTGAACCAGAGAGTTATGGAGAAGTCGTGCAAGCTGATGAATCGACCAAGTGTGAGTTGACCATGCGGGATGAGATGGATTCATTGTTATCCAATTAGACATGGCAGTTAACTGAGTTACCAAAAGGGAAGAAGGCCTTGCATAATAAATGAGTGTACCGAATAAAAGACAAACATGACGATAGGAAGCGGTACAAGGCAAGATTGGTTGTAAAGGGCTTTCAACAAAAAGAAGAAATTGACTACATTGAGATTTTCTCTCCATTAGTTGACTACTATTAGAACAGTGCTTGGACTAGTGGCAAATGAAGACTTGCACTTAGAGTAGTTGGATGTAAAGACAACTTTTCTTCATGGTAATTTTGAGGAAGAAATTTACATGATGTAACCGCAGGGTTTCAAAGCAAAAGAAAAAGAGAAAATGGTGTACAAAGTTCAAAAGAGTTTGTATGGTCTTAAACAAGCTCTAAGACAATGGTATAAGAAGTTTGACACCTTTATGAGTAGTAATAGTTTCTTGAGGTGCCAAGAGGATCATTGTTGTTATTTGAAGAACTTTGATAACTCCTACATCATACTACTGCTAAATGTTGATGACATATTGATAGCATGTGTATGCAAACAGGAAATATATAAGTTAAAAATGGATTTGCAATGAAGGATTTGGGTGATGCAAAACAAATCCTTGGGATGAGGATTACTAGGGACATTGATGTCTTGAAATTGTCACAAGAAGAATATGTGAAGAAGGTACTGAGCAGATTCAACATGAATGATGCAAAACCAGTGAGTACTCCTTTGGCTAGTCACTTTAGGCTATCTAAGGAGTAGTCACTTTCCACAAAGCAGGAGTGAGCCTACATGGCCAATGTGCCTTATGCTTCTGCTATTGGTAGTCTCATGTATGCCATGGTGTGCACTAGATATATGAGTAATCCGAGTAAACAACATTGGGAAGCCGTAAAGTGGATTCTCAGGTATTTGAGAGGTACTGCAGACTCGCCCTTATGTTTTAGAAAGTCAAACTTGGGATTACAGGGTTATGTAGATACTGACATGGCTGAAAACATTGATGGCATGAAGAGTACCCCTGGATATGTATAAAAATTGGGTTGTACAACAGTTAGTTGGGTCTCTAAGTTGCAAAAGATGGTTTCTCTTTCCACTACTGAGGCAAAATATGTCGATGTGATCGAAGCCAGCAAAGAGATGGTATGGTTGCAATCTTTCTAGGGAGAATTAGGTCTCAAGCATGGGAAGAATGTGTTGTACTGTGATAGTCAGAGTGTTATTCATTTAGCAACGAATCCTCTTTATCATGCTAGAACAGAGCACATATAGCTGCATTATCACTTCATCAAATCAGCTCTGGAGGATAGAGTCTTAACACTTGAGAAGATTCAAGAAAGTCAGAATCCGGCTGATATGTTGGCAAAGACTGTTACTATTGAGAAGCTGAAGTTGTTTGAAACTTCAGTTGGACTTCTCTCTGAGGATTGATAAGTTGTTGCCAATGTAGAGGAGATATTGATGATGGATTAGGCTCTAAGTGGGAGATTGTTAAGTTGTGGCAGGTCCTTGATATATTGACTGTTGTGTCATTAAGGGTAGTTTGGGGATCTCACACTTGTAATCCGACTGCCCTAATTTTTTCTCTATATATGGGGGCACCATTGTTAGGGTTTTATCACCTTGACGATCATCATCATCCAAGGAGCATTAGTTGCAGTTGAGAGAGGTTAGAGAAAAAAATGCCTGTAAGTGTGTGTGATCTCTTTTGTAAACTATTTCATCTTCATAGTGGATTACTATAGTGGCGGAAGACAGGACGTAGTCTCACCTGAGGTTAACCTATATAAATCTTGTTTATTCTCTTGCTTGCTTTTTCTTTCTTCCGCGATTATTATTAGTGATCTCATTGGTTTGGAATTACAGCGTCTAATTCCTAACAGGTTCTCTGCTGCCAAACAATAGAAAATCACTTTCTTTCCTTTTTTTTCCAACCAAAAACCTTCAAAAGAAGGAAGAAATGGTCCACATCTGAAAATAAAAGTTATCACTAAGTATGGAAGATAATAGCCAATTAATAAGAAAATAGGCCGTAAGAATTGCATGAGGCCAGTGAAAATAGGGCAATTCATAGAGTAGAGTAGGCCATGGGCTACCTCAAGGAGATGTCAATGTTTTCTTTCGACTACACCATTTTTTTTAGAGGTGTAGGCACAAAATGTCTTATTGATAATGTCATTATCCTTACAAAAGGATTGAAACTCTCGATAGGTATTCACTGGCATTATCGAACAAAGGACATAGTTTTTAACTAAATTGAGTGGACACATGGCATTAAATGATTTAAAAATAGAAAGGATTTCAGACCTATATTTGAACAAAAATAGTCATGTAACTCGAGTAAAGTCATCAACAAATGTAATGAAATACTTAACTTGAGAAATATTCGAGACACTCAAGGCCCCGATACATCCGAGTAAATCAATGAAAAGAGAGCAACACCTTTAAGTTCAGCTCAAGAAGAATATGTAGTACATACTTCACAATTTAGAATAATAAGGTTTTCAAAAAAAGGAAACAAATGCTGAAGTGATGTTGTTGATAGATGTCCAAATTTGTTGTGCCATAATTTTCCCTTTGTCTGAGAAGTAGAAATTGTAGTCACTTGAGGCAAGACTCCCCCCCCCCCCCCCCCCAACACACACACACACAACACACACTCACACACCTCTGTTAATACCCTCCACCAATCACCTACTTCGTTGTTAGATCTTGGAGAACACAAGAAGAAGGTGAGAGGGTGATAGAGCAATTTAACATTTTTGTTAACTGACTAATAGACAAAAAAATTAATGGAAACTAGGGAACTATTGAATTTATGTAAAAGAGAAATATTTCATTGGCTTATTTAACTTATTATAATCAGAGTACGTGAACCTCTATTTATAATAGAGGAAGGTAGTAGAGTCCAATTACAATAAAACTACCTTTTATCCCAATTACACCCAAACTCTAACACTTAAAGATGAGTCCTAGCATAATTAAGTAACTCAATATAGATAAAAGACAAACATAATGTTAAGCACCTAGCCAATACTACCCAAAAAATAGGCCTGTTAGGAGCGGAAGGTATAGGTACTTAACCCAAGACCACAACATCACACCCACCTTCATGAGCTGACGACCACGGTGGCCACACTCTAGCGATGGCCCACTCTAGTTTCTGCTAGGTTGCCCCCTCCGCTAGGTTGCCCCCTCTGCTCAGGACTCACGCCGTGGGGATTCGAACAAGTGACATAGTACCTGCTCTGATACCAAATGTTAAGCACCTAGCCAATACTACCCAAAAGACCGGCTTGTTAGGAACGGAAGGCATAGGTACATAACCCAAGACCATAACACATAACTCAAACTAGAACTCTTCTAGGACGTGACCATAAGATAAAGATGCCTTTGTGAGTCCTTCTTGATCTTCCAACTTATGTGATAAGGATGTCAGGTTGTGGTAATCGTGGTGGGTCCTACTTCTTATGTGCTTGGACCCATCTTGTGGGCCTTCCTTGGTCATGTGGCCCATCTTATAATACTCTTAGCTATGTGGGTCTTCCTTGGTCATGTGGGTTGGAGCCCATCTTCCACATTCCCCCTCAAGCTGGGGTGAGAGAACATCTTGAACTCCCTGCTTGCTGCAAATGATGTATTGAATCTTTTTGTATATAATGGTACATCTTCTAATTTGCCTTCATCTTCCAACACTCCCCCTCATGTTGTTGCGTCCTTCCATGAGGCCCTGCTAGCATAATATAAATGAGGGTAAAATTCACTCCAATCAGTAAGACATTGCTCCATACTCCAGTCTGAATGTTGGATGTAGGGCACACTCCGTCTTCTGTAGGTAGTGTGTCTATCGGCATTGTTCTGAAGTGTCCACCACCATGTTCGTCCATAGGACAACGACTCACAAGTGGTAGGAGTAATAAAAGAAATTTTAGGGGGGTAGTTGGTTTATTTATAATGATGTCCCTATCTGGACACCGACTCTCATGGTATCCCAACCGTGATATTTTTGAGAGTTAAATTTATCACGGTGTCCCAATCCGGGCACCTAGTCTCAAGGTGTCCCAACAGTGATATTTTTGAGAGTCAAATAAATTATGGTATGAGAAAAGGTATTGAGGCCACCTCTTCTTCAATAATAATGTCTCATCCAAAGAGACATAATAACAACAATTGTAATGTAACACGACCATCTTCGAACACATATAACACGAACCAAAATAATAAACCTTGTAGAAGGACCCATGAAATAATCATAATACGATATAAATATTTTTTCTTAGATGCATAAGCTTCATCTCTTGTGCTCCCCCTTTCTTGAATATTTTTGTCACATAAAACTTATCCACAAAATATGGAATAAAATACCTCTTCCTTGTATTTCTTCTACTTCTCCCCCTCAAGCTGGGAGGTAATGGCAGTGATCCCAGCTTGAACCAAATATCATAGATGTAGCCATAAGCCCAAATAACAGAGATATATAGAAAGACCTTCATAACAAGGAGAAGTGAGATATTTTCCTGATATATCAACTCAAAAAGTGATACAAAACAATGGGCTTAAATTCGGATTTTTTAATGCAACGAAATACCAGCATGACCTTTGAATCTTCCAATGCAAATATATCTTTAAATATAGATCAGAATGACATGAAAATTTCTTCGTCTGAAACTAGACTTAAATACCTTTCATCCAAGTATAATATATCATCATAAAATATAATTATCACAAGATAAATAATCTAATAGATTTTGGTCTCTGTCATCTGGCCGAACTAAGTACTGTTTCTCCTTCTTTTTTCCCAGAATGACCATTGACTCTTCCAAGATCAATATCTCCTTATAAAAAAATCATAACGAGAATTGGTTGAATAGGTAAGAAATTAGACTTACATATATTTCTTTTGATATATAATTATCCATATAAAATTTCTTTATTGATAGCATAAAATACTTCAAAAGTTGAAGCTTTTTGTTGCTACTCGAACCTCTTTTGCAATCTAACCTTTGCTGATTCAAATATCGATTTCTCTTTGTAGATGACTCAGATAAAAAATTGGTTGAATAGGTAAAAGAATAGACTTATAGATATTTCTTTGAATATATTTCTCTATATAAATTCTAGTTCTTGATAGCATAAAATACCTCGAAAGGGGAAGCTTGCTACTACTGCTCGAGCCTTTTTGCAATATATGATCATCGCTCATTCAAATATCTATATCTCTCTATAGATAACTCCGATTGAAAAAAAAAATCTCTTTTTTTTGGAAAGTAGACTCAAATATATTTTCATCAATATATAATTTGAAATATGAAAATCTCAATATGGAGGTGAAAACGAAAAGAAAACTAACGGGTGTAAGGACTGAAAAAGAAATACGAACCTAGACTTAGGTTTTAGGGTTTAGAGAAATGGATCACATTACCTCTGTGGGTTGACCAAGTTAACTCACAAAACATGTTATGATACCATGTTGAATTTATGGAAAAAATAAATACTTCATTGGCTTATTTAACTTATTATAATCATAGTACATGAACCTCTATTGATAATAGAGGAAGGTAGTAGAGTCCAATTACAATAAAACTACTTTTGTCCCAATTACACCCAAAGCCTAACATTTAAAGGGGGGTTAGTCCAAGATGAAGTGAGATGAATTACTCCCGCATTACTTAGTTCATTAGATTAAAGGGTTAATGTAGAATGAATTACACTTCAAGTGAATCACATCAATTCAATCTCTCAGGCAAAAAATGAGGAATTTAGATTCAGACATGATTTTCGAATCAATTGCTTGAAGTGCGAGACGCGCGTAGCTCTTCCCCTCCCCCCCGAAAGGCAAAAACTCTTTCATTTCCCATTCTCCTCTCCATCTCCCTCTCCCTTGGCCTTCGCCTCCCGGCTTCTCTTCCTCCTCTAGGCGTATCGTCAGAGCGCCACCTCCATTGTCATTGCCCACCGCCTCCGTCGTTGTTGCCAACTGGCCCGCCGTAGTCTCTTTCCGCAAAGGAAGGCGACGCGAGCCGTGAGAAAGACGATGGTTTAATTTTTCCAAAGTTAAGAAAAATTAAACCGTTGTCATAAAAATAATAATTTGTATTTTTTATGTATTTAATATATTGATTTTATAATTAATATATTAAATTAGTGATTTAATAGTCATAATTAAAAATTGTTAAAATAAAAATTTGATAAATTTTTTTGGTTTAATTATCCCTTGTCTATAATTAACTAACCCAATGGTTTTAAATTTTGTGACAATATATTATTAATTAATAATACATAAAAATATATATTATGTTATTGATAAATAAATATATTTATTTATTATATTAATTTTTTATTATTGTATTAAATTAGTGGTTTTTAATGTTAAACCATATCTTATGTTATTAAAAAATAATTTATTTATTTATTATATTCTCTTATGTTATTTTTTATTTATATTTATTTATTTTTAATAAATTTTCTAGTCACATGTAATTATTGTATTAATTTATAATAAGCTATAATCATTAAGTAATATAATATATTTTTTTATTAATTAGGATATTAATATATTTTAATACTACACGGTAAATCACTTATTAGTATAGTAACCATGTTTATTTTGGTTAATTATTTGTTTAGGTATATGTTCTATTTAAGTATATTATAAAAAGTTACTCATTCTCTTGTTTATATCATACTTTTCATTTGAGGGCACTAACACTGGAATCTATTTTTCAGTGCACTTGAACTCGTTTATACTCACACCCAAGGATGAGTTGAAGTTGAATCAATTCATTTAAGATGAACTGAATTTTTCACTTCATTTCAAGTTCATTATGGATTAACCCTCCTTGTAGTGTAGAATGATTTACACTTCATTTGAATCACGTCAGATAATTCAATCAAGCAAAAATGGGGGAAAATAGATTCAAACCTATTTTGCGAATCATCTTAATGAATCGTGTGTCCCACGTTTCTCCCTCCCCCCTCCCCCTCCTTGGAAGAAAAAAAATCCATCATTTCCCTGCTACTCTCCCTCTCCCTCGGCCTTCCTCTCCCTTTCCCTCTATCTTCTCCCTCTCGGCGTACTGTCGAAGCGCCGCCTCTATCGTCGTTGCCCGCTGACTTGTCATAGTCTCCTGCCGTGAGGAAGATGAAGTGGTTTAATTTTTCCTAAGTTTGAAAAAATTAAACCAACGTCATAAAAATAATAATCTATATATTTTTATTTATTCAATACATTCATTTATAATTATTGTATTAAATTAGTGATTTAATAGTCATAATTAAAATATTATTAAAATAAATGTTTGATAAATTGTTTTGGTTTAATTATCCCATTGCTATAATTAGTTAAACCAATGGTTTTAAATTTTGTGACAATATATTATTAATTAATAATACGTAAAATATATATTATGCTATTGATAAAATAATATATATTTATTTATTATATTATTTTTTATTACTATATTAAATTAGTGGCTTTTAATGTTAAAATATGTATTATAAAAATTATTAAAAATAATTTATTTCTTTATTATATTCGCTTATGCTATTTTTTACTTTTATTTAATTTTTTTATAATTTAATCTAATCACCCGTAATTATTATATTAATTTATAATAAACTATAATCATTAAGTAATATAATATAGTCTTTCAATAATTAGTTTATTAATTTATTTTAATACTAAATATTAAATCACTTATAAGTGTAATAACCATGCTTATTTTGGTTAATTATCTGTTTAGGCATATCTTCTATTTAAGTATATTACAAAAAGTTACTCATTCTCTTGTTTATATTATATTTTTCATTTTGGGGCACTAACACTGGAATTTGTTTTCTAGTGTACTTGAACTCGTCTATACTAATACCCAAGGATGAGTTGAAGTTGAATCAATTCATTTAAGATGAATTGAAATCTTTACTTTGTTTCAAGTTACGGGTGTAGGGACTGAAAAAGAAATACGAACCTAGACTTAGGGTTTAGGGTTTAGAGAAATGGATCACATTACCTCTGTGGGTTGACCAAGTCAACTCACAGTACCTACTCTGATACCATGTTGAATTTATGGAAAAAGAGAAATACTTCATTGGCATATTTAACTTATTATAATCAGAGTACATGAAACTCTATTTATAATAGAGGAAGGCAGCAGAGTCCAAATACAATAAAACTACCTTTGTCCCAATTATACCCAAACTCTAACACTTAAAGATAAGTTCTAGCATAATTAAGTAACTTAATATAGATAAAAGATAAACATAACTAAAACTAAAACTCTTCTAGGACGTGACCATAAGATCAAGATGCTTTTGTGAATCCATCTTGATCTTCCAACTTATGTGATAAGGATGCCAAGTTGTGGTAATCATGGTGGGACCTACTTCTTATGTGCTTGGACCCATCTTGTGGGTCTTCCTTGGTCGTGTGGCCCATCTTATAATACTCTTAGATATATGGGTATTCCTTGGTCATGTGGGTTGGAGCCCATCTTCTAACAGGAACAAATAAGACAATAGTAAGCGGAAGTGTGGGTGTAGTAGAAGAGGATCCCTTCACTAGAACTTTGGTTTAGGATCCAATGGCTATGGTAACAATCTTGTATAGTAACATGGAGATAGATAATGTAATACACTCTTATTACCTATAAGCTACTCGGAGACCCCAGAGTCAATGATCCTAGATGAAGCGAATGAAGTAGAAGAGATCCTACTTGATGCAATGCTGGCAGCAGTAGTAGGAGAAGATCTAGGAGAAGATACCATCAAGGTCTTCATTCTCTATTCATAATCATCATCTGGACAGTCCTCTTGCCTTTCTGTAACTTGGGTTTTTCTTCATTTTTCTCACTCCTATTAACCGAGGCTAGGGTGGTAATAGCAGTTGGAAGATGGCCCAAGCCCACACAGCCAAGGAAGACCCACATATCTAAGAGCATTATAAAATGGGTCACACGACCAAGGAAGTCTCACATAAGAAGTAGGATGCACCATGATTACCACAAGCTGACATCCTTATCACATAAGTTGGAAGATCAAGAAGGACTCACAAAGTCATCTTTATCTTATGGTCATGTCCTAGAGGAGTTCTAGTTTGAGTTATGTTTGTCTTTTATCTATATTGAGTTATTTAATTATTCTAGGAATTATCTTTAAGTGTTAGAGTTTGGGTGTCATTGGGACAAAGCTAGTTTTATTGTAATTCGACTCTACTACCTTCCTCTATTATAAATAGAGGTTCATGTACTCTTATTATAATAAGTTAATGAAGTCAATGAAGTATTTTTATTTTTCATAAATTCAACATGGTATCAGAGAAGGTTTTGTGAGTTGACTTGGTCAACCCACAAAAATAATGAGATCCTTTTCTCTAAACCCTAAACCCTAAGTCTAGGTTCGTAGTTTTTTTTTTCAGTCCCTACACCCGTAGTTTGCCTTGCGTTTTTTGTGAAGATTTGCTCAAAGATTTCTTCCCTTAAGGAGAAATCATGTAAATATTCTATAAATCCGGTGATTGTGTAATCCCATTAATCACTCATAATTCTTCTATCTATATTCTGTAAAACGGATATCTGGTGATTGTGTAATCCCATTAATCACTCATAATTCGTCCATGTATATTCTATAAAACGGCTATTTAAGCCAGTGATGTGAATGAGAAAATATGAAAGAAGTTCGTATTCTTTAGTTGGTATCAAAGCAGGAGAATTCTTCTCCTTCTCCTTCTCGTCGCTAAAGAACATAGCGAAAGCTTTGTCCCGTAGTCAAAGAACAGAGTTGCAACTCTGTCACCAAAAAAAAAAAAAACGGAGCAGACTGACGAAGAAGACGTTGTTTGCGTTTCTCTTTGGCCGTCGCTATAGCACAAAACCGCCGCCACCAGAACACCTAAAATCCACTAACGAACTACCGCCACCCGAACTCCCGAAATCCATCGACGAACCGCTGCCCAACCACCTTCCAGTGATCGGAACCAGCGTCACCGATGCAGAAGACTAAGAGCCGCACTAACGTCTCGAAATCGATTTATCTCCATCGTGGCCCCCACTCATACGGACCGTCCGGACAACGCCGACAACTAAAGCCGAGCCATCGCTCGGCCATCTACCATACTGCCAACCCGAACGTCGGCGACGAAGAACCATCGATGAAGAAGATGAAGGTACGAAAAACAAAACAAAACAAAATCTCTTCCGTTAACTTAGGTCCCGCATTTTATTTTTCTGGCGGGTCATGACAACTTCTTGAACCGGACCAAAAACAGAGACCCGGGCCACTTTTCGGACCGAATCAAAAAAAGATACCCAACCCGGCTCAACCCATTGGCAGACCGGATCGGACCAGTTCTCGAACCAGACCAAAATCAATGACCCAAATCGGGTCAACCCAGTGGCAGGAATCAAACCGGACCGAAACCAAAAAAAAAAGATGATGTCTTATTCAGAAAGGAGACTGGACCAGTTCTTTGACCTGACCGGAATCAGAGACCTAAACCGGATTAACCCAGCAAAAAGAAAGCGAACTGGACCAGTATTTTTGGGTGATCATCACCGATCCTCTTGCATCATGTCGAAGGAATCAAAACCAGAGCGTATTTGTACTCATTGTGGTGAGACTGGGCATACAAAGTCAAGATGCTATGAACTTATTGGGTATCCAGAATGGTGGGATCCTACTAAAGTGCCTCGTAAATGGAACCTTAAACCAAATAATCATGCTTCTGTTGCAGTAGTAGAACCCTCCACCTCTAGTACATCCGGTAAAGTTTTTAATACTTCCACTCCTAGTAGAAATAGTGAATGGATAATTGATTCTGGTGCTACTGATCATATGACCTTTGACAATCATCATGTTGAAATTATGAAACCATCTGAACAACATATCTTATCTACAACAAATGGTACTCCCTCTCATGTTATTAGAGAAGGTTCCATCACCCTCACTAAAAATCTGAGTTTTGATTCTATATTAGTTGTGATATGCCTGGATCTAACACAAGGAGGAAGAAGATGAAGAATCAAGCTTTCGAATGAAGATTGCACCTTAGTCCTCGTGAGAGAGAGAACCTAATCTCGTTTAACCTATTGAAATTGCTTCCTTTCCTTCATTCAATGAAGTCCCTATAAAGGATTAGGTCGCACACTTATAAAGACCAACGACAAGGCCATAGTTCTTTAAAGAAATTACATCAATACCACTTAATTGAGAAATCTGAAAATTATATAAGTTACCTTCTACATCTACCAGCTACTCTAGATGCTATGGAGTCCATAACATCACCCCCCTCTTGGAGAAAGAGCTTGTCCTTAAGCTCAAAGGTAGGTCTGCTTGCCCGTGCCAACGCCTCTATCTGTGCTCAAATATCAACCGCGGTATCTGTGACAACCGTCTGAACGAGAAAACTGGAGCATCCAACAAGAGAAGCAAATTGTTGTTGAATTATTTTTTTAGTTTTTTTTATTTTTACCTTTCTAGGGCTGGTGTGAAACTGCCCCTCACAGCGGGCCCCCCATTGGCAAAGTTGCACTGTCCACACTGATGAACCCCTTGAGTGTCACAGAAAAGAAATGACAATAGTATTGTAGCCAGGTAGTGGCAGACGCGATGGAGCACCCTGACTGACCATGAGAGGGCCAATGAGGCCAATAAAGGAGTACAATCACGACAAAAGGCCCTTTCATATTCATTTATGTCCTATTGCAATATATCTTCCATCTTAGTAACAGGACTAAGCAGGGGACTCACCTTGGACGTCTGCAATCCAGACCATGAGTAGAAAAAATACACAATGCCACTCATAGAGTGATGAACATCAGCACCAGCTGAGGTAAGAGTTCCTACAAGTGGTTCAAGTGCCACCCCCGATGCATAAGTACTAGATTCAGCACCACTGGAAACATACTTCCCTTTTTTATCACTCTAATTTACTGCCTTGATTGATGAAAATTGCCATCTGCATTCGCAATAAGCACCTTGGCTTGGCTGCCTTGATCCGTAATAAGAACCAAACTACCAAGAGAGTGGTAGAAGTCAGAGAGTAAAGATGCATTATGCAGAACTGCGTGACGCGTTGAAGTGATTGCCTCTAAAATTTTATCTTCCACATTCCAATTCAACATGCGATTGAAGCGTCATAAGTTTCCTCTAGGCTGCCAAACGATCCATCTGGCAGAGCAAACGACTCCAAAGCAGCAGATCGGAGCGCAGGCGACACTGGTTGGAAGATAGCAGGCTTCCAGACAGTCAACCCAACCAATAAAATCAGGAGACCGAGGTCTCGGACCATGTCCAGCAATTCTGTATCCACCGTGTTGACTGCAACAGCACCTGCAAGTTTTCTTTGCATCATTCTCGTCGTTGCAATATCTTCAAGAATGGCACATGAATGAAGAACACTGTTGTTGTGCTCAACTACAGGACTGTAATTGCTCAGCTTCCCTTGCTCAATAAGACTTCTGAGCCTAGACATCCGGTACTCCCCCTTTCTGGTCGTCCTTGTAGCAAACATAAGAGTTACAAATTGTTTGACCCCATAATCAATAGTATTCAGCTCCCACCAATCACCTAGAAGAGGATCCAAAACTGAAGCACCTATATGCTGTCCAGGCGCCCAGAATTTAAAGTTGTTCCCTTTAACAGTCATAAAAGTCATTCTCCACAGTAAACTCGCCACCATTTCCATAAAAACCAAACTACTAAGCCTAAAATCACCGAATTCAGCAGTGGTTGCTGGCTGTCTAGCAGCAAACTGTTCGGGACTGCCCTTTAACTCCTTTGGTTTTCCAATACACTGCAAACTTCCATCCACAAGAATCCCCAACCTATCACAAAGAACCGCTGCCTCTTCTATTGCATGTGTGGTGAGAATATTAGCTTGGCCTTGTTTGGCATGCTTGGCAACATTGCATAAGTCATATCTTGAAGTTGGGTCCCATCCAGTCCTAGGTGCATCCATGTTGACAACTTTAGGATCCCCAAACAGGGAAATGGCAACGCTAAGCCGCCTCTTCATACCACCACCGTAGTTCCTAGCCAGTGTGGCACCAACACCTCCATAAACCAGATTGACACTCTTCAATGATTCATCCACTGCCATATTGAGCAAGGTTGTTGGTCCAGCTCCATTTGGACCAAACAGACCAAAGCACTCCCCCTGAGGTAAAGCAAAAGATAGCGCCTGAACTGCATATTTAGCAGTGTTGCCATCCTTTCCTGGATAGAACTTTTTGAGATCTCTCCAACTCAATCCAGAATTTCCAACAGAATTGGCAGCAGACAATTGATTCAGGGACAGCAATTGAACAGGAGAGGTAAAAGCCGAATCCAAGGGCTGTTGTCCCACTTTCCATTCATAATGACAACCTTTCGTGCAAACAAAACTAAAAGCATCATTATATAACCAACCAAGTTTCTTCAGTACACCCAAAAAAATTATATCTCCATTTCGTACCACGAAGGCTCCCTTCTCATATGCTGAACTTCCCCGGAAATAAAACCAATCCACTAACAGTGCCCGAGCAGCAATTATTGAACCCAAAAAATTAAGCCCCACATCTTCAATTTGACCGCGCACATACGCACAGGTACTGTGCTGAGCCACAGAAAAACAAATCACCCGAATGAATTTCTGTAACCTCCTGGAATTCTCAAAAAAATTCCATATCGGAATTCATAGACACAAGCCCAAATTCCATCAATTGGGTATTGTTTCTCTGCTTCACGGAACAGAGAACCTCCAGGCCAAAAATTTGAGCAGCGTTGTGTAGCCCCTTGGAGCCCTTTCACCCCCATGGAAAAATCGTTGAGACATAAAATTCGATGGCGTTTCAGAAGCTTACCCCAAAATACGTTGGAGTGGGTTCCCCGCTGGACTGCCGAGAGCTGGAATGGGAGTGGGAGGTGGTGGCCGGAAGTCAAATCCCACCGGACTTGCTTCCGACGGTGCCGACGGTGCCTTCTCCATGTTTGGTGGCGAAGGGCAGCCCTTTTGGGCTGCGCCGCTTGGGGATTTTCCGAGACAGAGGGCTCTCGGAAACACATCCTTGTCGGAAGAATCGTCGGAAATATTACCTTCTCCTATTTTGGGAGACATTTGGCTGGCCGTGAGAAGGGGTGTTTTGAGGTCGAATCCACACCAGCCATTACCGACGTGGGTTTGGGAGAATACCCTTCCGATGTCCCCAAATCGGAGTTCCCGCCATGTGATTTTGGAAGTGTTGAGGCCGATTTTGGATTTGAGAACGACTACGATTTCTGATGTGTAGGATCTCTGTTGTTGGATTTTGGAAGTTTGGAAATATTTTCCGATACAATGAGCTCGCGGATGTCCGGCGTCGTCTATTCAGAAGGACGAACAGAAGAAGGGATTGAGTCAGATCGGAATGCTTCTGTTTGCGGTGCGGGAAGATTTTTTGTTGTCCGTGAGAAGGGAATTTGTGAGGTCAAACCCAAATCAGCCTGTACCGATGAAGGTCGTGCTGAATACCCTTCTTATTTCGGAATAGCGAAGTCCTCGATGTCGAATGTCATCGCCGCTGGAGAGACAGGGCACTCGCTCAATTTTTGGATCACCGACATCCATTTTTGGGTCTCCTGCTCGTCCGAGGTAGAACCAGAAAAAATCCGCTGGAGAGACAGAGCCAGTCGCTTCCTTGGAAAAAAAAAATTTATGTAGGCTGCACGCCATTCCCACATTCTTTCCCCTCCTATGAAGAAGAGAGGTGCCCTCACTGTCGCTCTTTCCATTTATCTGTTAACTGACATCCATTCTTCTATGGACATTTCTATGCACATCGCCATCCATTCGCATTGGCTCATTATATTCCCGCTTTGATACCGGATGATATGCCCGGATCTAACACAGGGAGGAAGAAGATGAAGAATCAAGCTTTCGAAAGAAGCTTGTACATTAGGCCTCACGAGAGAGAGAACCTGATCTCATTTAACCCACTGAAATTGCTTCCTTTCCTTCATTCAACGACATCCCTATAAAGGATTAGGACGCACACTTACAAAGGCCAACGGCAAGGCCATAGTTCTTTAAAGAAATTACATCAATACCACTTAATTGAGAAATCTGAAAATTACATAAGTTACCCTCTACGTCTACCAGCTACTCTAGATGCTATGAAGTCCATAACAAGTTTTTCCAACCCTCAGTCATAATTTATTATCAGTGGCTCAAATAACTCGCACTTTGGATTATATTGTATTTTTTGGCCTAACCATTGTGTGTTTAAGGACATTCGAACTCGGAAGACAATTGGTTATGGTATTAGAAGGGGGAAACTCTATTACCTTGATCTGAAGCCAGAGAGTTCTCATCAATAAGCTCAAGCATTCTTCATGAATAATCTGCAGAAAATGAGATTTAGTTATGGCATAAAAGGTTGGGTCAGTCATCTTTTGGTTATTTAAAGAAATTGTTTCCAAAACTATTTGCTCTATTATCTGTTTCAAATTTTAAGTGTGAGGTATGTGAATTGGCTAAAATCCATCGTGTTCTATTTCAAATAAGCATGAATAGGAGTCCAACACCCTTTATGATTATCCACTCTGATGCATGGGGTCTAGCAAATATAGCCTCTCAGAGTGATAAACGGTGGTTTGGTTCCTTCATTGATGATCACACCCGGATGACTTGGATTGAATTAATGAAATAAAAAAGTGAAGTTAGTTCACTGTTCAAACAATTTCAAAAAATGATAGCCACTCAGTACCATTCTACAATACAAACTCTCCGTAGTGACAATGGTGGAGAATTTGTTAATCAAGGTTTGAAAGAATATCTAGATGATCATGGTATTAGTCATCAAACTACTTGTTCGTACACCCTCAGCAAAATGGGCTTACAGAGCGAAAGAACCGCCACCTTCTAGAGGTTGTTTGTGCTTCCTTGTTTAAAGCTCATATGCCGGCTAGTTATTGGGGTGAAGCCATCACAACTGTAGCTATTCTTATCATCCGAATACCCTCGAGTGCATTATAATTTAAGACTCCCTTGAGTGTTCTTCATGAAACTATAAGTTCATCTGTTGTGCCGAATATGCCACCTAGAGTTTTTGGGTGTGTAGCCTTTGTTCATCTCCATAAGCCATTGAGAAATAAATTGGAACCCCGAGCTCTCAAGTGTGTCTTTGTTGGTTATGCTCAACATCAGAAAGGTTATCGTTGATATCTTCCTCCCTCTAGCAAATTGTATGTCACTCTTGATGTGGTATTTCATGAACATCACATGTATTATTCTACTCCTGAATCTTCAATTTAGGGGGAGAACAAGATTGAATTGCAGACCCTTAATCATCATTTGGATATCTTGGATACTAAAAGTGGTAAGTATTCAGATTACAACAATGAACATCAAAATGATACAAATGAGCATGATTCATAGGATGGAGACAGACAAGACCAGATGGAAGTGATGCAACCAGAGTCTCAGCCGACATCTTCACAGGATGGAGACAGACAAGACCAGATGGAAATGATGCAACCAGAGTCTCAGCCGACATCTTCACAGGTTGGAGACAGACAAGACCAGATGGAAGTTATGCAACTAGAGTCTCAACCGACATCTTCTCCCCTTCATAATGTACCAATGGATCAATTGCCTTTTGAGTCCGAGTCCATGTCTGAGCCTCAGGTAAGTTCCGAAACTCAACTAAGAGGAAAACCTAGAGTCAATTATGAACCTCTTCTCACCTCTAAATCTCAGTATCCCATGCATAGTTTTGTGTCTTATCATAGATTGTCAATGGAAAATGAAGTATTTGTGAATCAATTATCTGCTATATCTATTACTAAGTGTGTAGCAAACCTTGAAATATCCTAAGTAGAAACAAGCCATGAATGAAAAAATGAGGTCCCTCCAAAAGAATTCAACATGGGAAGTGGTTGACCTACCTGTAGGAAAGACACCAGTCGGATGCAGGTGGGTATTTACCATTAAATATAAAGCCGATGCCACTATTGAAAGGTTCAAAGCAAAGCTTGTCGCCAAAGGATATACTTAAACCCACGAGATCGATTATATGGAGACATTCGCACCAGTGGCCAAAATCAATACTGTTCGGATTCTACTATCTCTGGCTATGAATCTTGAATGGCCCTTATATCAGTTTGATGTTAAAAATGCATTTTTGCATGGAGATCTCCAAGAAGAAGTATATATGAAATTACCTCCTAGATGTATAATGCAAAACAAAGGATGCAAACAAGTATGTAAACTGAGGAAATCCCTATAAGGTTTGAAGCAGTCCCCGAGGGCATGGTTTGGAAGGTTCACAAATTTTATGAAACCTATTGGATACAAGCAAAGCAACTCAAATCATACTCACTTCCTGAAATATAACAAGGAGGCCATCAAAGCTCTTATTGAGCATGTTGATGATATGATAGTAATTGCGAATGATCCAGAAGAAAAGAAAGCATTGCAAAGTTATCTTGCTAGAGAGTTTGAAATGAAAGATATTGGCTACTTAAAATATTTTCTTGGTATTGAAGTGTCAAGATCCAAGGAAGGAATTTTTCCATCTCAACGAAAATATGCTTTGGATTTATTGAAGGAAACTGGTATGACAACATGTAGTCCAGTCAGTACTCCTATGGAAGAAAATTTGAAACTAGGAACATTTTCAGATCAAGTCCCTGCTAACAAGGAACGTTATCAGAGACTAGTTGGGACGTTAATGTATCTTGCATATACTAGACCAGACTTAGCTTATGTACTAAGGGTGGTCATTCAATTTATGCACTCTCCAAGTGAAGAACATATGAATGTTGTCAACCGTATCCTGCGCTACTTGAAATCATCTCCAGGGAAAGGAATTTTATTTAAAAAGGGAGGTGATTTGAAAAGTGAAGGTTATACTGATGCCGATTGGGCTGGGTCAGTAGAGGATCAATGGTATACATCTGGATACTTTACATTTGCTGGTTGAAATTTGGTCACTTGAAGAAGTAAGAAACAAGAGGTGGTGGCTAGATCGTCAACTGAAGCCGAATACATGGGAATGGCCAAGGCAATATGTGAATTATTATGGATCAAAAATCTGATACAAGAACTACATACTGAGTAAACAAGTTCTATGAAATTATACTATGACAGTAAGGCAGCATGTGATATTGCCTTCTACCCAATCCAGCATCATAGAACTAAACATGTTGAAGTTGATAGACACTTTATTAAAGAAAAGTTAGAAGCAAGAATCATTACGTTCAATCTGAGGAGCAGCTTGCCAATGTGCTAACCAAGACAGTGTCTTACTGAGTTTTTAACAATTGCCTTGATAAGTTGGGCATGAGTGATATCTATGCACCAACTTGACGGGAAGTGTTAAGATTTACTATGAGATTTCTTCCCTTAAGGAGAAACCATGTAAATATTCTATAAATCTGATGATTGTGTAATCCCATTAATCAGTCATAATTCTTCCATGTATATTCTGTAAAACGGCTATTTAATTCAATGATGTGAATGAGAAAATATGAAAGAAATTGAAGTTCGTATTCTTTAGTTTATTCCCCTCTATACTGAGATTTTCATATTGCAAATTATATATTGACGGAAATATATTTGAGTCTAAATTCTAAGTAAATATGATAGTTTCCAATATGAATTAACTTCAAAGAGAAATTTATATTTGAATGAACCAAGGTCAAATTGCGAAAGAGGTTCGAGCTACAGAAGAAAGCTTCAACTTCCAATGTATTTTATGCTATCAAGAACGAGACTTTATATGGAGATACATACATATATATATATATATATATATATATATATATATATATATATATATATATATATATATATATATATATATATATATATATATATATATATATAATTATATGTAAGTCTATTCTCTTACATATTCAACCAGTTTTCAATCAGATTTATCTATAAAGATAAATCGATATTTGAAGCAGCGAAGGTCAGATTGAAAAAAAAGTTTGAGCAGCAGTAGAAAGCTTCAAATTCCGAGGTATTTTATGCTATCAAGAATGAGACTTTATATGGAGAATTATATATCAAAACAAATATTTGTAAGTCTATTTTCTTAACTATTCAACCAATTCTCGATCCGAGGTTTTTATCAGGAAATATTGATCTTGGAAGAGTCAATGGTTATGTTGAAAAGAAAGGAGTAATAATGCTTAGTTCAGCCAGATGACAAAAACCAAAATCTATCGGATTATTTATCTACTGATAATTATATTTTATAAAGAAAAGTTATAATTTGATTAAAGGATTTAAGTCTATTTTCAAAAGGAGTAAATTTCATATCAATCTGATCTATATTTAAAGATATATTCACATTGGAAGAATCAAAGGTCATGTTGGTATTATGTTGTATTGAAAAATCCAAATTTATGCCCATTGTTTTGTGTCACTGTTTGAGTTACTACATCAGAAAAATATCTCACTTCTCCCTAGTTTAAGGGTTTATTACTACATCTATGTTATTTTGGCTTATTGCTACATCAATGATATTTGGTTCAAGCTGGGATCACTGCCATTACCTCCCAGCTTGAGGGGGAGAAGTAGAAGAAGTACAAGAAAGAGGTATTTTATTCCATATGTTGTGGATAGGTTTATGTGACCAAAATATTCAAGAAATGGGGAGCACAAAAGATGAAGCTTATGCATCTAAGAAAAAATATTTATATCGGATTATGATAATTTCATGAGTCCTTCTACAAGGTTTATGTGTTATATGTGTTGGAAGATGGTCGTCTTACATGATAACTTCTGCTGTTATGTCTCTTTAGATGAGACATTATTATTGAAGAAGAGGTGGCCTCAGTACCTTTTCTCATACCGTAATTTATTTGACTCTCAAAAATATCACGGTTGGGAGACCATGAGACTCGGTGCCCGGATTGGGACACCATGACAAATTTAATTCTAAAAATATCACTGTTGAGATACCATGAGAGTTGGTTTCCGGATAGGGACACCATTATAAATAAACCCACTACCCCCTACAATGGCTTTTATTACTCCTACCACTTGAGAGTCGTTATCCTGTGGAGGGACACGATGGTGGACACTTCAGAGCAATGCCGATAGACACACTACCTACAGAAAATGGAGTGTGCCCCTACATCCAGCATTAGGACAGGAGTATGGAGCAATGTCTTACTGGCTAGGAGTGATTTTTACTCTCACTTATATTATGCCAGCAGGGCCTCATGGAAGGAAGCAACAGTGTGAGGGGGAGTGTTGAAAGATTAAGGCATATTGGAATATGTGCTATTTTGTACAAAAAGATTCTATACATCATTTGCAACAAGTTGGGAGTTCATGTTGTTCTCTCACACCCAACTTGAGAGGGAGTGTTGGAAGATAGGTCCAAGCCCACACGACCAAGGAAGACCCACATATCTAAAAGTAATATAAGATGGGTCACACGACCAAGGAAGGTTCACAAGATGGGCGCAAGCACATTAGAAGTATGACCCACCATGATTACCACAAGCTTGCATCCTTATCACATAAGTTGGAAGATCAAGAAGGACTCACAAAGGCATCTTTATCTTATGATCACGTCCTATAAGAGTTCTAGTTTGAGTTATGCTTGTCTTTTATCTATATTGAGTTATTTAATTATGTTAGGACTTATCTTTAAGTTTTAGAGGTTTGGTGTAATTGGGATAAAGGTAGTTTTATTGTAATTGGACTCTTCTACCTTCCTCTATTATAAATAGAGGTTCATGTACTCTGATTATAATAAGTTAATGATGTCAATGAAGTATTTCTCTTTTTCATAAATTCAACACCATTTTGGCTGCCCATGAAGCTTCTAACAAGTGTTCACTATATGATATAGTCCACCACAGTGGGTGCATACCCGGTTATCAGTTCTCGAAGGACAAGAACCAATTCTACCACCTCTACCTTTGCCTCCTCTATAATTTCTATTGCATCCTCTAGTGGTAGAATTTGTACCCATATTACCTGAGTACATAGTAGATGATACCTCAGTCTGTGAGGTGGAAGGGGGGTCTGCTATCCTAAGTAGTGTGGCACTTATGTCATCAAAAGATGGAAGCACAGAGGAGCTAAGAAGTTGATTTTTAGCCGCCTCAAGATATGGTTTTAATTGGCCAAACAAATAGTAGCTGCTAAGGCCTCCCACTAATTTTCTTGAACCAAGATGTCGATGAAGTAGGGTTGAGCAATTTTCCATTCCTGTATCTGCCCTCTAAATTGAGCCAAGTAATCATGGAGATTCTCTCCTTGTTTTGTATTATACATCTTTTGAAACATGTCATATAACTTCTATAAATTTTTGGTACTTGAGTACAACTTAGCACAAGTGTTTCATATTTGCTTGGCGGTCTCAACATGAACAACATTGTTGGCCACATACTCCTCCATGCTATTTATTAGCCTACAAATAATCAAGTATCTTTAGCCACTTAATATAGAAGTTTTCCTCCTCATCAATAGGTGGAGCTGGTTTAGTGAAATATCCTAAGAGGTCTCGATTAATTAGAAACATTTTAACCAATTGTGACCAGCTCAGGTAATTAGATAATCCTCTCAATAATATATTAGTAATTTTAAGAAGATCGCTTTTACTTCCCATGTAATCTTCAGCCTTCAAGTATCAAATCAGAATTGCTCTTCTGCAATATATAAGTTGAGTAATGTATCAAAAAATCAATAACCGAGGCTTAGCAAGTCAACTATGTACCAATTCACTCCTTATATGATTAACCAAGCAAGGGGAAAGTCGTAGAGTCCAATTACACCCAAACTCTAACACTTAAAGATAAGTCCAAGCATAATTAAATTACTCAACATAAATAGAAGACTAAAATAACCAAAACACCTTTAAACAAAAACTCTTCTATGAGACCTGCTTCCATAATAATTTTGGCTATCTAAGACTTTTTATTTTGAGAGTCATCATGCCACCTCACGTGATCATGGTGGGTCCCACCTTGTATCAGGGTATTTGGACTGATTTATTAATGTACCACTTTTGTGTGTGTTATTTGAAGTCCAAGGAAGAATGTAAGTTCACCCATTAAATTCATTTTGAACTCATTGTTCATTACACTAGCAAATTCTTCACATAGAGAGGGGTTTGTATAACCAAATATGATATAATACACATAAATTTGAACTATAATCAAATCTTGATCGTGGTTCTTAGTAAACAGTGTCTTATCTACACTTCCTCTCTTATAGCCATTATTTTCTAAGAATTCACTTAATCTTTCATATCGCACTTTAGGAGCTTGTTTTAACCAATATAAAACTTTATGTAATTTATATACATGGTCAAGCTTGCTCATATCTTCAAAACCTTTGGGTTGTTCAACTTATACTTCCTCTTGGATGTACTCATTTAAAAATGCACTCTCTACATTTATTTGGTACAATTTGAATTTCATGTGACAAGAATAGGGTACAAGGATTCAAATTGCCTCTACACTTGTCATGGGTGCATAAGTTTATTCAAAATCAATACCTTCTTCTTGGTTGTATCCTTTGGCAACTAACCTATCTTTGTTTCTCACTACCTAATTTTCTTCATTAGCTTTGTTTCTAAAGACCCACATTGTTCCTTTGACTTGTTGATTTCTGGTCTAAGTACAAGTATCCAAACTTTGTTTCTTTCAAATTGATTCAATACTTCTTGAATTGTCATAATCCAAAAATCATGTTTTTCAGCCTCGACAAACTTTTTGGGCTCTATTTGAGGAACAAATGCACTATTTTCCACAGTCTCGTGAGTTGCTCTTCTAGTTTCGATTTTTTCTTGAGGGTCACAAATAATTTGTTCTAGAGAAAGACTAGCCATGAACTTGTAGTTCTTTGGCTACATAGGTGGTTCTTCAAGTCATTTGGGTTCTCTTCAATATTTTGGTCTTGAGGTTGAGCTCCCGGGAATGAATCGAAGGGGTTTTCATCTTCGTCATCAAAAATTGGAGTTGGAGTTGGATTTGGCGAATTGAATTCATCAAAGTCAACATGAACTGGCTCTTCTACTCTCATATTTTTTTGTTATAAACTCTATATTCTTTTCTATGAGTAGAATAACCCAAGAAAGTTCATTTATCAGCTATAGAGTCAAATTTTCCTAGTTTTTCCTTTGGTTCTTTCAATACGAACACTTTGCATCCAAACGTTCTAAACTAAGTAATGTTGGGAAGGATGCCTGTATAAAACTCATACGAAGTTTTTTTTAGGAGTGTTCTTCTGCTAACTCTGTTATTGATATAACATGTGGCATTTACAGTTTAAGCCCAAAACCTATGTGGCATGTTGTATGCATAAAGCATAGCTCTACCAATTTCAATTAAGGTTCGTTTTCTTCACTCAACAACACCATTTTGCTCAGGAGTTCGAGGAGCTAAAAATGTATGGTCTATACCACACTTTTAAATTGTCCTCCATGGTCACTCCTAATTTTGACAATGCTATGGCCTTGTTCTTTTTGAAAATTTTCACATAGTTTAGGAAAGGCTGGAAAAGCATCATCCTTATGAGCTAGGAAATCTACCCATGTTAACCTTGAAAAGTTGTCTACCATCACTAAGGTGAAAAGCTTCCCATTTAGGCTTAGGGTTGAAAAGGTCCAACTAAGTCCATGTGGATTAGTTGAAGAAGACGAGAGGTTGAAACTAAATTCTTGCATTTGAAAGAAATTTTGTGTTGCTTTTCCAGTTGGCAAGCATCACAAGGTCTCCCTCTAACAATTTTTTTATGTAGAAGTATTCTCACTAGGTTATTTTTCACTAATATATTCAAGGAATCTATTCCTATATGTCCTAGTGTTTTATGCCATAACCAAGATTCATAAATTTTTTCACCCAAATAGCACTAATTGTGGCTAAATTGACAATGTTTGCTACATAGAGATTCCTATTTCTATGTCCCTCTATAATTAGTTCATCATTTTCATTCTTTACAAAGAATTTTTCATTTTCAAATGAAACTTTGTTTCCATTATCACAAAATTGACTATGCTAAGTTAGTCATGCATCAACACTTCTATATAATATACATCGAATATGAAAGAGGTTGAGGTATTGATTTTACCAATTCTTTTTATGGTAACTTTTCTATTGTCTCCAAAAGTTACATGACCTCCATCTTTGGAATTGAGTTGAACGAACTTCTTCACGTCTCCGGTCATGTGCCTCGAACAACTTCTATCCCAAATCCAAACATTTTTTGATGCCTTGGCTCAGAGACATACATACACCACAAAAGATTTAACCCTTGGAGATCCTTTTTAGGTTGGTTCCCTTTCACATTACATTTGGGGTGCTAGGTGATTTGGGCTTCCAAATTTGTTTGCCCAAGTTCTTTAGACTTACCACAACCTTTTCGGTTGATTTGGGTACCCAAGTTTGTTCGATGCCTTTTAAATTTTTTACTTTGAAAATGTGGGTATAGTGAGCCGACTCATTGCAATAGTGGTATCTAATGTAAGGAATGGTAAAGAACTTATAATTTTTATTTTTTTTGTTCTTCCTAACTTTCCTCTTGGGTGTGGATTTGAGAGATAGAATTTTGACATGTTGTTCTAAGTCCAAGCTCTTCTTCTCAAATGAAAGTCTATCACATGATAGCTTGTCTATCAATCTACTTTGTCTTCAGGAATTTTCTATAGGCTTTCATTTGCCTCCTTCAAGACAAGTAGCAGCTCTTCCTTGAGCCTTGCAATCTCGTGTAGTTGAGCATTGTATTTTTTATACTTATTTAGACCATGAAAGGATTTTTCTAAAAGTAATTCAAGCTCATGTTCATAGTCTGAGTCGCATACCTCTTCAAAAGTGGTAGACTCAACATCAATGTCTTTAATGGCCATGAGTCTAACATCGTGTTCTTCTTCTTTTAAGTGGCTAGACTCTTCTTCCATTGAATCCCTAGCTAAGATCAAAACTTTCTTCTTCTAGTTCTTGGGATCTTTCCTTCAGGAAGGAGTTCTTTCTTCTAACTTTAAACATTTGTTCCTTTTATGTCTTGGTTTTTTCACACTCAAAACTGTTACAATGTGGGACCCACCATGGTGCACAAGCTGGTGGGACCCACCACGAGGATGTGGGATGGAAAGAAGAGCCTTCACCCAAGCTAGCACGAGTTAAGAAGATAAGAAGCAAAAGCTGAAATGAGTTAGAAGACTTGAAGATCATGTGGGACCCACAGAGATACCACGAGCTGGAATCTTATCAATATGAGTTGGAAGATCATGTAGGACCCACAAGGAAAAGGCCACGCGCTGTCCTCTTCTTGAAGAAGAGTTATAATTCAACTTATATTAGAATTCTATTAGATTGTGTTATCCTTTCATGATAGGCTTATCTTAGAGAGTTAGAATTGGGATGTAATTAGGAGATTTAAAGGTTAATTATATAAGGAGTCTATCACTTCCTTTACTATAAATAGAGGTGTTTTAATTCGGAGTTAATCAAGTTCTACAATTCTCTCTTGAGTAAATCTCTCTCTCTCTCTTGGCTTGGCGCACACCTTGTTCCTCTTCTCTTCTTCTCTCTACCCAAGAGCCTTCTTCCCCTTTTTTCCTTTTTCTTTCTCTCTTCCCTTGCTTGGAATATTTGAAAAGGGATCCTAAACTCAACAAAAACAAACATTTGTCTTCTTATGAGATTTGTCATTTTGAGTTCTAAAGTGGCCTTTTCTGAAATTCTTCTTTTTCCTTTGAAGATGTCTCTCACTTTATCTGAGATTTCTTCTCTAGAGTTGCTTTCAGAACTCATCTTGGCCTTAAGAGCAATGTTCTTCTTCTTAGGTTGCTCTTCCTCAATATCTTTTGTTTCCATCTCATATGTGAGAAGGATTCCTAGTAGCACTCCTGAGCTTATAGTTCTAAAGTTAGCATTCTCACAAATGGTTGTTTTGCTCATGTCCCATGACCTTGAAATTGCCTAGAGAAGCTTATCATTTTGCCTATATAAGGAAATCTCTTCTCCTAAAATTTTCAACTCATTGATTATTTGAGTGAACCTTGAGTTCATTTCAGCTATTGACTCACCCAGTTTCATTTTGAATTCATCATGTTGGGTTATCAATAGACTAAATCTAGAGTCTTTAACTCTAGTGGTTCCTTCACGTGTGACCTCTAGTTTTTCCCAAATTTCCTTAGCAATCTTACATGTGGAGACCCTATTAAACTCCTTTTCACCTAAGGCACATAAAAAAAGGTTTGTGGCCTTGGAGATTATTTTGAGCTACTCCTTGTTTGCTCTAGTCAACTCATTGAATTCCTTTGCAACCTGAAGGCCATTTTCAAGCTCTTGAGGCTCGAAATGGTGATGCTTGGTTACATGCCATATGTCCCAATCCATGGATTAAAGGAAGAACTCCATTCTTACCTTCCAATATCCATAGTTTGTTCCATCACCTTCGAGAATGAGCAATATGTCTTGATATGCCATTTAATCCCTTTCAAAATCAAGGGGATTTTCAATTCAATTAAGCATTTGGCCTGCTCTAATATCTCAATTTTCAAAAGCTCTAATAGATGGAATTACAAAAGGGATTCTAGCTCTCTTTGGCCATGTGTCACTCAATACACAATTTTTACATCGCCAATCTCCTCAAGAGATTGCTGCTAGATTCTAGCTCTAGCTAGTCCTTTCTATCTAGATTATATAGGTTCTAGATGAACCTTTCACAAGATCAAGTAAAATAAATGTAAAAATTACACCATTACTTAGGGAGATGTTTCTCCTTGAGAGATTCAAGTTTCCTCTTCCTTTGTAGACCGATGTGAAATGATGAAAGAGCTTGGACTATATGAATGCAAGGATTGTTGATAAAGATGAGAGATTATTCAATATGTGAGGTTCTCTTTAACTCTAAAACACTTTCAAAGGAAATTTAAAAGATAGAGAATAATGGCTTGAGTATTTGCCTATAAATGCTAATATTCTTCTCTATACTATTCGGTGGGGTATTTATTGCTTCCCCAACTCAAACTAGCCATTATTTTCTAATTTTAAAAAAAAATCAGTTCATTACTAGTGGATTATTGATCATTCCTCTGGTTGTGCAATACAAGTATGATCGATAAGTGCATTTTCTTATGATTAATCATACTTTATGTGACTTATTGACAAGTTTTTATCTGATTGATCAATTAGGTGAGATGATTGATCATTGTTGGAAGATGGGCTCGAGCCTGCACGACCATGGAAGGCTCACAAGATGGGTCCAAGCCCATAAGAAGTAGGACCCACCATGATTACCACGAGCTGACATCCTTGTCACATAAGTTGGAATATCAAGAAGGACTCACAAAGGCATCTTTATCTTATGATCACGTCCTGGAAGAGATCTAGTTTGAGTTATGTTTGTCTTTTATCTATATTGAGTTATTTAATTATGCTAGGAATTATCTTTAAGTGTTAGAGTTTGGGTGTAATTGGGACAAAGGTAGTTTTATTGTAATTGGACTCTACTACCTTCCTCTATTATAAAAAGAGGTTCATGTACTATGATTATAATAAGTTAATGAAGTATTTCTCTCTTTCATAAATTCAGCATGGTATCAGAGCAGGTTATGTGAGTTGACTTGGTCAACCCACAGAGATAATGAGATCCTTTTCTCTAAACCCTAAATCCTAAATCCTAAATCTAGGCCCGTAGTTATTTTTTTCAGTCCCTACACCCGTAGATTGCTTTGCATTTTTCAACTCTATATTGAGATTTTCATATTGAAAATTATATATTTAAGGAAATATATTTGAGTCTAATTTCCAAGGAAAAATATTTTTTCCTATCAGAATTATCTACAAAGAGAAATCGATATTTGAATAAGCGAAGATCAGATTGCAAATGAGGCTCAAGCAGCAACAGAAAACTTCAAATTTTGAGGTATTTTATCCTATCAAGAACAAGACTTTATATGGAAAAACATATATCAAAAGAAATAACTACAAGTCTATGTTCTTACCTATTCAACCAATTCTTGATCTAAGTTTTTTATAAGGAGATATTGATCTTGGAAGAGTCAATGGTCATGCTGAAAAAATAGGAGAAACAGTGCATAGTTTGGCCAGATGATAGAGACCAATATCTAAAAAATTATTGATCTTCTAATAATCATATTTTTATGAAATGAAGTTATACTTTGATGCAATATATTTAAGTTTATTTTCAGAAGGAGAAAATTTCATGCCAATCTGATCTATATTTAAAGATATATTCGAATTAGAAGAATCAAAGGTCATGCTGGTATTTTGTTGCATAAAAAATCAGAATTTAAGCCCATTGTTGTGCGTCACTTTTTGAGTTGATATATCAGGAAAATATCTCACTTTTCCCTAGTTTGAGGGGTTATTTATACATCTCTATTATTTGGGCTTATTGTTACATCTATGATATTTGGTTCAAGTTGGGATCACTGCCATTACCTCTTAGTTTGAGGGGGAGAAGTAGAAGAAGTACAAGGAAGAGGTATTTTATTCCATATGTTGTAGATAAGTTTTATGTGACCAAAATATTCAAGAAAGGGGGAGCACAAATGAAGCTTGTGCATCCAAGGAGAAATTTTTATATCGGATTATTTCATGGGTTCTTTTAGAAAGTTTATTATATGTGTTGGAAGATGGTCGTGTTATATTTAGCCACGGCTATTATGTCTCTTTGGATGAAACATTACTATTGAAGAAGAGGTGGCCTCAGTATCCTTTCTCATACCATCATTTACTTAATACCCTATAAAAAAATATCACGGTTGGGAAACCATGATGGGCCCTGTCAAAAAAAATATCACGATTGGGAAACCATGATGGAGGATACCCTATCAAAAAATACCATGGTTGGAAAACCATGATCGAGGAACTTATTATTACATCTAAATTATACCCTCCTTAATTGGCCAATTGGGCCTTATGGAAGAGAGCACCAGCGTGAAGGGGATTGTTGAAAGATGGGAAGACAACCATTTTATACAAAAAGATTTTATACATTATTTGCAGCAAGCTGGAAGTTCAAGATGTTCACTCACCCCCAGCTTGAGGGGGAGTGTTGGAATATGGTCTCCAGCCCACACGACCAAGGAAGACCCAAATATCTAAGAGTATTATAAAATGGGTCACACGACCAAGGAAGGCCCACTAGATGGGCCCAAATCCATAAGTAGGACCCACCATGATTACCACGAGCTGGCATCCCTATCACACAAGTTCGAATATCAAAAAGGACTCACAAAGACATCTTTATCTTATGGTCACGTCTTGGGAGATTTCTAGTTTGAGTTATGTTTGTCTTTTATCTATATTGAGTTATTTAATTATGCTAGGACTTATCTTTAAGTGTTAGAGTTTGGGTGTAATTGGGATGAAGGTAGTTTTATTGTAATTGGACTCTACTACCTTCCTCTATTATAAATAAAGGTTCATGTACTCTGATTATAATAAGCTAATGAAGTCAATGAAGTAATTTTCTTTCCCATAAATTCAACAATCATTCCATGTAAAATTTGTTTGCCTAGGCATAAATGATCGATCAATCCAAGTGGGATGATTGATCATGTGTCGTAATATGAATTGGTCATATTCTGGATGATCGATCAATCGATTATGCTTGATCAATCTTGCTTTATATTTTTGGCATGCACATTCCTAGATGATCAATCATTACCGGTGGTTGATCGATCATTCCAATGTCAGTTCAACAATGTTGATTTTCAAAGAATGGAAATATTTTTCTCTAAGTGCTCTAACATGTTCTTGTTGAATTTATGGAAAAGAGAAAAACTTCATTGACTTGATGTAATCAGAGTACATGAACCCCTATTTATAATAGAAGAAAGTAGTAGAGTCCAATTACAATTAAACTACCCTTGTCCCAATTACGCCCAAACTTTGACACTTAAAGATAAGTCTTAGCATAATTAAATAACTCAACATAAATAGAAGACTAACATAACTAAAAAACCTTTAAACTAAAAATTTTCTGTGAGACCTCCTTCCAGAATAATTTTGGCTTTGTAAGACTCCTTATTGTGAGAGTCATGTAAGACCCTTCCCTATTTTCTCTTCAACACTCCCCCTCAAGTTGGAGTTTATAACTTCAGTTTGCAATGAAAAAGATTTGTGGTCTTGAATTTTTCTTTTGCGGAAAGAAATTCTTCACAAATAAAATTCTTCATAGATGCATAAACTTCTTATTTTGTGCTTCCCCTTGCTTGAATATTTTGGTCATATAAAAATTACCACAACATATGAAATAAAATACTTTTTTCTTGTACTTCTTCTACTTCTCCCCCTCAAGCTGGGAGGTAATGGCAGTGATCTCAGCTTGAACCAAATAACATAGATGTAATAATAATCTCCTCCATCACGGTGTCCCAAGGATAAGTACGAAACTGGACACAGACTCTCAAAAAGTAAAAATGGGTTATAAAACATAAGTTGAAACCAACATCAAAGGATTTCGAAAAAAAATAGTGAAAATAATCACTAAAGTGGGTAATGTTTGTCATTCACAAGATGACGAAAAAAGACCCACATGTACTAATAAAAAGTCTCAATGGACTTAAACACCCATATATATATAAAAGGGTAAACCAACAGAAATAACACATAAGAGATTGGCCTTAAGGGGCATGTGAGAGTCAAAAAAGGATGGTAGAAGAAAGGTAACTGACAAAAAAAGGGGTCAATGAGATATTTTCCTGATATTGTTGATCGATAACAGCAACTCAAAAAGTGACACAAAAAATTCGGCTTAAATTCAGTTTTTTAATGCAATAGGATACTAGCATGACCTTTGATTCTTCTAATGCGAATATATCCTTAAATATAGACCAGATTGACATGAAATTTTCTCTTTATGAAACTAGAATTAAATAAATTTCATCCAAGTATAACTTCTTTTCATAAAATATACTTATTTTGAGATAAATAATCTGATAGATTTCGGTCTCTGTAATCTGGCCGAACTAAGTACTCTTTCTCCTTTTGTCAGCATGGCCATTGACTCTTCCAAAATCAATATCTCCATATATAAAAGTCAGATCAAGAATTGGTTAAATAGGTAAGAAAAATATAATTTTCCATATAAATTTTTATTCTTGGTAGCATAAAATGGCTCGAAAGTTGAAACTTTATGCTACTACTCGAACCTCCCTTGTAATCTGACCATTGTTGGTTCAAATATCGATTTTTCTTTGTAGAAAACTTAGATTGCCAAAATTCATTTTGTGTGGGAAATTATACTCAAATATATTTCCTTCAATATATAATATGTAATATTCAAATCTCATTATAGAGGTGAAAACGCAAATAAAATAATGGGCAAAGAGACTGCAAAGAGAGAAAAAAGATAGATACGAACCTAAACTCCTAGAAATAATAGATCAGAACAGGATCACATTATCTCTATGGGTTGACCGACTCAACTCGCAGAACCTGCTCTAATACCATGTTGAATTTATGTAAAAGATAAAAAATTTCATTGACTTGATGTAATCAAAGTACATGAACCCCATTTATAATAGAGGAAAGTAGTAGAGTCCAATTACAATTAAACTACCCTTATCCCAATTACACCCAAACTCTAAAACTTAAATATAAGTCCTAGCATAATTAAATAACTCAACATAAATAAAAGACTAGCATAACTAAAACACCTTTAAACTGAAACTCTTCTATGAGACACCCTTCCATAATAATATTGGCTCTATAAGATTTCTTATTGTGAGAGTCAAGTAAAACTCTTCCATATTTTCTCTTCAACGGTTCTAAATGATGTTTATGATGGTCCTAAACATGTCTAAATTCAAATTATGATTTAAAGCTCTGATTTCACATATGTAATTAAAGAATGGAGTTTTGAATACTCTCTTACATAAGTGATTGAGTTTGGACATTTTATTATTTCACTTAAACTCTAGTCTTCTCGTTATTTGTTAGAAATTAAACACCCTAATTCCAAATTAATGAGAACAATAATAATAAACGTGGGAGAAGGAAAAAACAAGCACGAAAAGCAACATGATTTATAAAGGTTCACCTCAAGGTAAGACTATGTCCCATCTTCCACCGATGTAGTAATCCACTATGAAGATGACATAGTTTACAAGAGAAATCGCACACTTATAGGTGTTTCTCTCTAACCTCTCAGGCTGCAACTTGAGATGCTCCTCGGATTAAGATAATGTTGGAAGATGGGCTCAAGCCCACAAGCTCAAGACAAGAGGCCCACACGTCAAAGGAGTGGCATATGTGTAAAATATGGTACTTTCCATAAATATGGCATAGAAGTGTAAATATGTGTTCCTTTATGTCTTTTGTTTTATCAAGTTGTAGCCCTAAGGGTATTGTAAAACTATAAATAAAGGCATTAGCTAAGAGGTAGGGCATTGAAGCACTCTCCTCTCTTTCCACAAATTCGTTCAGCCCTCATTTTTCTTTTTGACGCAACCCTCTTCTCCCTTAGTCCAAACTCTCTTCTTCCACGTTCTTCTTCTTCTCTTCTCCTTCTCTCTTCTTCTTCTTCTTCTTTCTTGTTGATCTAAAGTTCCTTTCATGAGATCCTAAATTCTACATGGTATCAGAGCAAGGATTTTAGGATCTCTTCATGGAGTTATTATGAAATTTGTTCAAGAAGTTGTAAAAGGAGTTCAGTCATAAAGAGATAAGTTCATCATCTTCTTATTTACGTTTTTTTTTTATTCCTTTTCTTATTTACATACTCCTTTTTACTGTTTTTCTTTACTTCTTGAATTTTGAGTCACATCAAGTCAAGAAAAATCTTTATATGTTGTAAAGATTTATTTCTATGACTAAATTGATGTTATAATCTTGACTCCTTGTAAATCAATTACAAGAGTGATCAAGATCATTTGCTGTTTGCATCTTATTAAGTATGATGGGTGAAATTCAATTACCTTTATGTAATTTGGATCCATCTCATTTGAGGTAGAATTCTAATACATGTTGTTGTATCTTCTCCCTACTTAAGGCTGTTCATGGGTTTGTGTTATGTTTTTGGATGCCCATTATATGTTTGATGAAATGCCAATAGCCAATTACCCTTTGTAGTTCCATTTTTTTTTAACTTCAACAATTGAATTTTTTCTTACGTTGAAGTCTCCCATGAGCTGAAGATAAATCTCTTCCAAGTGTCTTGGTTTGTCGTTAAATCTTCTCTAAATTTTTGTCTATTGGTCGTTTGTGTTGGAGTTTGGATTAAGGCCTAATCGGTTGCATCTACTTTCTTCTCTTTGTTCTTATGAATACAAGAGAAGTTGAGTGATGGCTGGAAGTTATTATCACTTTCTAAAGGCACAAATTTGTTGATAATGTGGTGCTTTCCCGTGTGAAAGAAATTGGTTCTTGTTCTCTTTTGTTGGTGATTGATTTGGTCTACGGATTCTTAAAATTACATAAAGTAATTGTTCTTTGAAGAAGGCCTTTTCTCTTGACCTCCATATTTTACTTGCCTCATTATGGAGATTGGATACAATAGTAATAAGAGTGATATACTACGTATTACTAAAATTCCACTTAGAAGTCTCTCCAATTACATGAGCTAGTCACAATCAGTTCGGAGGGTTCTTATTACTCGTGACCTCTTGAGCCACGTTGTTAACTTTCCTCCTCCGACTGATGAAGAAGATGTGTCCTACCACAAGTGGGTTAAGGATGATAACATGGTGATAAGTTGGCTCATTAATAGCATGGAAGAGCAGGTGGCCAACAATGTGGTCCACTTGGAAACCGCCAAGAACATATGGGGCACTTGTGCCAGGCTTTACTCAAGCACTGCTTCATTACAAAAAATATATGATGTCTTACAAAACATGCAACATACGAAACATGGAGATAATATTCACGAATTTTTGGCATGGTTTCGTGGTCTTCTTCAAGAATGGAAAATAGCTCAGCCATATTCCATTGATATTGCCGTTCAAGAACGACAAAGAGAAGCTTTGGCAGTAGCCCTTTGCTTATCGAATATTAAACCATACCTTGAGGTGGCCAAAACTCAACTTCTAAGTTCTTCTGCTCTTCCATCCTTCGATGATATTAGTGCTACATTACTTAGGATACCGGATCCATCCCCTCCTTCTCCTATTGATGCTCCATTGGCGATGTTCTCTGGCAATCGGGGAACATCTTCCTCATCCCAAGGACGGGGCAGAAATATGAGAGGGGGTCGAACTATGAGAGGAGCTGAAAATAGAAGTGGTAGAACGGGTCAGAATTCTTTCCATACCGAGCCTCAACTTTTCACTTATTGTGGCCGTCAGAACCACCTTGTGGCATTATACTGGAAACTTCATGGCAAACCTGATTGGGCCACAGCTAACCCAGTCTCAGTTAACATTGAGAAAAATGAAGATAAGGTTGAATTATCATCTAAAAATGTGACTCTTACGGCTGAGGACTATGCTGCATTTCAGAAAATGAAGTCCTTCGTGGAATCATCTATTCCCTCATCATCTATTGCTGCCACTACTATTGCCTCAGGTATGCTTTCTTCCTCTTCTTCCTCTTCCTCTTGGATCGTCGACTTCGGGGTCTCCGAACATCTATCAGGTAACAAACACATGTTGCAGTCTTTATCTCCTTGTTATCCTCATAAATTGGTTACTATTGCTGATGGTACCCAAACCAAGGTCCTTGGCAAAGGTTCCTCCTCTCTTACTTCATCTATTCCCCTTCAAGATGTTTTGTTTGTTCCTCAATTTCCTTTAAATTTTCTCTCGGTTAGCCAATTGACCAAATAATTAAATTGCTCTATCACCTTCTCACCGTCTTCTTGTATCTTTCAGGATCTCACTACGAAGCGGGTGATTGGTGGTAGCCATGAAAATGGGGGTTTGTACTACTTCACTCTTCCACCATTAGTTGCATTATCTTCCGCTACATCTGAGGCCCAACTTTGGCACAACCGACTTGGTCATCCGTCTGCCCCTTCACTTCGTTCTTTGGTTCCATCTTTAAAAGGATTTTCTAACATCAGTTGTGAGGTTTGTCAATTAAGTAAACATGTCAGGAGTACATATTCTCCTCGTCTTACAACTACAAGTACTGCTCCATTTGAGTTAATACATTCTGATGTATGGGGCCCTTTATGTGTCTCAAATATTTCCCAAGTTAAATATTTTGTCATTTTTGTTGATGATTTTACTCGAGTGACTTGGTTATATCTCTAAAGTTCCTTTCATGAGATCCTAAATTCTACAAATAATAATCAAACCTAATAGTGGCGTCCCTCTTCTATAAAGAGAAAGTTAGGGCAACCATGTTACAAGAGTAAAATTCTCAAACTACCCTTAATGAAATAACAGTTAATATATTAGGCTCCACAACTTAATATTATCTTCTTCCTTGTTGTGCTTCTGCAAGAGACATTCTTCAATGGTGTTTGAGGTCTAGAGTTTGACTTGAATCTTTAGACCTTGAGATGCATTTACTCTTGAAGGTGAAGTTTTTGAAACACTTAGATTATCATGTTGTTAGATCAATAAAGTTTTGCTATCACCAAAAGCAACGTGGTAGTCAACCTACAGTCAACACTTGAAACCTCAAGCTAAGCAATTTGAGTTCACTAAGAAGAGAAGGACTACTAAAGAAGCATCTTCCTCTATGGACTAACTAAAAGCACTGGAGGATGTAGTGAATGACATGTGGGTTACTCAAGCAGTCGTTCTTGCCACACAAGAGCAGGTGAAGATTGGTTAAGTCAAGATTTGGGAAAGCCAGTTGAAGATCGAGAGCTTGCTCTAGACTCTCCTTAATTGATCCACGCCGCCACTATGTGCTCTTAGTTGCCCTTTGACCAATCTTTTTGACAGCCCTAACTCCCTTTCTTGTATTTACATTTGCTTAGCATACTTGTATTTTGATTCAAGCAATTGTAATTACAATAACTTTTGCGTATTATATATGAAAAAGGCCTTTGAGCCACCTTCTTTACTCACATTTGCAATTTCGTATCTTTTTTAGTATGGAAAAAAGGGGAGAAAAATAAAAGATCAATATGACACACTAATAACAAAAAATCAAAGCTTCAAATGTGAAATCAAATATGCATAGATAAAGAGAAGCCATTTCCAAAAAAATCCATATTTTACTTAGCTCCAACCTTCAAGAATATTATATTTTTAATTTTTTGACATTTGGCTATGTCATCATAAAAAAAAATGGGGAGATTGTTGACGAAGCTTTGACTCCCTTCTTGATTTTGATGATAACAAAACTTAATAAAGCTAACAATTGCCAATCTAGTATTCCAAATACATTTACGTCAAGAGACACCAAATTCAAGATCTAAAGAATTGAATGGACACAAGCTTATCAAAGATTTTAAAACTCCATGGAATATCAAAATACTCTTGAAGAAGCACCCTCAAAAGAAGAAGAAAAATTGAAGACTAGAGTTTAGGAATCATTGTGTTAAGTCAAAAAAATCAATCCATGCAAGTGAGCAATCCATTTCTTCCAAAACTTGAGGTACAATGGAATTTGGTGCTTTTAGGACATACTTTGCATTCAAACATGTTTTTACAAATGCATACGCATATTTCATACATGTTAGAATCACTTAGGATAAAAAATTCTAATGCTTTAAAAATCCATATAGTGAACTGGCAGTGGAATGATTGATTAACATTTGCCTATGATCGATCAACCAAAAGTGCACAAGCCAAAAATATAAAAGTTTCATCGATCATCAAGAACATGGTCAATCTATACTATAAAGCATGATTGATCAACCCATTTGAACTTATCGATGAATACTATTCAGACAAAGCAATTTCATGCTAATTGATCAATCATAGCAAGGTCATTGATGAATCATACATGTTAAGCACTGCCAATGGGAATTCTTATTTATCGATCATACCATGTACATTGATTGATCAACTTAAAGGGTCAAACCCAACAGAAAGATATTCATTGATCATACCATCAATGAATAAGTCAAATTTTGACCCAAAAAAAAAAAAAAATAGTTGTTACACATATTTGATTGATCTACCACTTTATATTGATCGATCAATGTCAACTTTATGCAAACGGGCTAAAGATGGCTAGCTTGGTTTGGGGAAGTTATACCCCACCAAACCTCCCATTGAGAAGTTATTGAGTTTTTATTGGCATACCTACTTGTATTTACTCTCAATCTTTTGAAAATCTTTGTTAAGTGCATTTTTTGAGAAAGAGAGAGCCAAATGTTGCAAAATTCTTACACTTCTTTCTCTCTCCATCTCCTTGCATACATACTAGTCAAGCTCCTAGAATCTACATTATGCATCAAAAGTTGGAAGCTTGTAACTCTCAAAGTAGAAGTGTATCTCTACAATGTTCTCGGGTGTAAGTTTTTACCTTTCTTTGTAATTTTTTATTTGTGATAGTTTTATCTAGAACCATGATAAATCTAATCAAAAAGAGTTTGCTAGAGCTAGAATCAAGCAATTTTTTTGGGGAGATTATATTGTAAATTATGTATTTGAGCATACACGTGACTTAAAAAAAGAGTTGGATTCTTTTGTGTTATTCCTACTAATAGAGCTATTATTATTGGTATCTCCCAAGCACAGGTTCTTTGGAGATGAATACCAATGGGGGAACGTCTATAACAAAATATTTTGTGTTAAATTTGTGGTGCATGAAATTCTATGTATTTAATTTGCATATTTACTTGACTTTATTCTTCCACATCTTAAGTTTTTAAAATTGTAATTCTCAATTGGTATCAGAGTTGGGCACCACATTCCGCATTTGAATCCCGGGTGAAGTGATAGAGAACCAGAACGGTGGGTGTCAGAGCTAGGTGGTTCCGGTCCACCTGGGTTAGGTTATGTTCGCCCCTGGTCTACCTAGGTTAAGTACTCTACTTTCTGCACCTAACAGACCAGTCTTTTGGGTTGTATTGGTTAGGCATTTGACATGGTATCAGAATTGGGCACCACGTTCCGCGTTTGAATCTCGGCGAAAGCGGTAGGGAATGGGAACGAAAACGGTGGGTATCAGAGCTAGGTGGTTCCGGTCCACCTGGGTTAGGTACTTAACTTTCTGCACTTAACAGAGCGGTCTCTTGGGTTGTATTGGTTAGGCATTTGACAAGAAGCAGAGAAAATAAAAAATAAAAAAATAAAAAAAGGAGAGGAAGGAAAGAAGGGAAGAGGAAAATGATGAAAGGAGGAGGAAGAAAAAAGTGTAAAAAAGGAAGAAAAGAGGGAGAAGGGAAGAAAGGAAAAAAATAGTGAAAAGAAAAGAAAGAGAACAAGGAAAGAATAAAGAAAGGGAACTCTTGGCAAATTTCCAAAATTCAATGGGAGAAACCCAATACTAGTTTAAATTTCCCAATTTTCCCTCCTCTGCAAGGAAAAAGGAGAAGAAAAAAAAAAAGAAGGAGAGAGGGAAAAAAGGAGAGGAAGGAAATAAGGAAAGAAGGAAAGACAAAAAGGAAAAAGGGAGGAGGAAGAAAAGGGGGAGAATAGGAGGAAAAGAAAAAAGTGGCAAAAAGAAAGAAAAGAGGGAAAGGGGAAGAAAGGAATAAAATAGTGAAAAAGAATGAAGAAAAAAGGAAAAGGGAGAAAAAGGGGAACTCCCGACAAATTTCTAAAATTTGCTAGGAGAAAATCAATTCCAATTTAATTTTCCCAATTTTGCCCTCCTCCTTTGCAAGAAAAAAGGAGAAGGAAAAAGAGGAAAGAAGGAGAGAAAGTAAAAAAAAGAAAAAAGGAAAAAAAAAAGGAAAAGGAAAAAAGGTGGAAGAAAAGGAAAAAAATAGGTGGATAAGTAAAAATGGGGAGAAAAGAAAGAAAAGAGCGAAAAAGAGAAGAAAGGAAGAAAATATGGAAAAGGAAAGAGGGGAAGGAGGAATGAAGGAGAAGAAGGAAAGGAGAAAAAAAGGGAAAAGGGAGAAAAATAAAAGGGAACTCCCAACTAATTTGGAAATTCTCAGGGAGAAACCAATTTCATGTTTTCCAATTTTCCAATTGTGCCCTCTTCTATTGCGAAAAAGGAAATGAAGGCAAGAGAGGAAAGAAGGACAAAAAAGAAAAAAATGGGAGGAAGGAAACAAGGAAAGAGGAAAAAGAAAAAACGAGGAAAAAAAAGGGAAAAAAAAGGGAAGAAAGAAAGAAAAGAGGGAAAGGGAAAGAAGGGAAGGAGGGAGGAAAAGAGAAAAAAAAGAAGGGGAACCCCTAGTGAAATCTCAAAATTCTCTTGAAGATACCCATTTCACATTTTCCTATTTTGCCCTCCTCCTTTATTGGAAAAAAGGAGAAGGAAAAATAGGAAATAAGGAGAAAAATAAATATGGAAAAAGAAAAAAGAAAAATGGGAGAAGAAGAAAAAAGAAAAATGGGAGGAGAAGAAAAAAAATTAGAAAAACTCTCAAAAAAATTTCATAATCCATTGGGAAAGGGTTTATCCTCTCTAATACCTCCTAGAAATTTTTTGTAATTCGTTGGTAGACTATTTTGGGATTTGATTTGCTCCCAACGAATTACTAAATCATTTACATAAAAGTTTTTTTTTTTTTGCCAACAAATTCATAATTCACTAGGAGAACTTTTATCTCTCCTAGCGAATTGTAATATTTGCTGGGAGAGGTCTATCAATAAAATTAAATTCATTGTCTCTTTATTTTGTTGCCAGAGCTAGATTTTCTTGTAGTGCTAGTGTAAAGGTAGAATGCAGAGTAATAACACATGTAGTGAGTGAACTAATATTGATCAAGTCTCTCCTCATAGAGTTGGGGTTCAGCAAAGATACTCTCATGAAACTCCATTATGATAATCAAGCAGTCATCCATATTACCTCCAATCTAGTATTCCAAGCATATTAAGTTGGACTGTCATTTTATCATAGAAAATATATAAGCCAATATTATAAGTTTTGAGCATATCTCATCTCAAGGTTAAGTTGCTGACATATTCACAAAGTTTGTTGCTTCAAAGATATTGACCACTACATGTTCCAAGCTAGGAGTGTATGATGTTTTTTGCACTATGAGCTTGAGGGGGAGTGTTAGAAGATAAGAGTGGAGGTATACTTGTAATTTTATTTGTTTTTTGGTCTATTATTTTTAGCCCATAGATTAAAGGGCATTTATGTAATGTTCATCTCTTAAGTAATTATATAAAGGCTAAAGGGGAGGCTTATGATTCACTTCAAACCCTAATCCCTCCAACCTTTTCTCCACATTTTGAGCTCTTATCTCCTCCTTACCTATCCTCTCCTCTCCTCTCTTTCTGTTCTCAAACTTCTGAACTCACAACCCACTCTCTTTTACCTCACCACACTCAATTTCACACACTAATGGAATTTTAAGATTCATCAGGCTTGTATGGCAGAGATTTTCTTCTTATACCTTAAACCCTAGAATTCTTATTCTGATAACATGTTATATTTTAGAGCTTAATCCATTGAAGAGGCTATGGATAAGAGGAGAAGAGTGAAAGAGAAGAAGAAGAAAAAGAGAGAGAGTAGATGAGTAGAGAAGGAACGAGAGAGAGAACTCGATATTGAGAGAGAGAGAGAGAGAGACAGAGAGACAGAGAATTTTCCCCCTTACGTTCTAATTTGGGTTATCTCCGCTCACCTTAATTTATATTTACAAGTCTTGATAAAATTACAAAATTACCCATTGGCTTCTTAAGGAGAAAAATAATATAACATAAGTTTGATGACCAAATTACATCATATTCTCTCCGGTTGTTTTATATATTATTTTACCTTATTTTTTATTTCTATTTATTTTCACATTTACTAATACTAAAATAACTACTGTGATAAATAAATAAATAATAATAGTAGATAAATTTAAATTTTATAAAAATCATAAATTTATTAAAATATCACATAATCTAAAAACAATTTTTTTTTCTAATACATAATAAGGTTGTTACAAAATATTGGGAAACATTATTAAAAGTCACTAAAATCCTAAAAACCTCAAACAAAAGATTGTTGAATTGCCCTAACAATAAATGTTGAATCAAGTAAAACTACTAGAGTAAGAACTTTAATTCTGTTTTTGTTCTAACTAAACGATAAACAAAAAAAAATCAGGTAAATATAAAATAACAAAATTGACACTATCGGTAGAAGACAATTTGTTCTTATTGATACTTCACTGATCATTCAAGGCCCTTCTCCAATTGCATAAACACATTTGAAAGAAACCTTTGAATTAATAGTACATCTAAATGGGTTTAGTTTTCTGGGTTGTGAAGTTTGTCTGTGATGAAACCCATCTTCAGTATAAAACCTGAAAGCTCCGCTTTTCTGGGCTCTTCAGTAATCATGATTGCTGTGTCCAGGTTGATCATCATTTTGAAGCGAAATGGTTCAGTCAAATATATTAGTGAAGAACAGCTTCTAATCAGAGTTTCTTATTACTTTCTAAATTTGCCTCATGTTGAAATGTATAGTTGTATAGCGTGATCGGAGGAAACTGTATAGCGTGATTGTTTCCTCTGATCCCGTGATTATATTCTTGATTCTATTCCTTGATTTTAGGATCTAAATTGATCCTAAAATCAACTTGTAATGTATTATAAATAGCCTCCTAACGGAGAAGAATAAACTCATCGGAAAATCATTCGTTCAACCTTTGTTATTATTTTCGGTTCTCTGTTTTACATGGTATCAGAGCAGGAGAATTATCCTCTCTTCTCCGTGTAGAAAGTCGGAGCTAAGTGCTCCTGTAATCGCCGAAGGAGGAAGCCGGAGGAAGAAAAAATCCGTCGGAGTTGCAGAACTCTGTTTTTTCTGCAACTCCATATTCCGGCTGTCTCGACTCCAAAAGAAAGTCGCCGACGCCGACGACGGCACCACCACCCTATTACGACTGAAGCCGACGCTCCGCTGTCGTTGCCGAAGACGAAGGTACCGTTACTGACGACGAAGACTGCCGTTGCCGAAGACGAAGGCTGTCGTTGCCAAAGATGAAGCGTTTTACGTAGTCGGAATCACGTCACCGACGAGTGCTGCCGATCGCCGACGACGGCACCACCACCCTGTTTCGACTAAAGCCGACGCTCCGCTGCCATTGCCGAAGATGAAGGCCGCCGTTGCCGACGACGACGGTATTTATTTTTTAACTTAGGTACTGTTGATTTATTTTTCTTGTCAACCGAATCGGACCGAACCAGTCTAAACTCGAACCGGATCGGACTAGCACTGGAGCGGACCAGAATTGAATCTGCCCAGATCGTACCGAACCGGACCAGATCGAACCGGACCGGACTGAACCGAACCAGACCGGATTAGAAAAAAAAAAAACTTTCAGATCGATGGCCACCACTACAGGCGCATCCACCGACCTTATCCCATCACCACAGATTATAGTCCACCAAGATAATTCTGCGTTTCCAACTGGAATTATCCTCGATGAAACCAATTATTCATTATGGTCCCAACTCATGGAGATGCGAATTGGCACACGCAACAAAGTTGGATACCTCATCGGCGAAACAAAAAAACCAGCATCTGGTGATGCTAATCTTGGAGCATGGATTACTGAAAATCAAAGAGTCAAAAGTTGAGTTATTGACTCCATGAGTCCATTGCTCATGCAGCGATTTATTCGCCTCTCCACTGCCAAGGAGATATGGGAAGCAATATCAAAAATATTCTATGATGGATCCGATGAAACTTGTATATTTGAGCTGAACCAGAGATCTTTTTCTACCAAACAAAATGGTAGACCGTTATCCACATACTACAATGAACTGGTTGCTATTTTTCAAGAGATTGATCATCGAACTATATCTCAGGAAGGAACAGTCGAAGGACTAATCCAGTTGCACTCTGCAATGGCTAAGCTTCGGGTTCATATTTTTCTCAGTGGGCTTGACTCCGAATTTGATCAAGTTCGCGGAGAAATTTTGCGAAAAGATCCCAAACTTGATTTGGAAAGTACATATGCCTATGTCAGATGCGAATATCAACAGAGACAGACAATGGGGAGCTATCGCCCAGTCTCCGAGAACTCGGCGATGTTGGTCAACCAAAACCGACAAGGATCATCAAGCAGTCGGAACCCTCAATCCTCTGGCAAAGGTAACAATCGTGTATGTATTCACTGCGGAAAAAAAGGACATTCACAACACCGGTGTTATGAGATTATTGGCTATCCGGAGTGGTGGGATTTCTCGAAAAATTCCCGTAACAAGACTGTTGGGAAAGCTATGGTGACATCCATGGAAGATAATCAGGAGCTACCTACTGCAAATATTGCCCATCCAGGTATTCTCGATAATGCATTAGTATTTTCTGTACATTCTAAGAATAGACCTTGGATTATTGATACAGATGCATCCGATCACATGACAAGGGATCCCAGTCAGTTACAATCCATCCTACCTTCTCCACAATCTGTTATTTCAAAAGCCAATGGTAGTACATCTCCTATTACTGGGGAAGGATTTGTTATCTTATCCAATAATCTGACATTAGATATTGTCCTTGTGGTTCCCTCTCTTGAATATAACCTTTTGTCTGTTAGCCAAATTACTTCCACTCTTGCTTGTACTATAACTTTTTGGCCCTCATTTTGTGTCTTTCAGGACATTCTAACCCGGAAGATTCTTGGTTATGGTGTTAGACGGGGCAAACTCTACTATTTGGAGTTGACAGAGAACGGGGGATCGAAAATCAGTCAGACAAATCAAGCTAGCAGTGAAGATAATGCTCAAACAACTGTATGGTTATGACACCGACGATTAGGCCACCTTTCCTTTGGTTATCTTAAGAAATTGCGACCTTAACTTTTTTAAGGTTTGATTGATGTGCATTTTCATTGTGATACATGTGAATTGGCTAAAAGCCACCGTACTTTGTGACATTTATTGATGAATGCACTAGAATGACTTGGGTATCTCTGCTTATCCACAAAAGTGATGTGTGTCTATCCTTTCAGAAATTCCATACAATGATACATACTCAATACCAAAAGCAGATTCGTGTTTTGCAATCTGACAATGGTACTGAGTTTGTTAATGCTTCTCTCGAAACTTTTTTGACCACTCATGGAATTCATCACCAGACTTCTTGCACCTATACTCCCCAATAGAATGGATTGGCAGAAAGAAAAAATAGACAACTTTTGGAAGTAGTACGTGCCTCTCTCTTTGGCATGAACATGCCTCGATTTTATTGGGGTGAACCTATCACATCTGCTGCCTACCTCATCAATCGAACACCTTCTAGAGTACTGGATTTTCAAACTCCTCTACATAAGCTGCAATCCCTGATTTCAATTCCTCATCTTCCGAATCTTGAACCCCGAATTTTTGGGTGTACCGCTTATGTTCATATCCCAAAGATCTTGCGAAATAAACTTGATCCATGTGCCAAGCGATGTGCATTTGTTGGCTACTCTGATCTTCAAAAAGGATATCGGTGTTATGATCCACACACCAACAAGCTCCATGTGACTTTAGATGTCTCCTTCCATAAACCAATCCCTTATTATTCAGGGGGAGTTTCTTGGACATCTCTTCAGGGGGAGAGTTCAAATGAAGAGAATGTTCCACATGAAACTAACGGAGATGTTGAAAGAGGTGCTGAATTTATTGAGTTAGAAGCGGTGAATGAATTTTTTTAAGTGTCATGATGTGCAACAAGACTGTGATTCAGTAATTTCACCTGAAGAACCCCCAGAGTTGCCCCCGTCTGCACCAACAACTGAAGAATCAACCCAGAATGTTCCTCCTCAGGTAAATACGAATCTTGTGTTTGATGAGTCTACTGAAACATGTCTTCCTACAGAAAATATAACCTCTAGATATCCACAAAGATTGAATAGGGGAGTTCCAAAAAAACAGTATGAACCTGATCTTGAAGCAAAGACCAAATACTCAATCAATAACTATGTGTCCTCCCATAGGTTGACTAAATCATATGCATTTATTGTTGATCAATTATCCAGGGTTTCTATTCCTAGTAATGTGCAGGATGCATTAGCTGATCCAAAATGGACAAAAGCGATGAACGAAGAGATGGAGGCTCTACAAAAAAATGTCACTTGGGAACTTGTTCCCCAACCTAAAGGAGTAAAAATAATTAGATGTCGATGGGTGTTCACATTGAAACTCAAACCGGATGGAAGCATTGACAGATATAAAGTTCGGCTAGTTGCAAAAGGATATACGCAAAGGTATGGGATAGATTATCAGGATACTTTTGCACCAGTAGCTAAGATCAATACAATTCGTATTCTTATATCTATAGCAGCAAATCGAGACAGGCCTCTGCAACAATTTGACGTTAAAAATGTCTTCCTCAATGGAGACTTAGAAGAAGAAGTCTACATGGAACTACCACCAGGTGTAAAAAGTGGTTCTTTATCTCAAGGTAAAGTTTGTAAATTGAAGAAGTCATTGTATGGGCTGAAACAGTCACCTAGAGCATGGTTTGGGAAATTCTCGGCTACAATGAAGGAGTTTGGTTATAAACAAAGTAACTCAGATCATACTTTATTTATAAAACACAAAGAAGGAAAGGTAACAACATTAATTGTATATGTTGATGATATGGTCGTGACTGGAGATGACCCAGGTGAAATGCAAGCTTTACAGGAGTATTTAGCTACTAAATTCGAAATGAAGGATCTCGGACAACTGAAATATTTTTGGGGGATTGAAGTTGCAAGATCGAAACATGGAGTCTTCCTTTCACAGTGAAAATATGTGTTGGATCTTCTAGCCGAAACCAGAATGCTTGACTGTAAACCAATAGAGACGCCGATGGAAATGCATCATAAACTCGGAATTTTTCCAGATCAAATTCCAGTAGACAAAGGGCGTTATCAGCGATTAGTTGGAAGATTAATCTACCTATCCCACATAAGGCCCGATGTAGCATATACAGTAAGCGTTGTTAGCTAGTTTATGCATGCACCAAGTGAAGAATATATGGAAGCAGTCTATCGAATCTTGAGATACTTAAAGAGTGCTCCAGGAAAAGGTTTGTTATTCTCAAAAAATGGTTTCTCTAGTATTGAAGGGTATATAGACTTTGATTGGGCAGGTGATCAGACAACCAGAAGATCCACGTCGGGTTACTTTACTTTTGTGGAAGGGAATCTTGTCACTTGGAAAAGCAAAAAACAGAAGGTAGTATCAAGATCAAGTGCTGAAGCTGAATTTCGAGGTATGGCTCATGGTGTATGCGAGTTGTTATGGATACGGAATATACTGAGAGACTTCGGGATTGAATACGACAAACCTATGAATCTTCATTGTGATAACAAAGCAGCTATCGCAATTGCACAAAATCCAGTTCAACATGATCGCACTAAACATGTTGAAGTTGATCGTCATTTCATCAAAGAGAACCTCGATGCAAAGATTATACAATTCCCCTTTATTCAATCTGCGAGTCAGATGGCTGATATGCTCACGAAGGCAGTATCAGGGAAAGCATTTCATGGTATAATTGACAAGTTGGGTTTACCTGATATTTATGCACCAACTTGAGGGGGAGTGTTGAAATATATAACTGTATAGCATGATCGGAGGAAACTGTATAGCATGATTGTTTCCTCCGATCCCGTGATTATATTCTTGATTCTATTCCTTGATTTTAGGATCATTAGATCCTAAAATCAATTTGTAATGTATTATAAATAACCTCCTAACGGAAAAGAATAAACTCATCGGAAAATCATTCGTTCAACCTTTGTTATTATTTTCGGTTCTCAGTTTTACACCTCACATTATTATTAATTAGCATGAATCGTGGGTAAAACGCACTTTTCTTAATTTCTTATCGTCAATGGAGTCAAATTTCAGTGAATTATGTATTTTCGCCGTTGGCTGCGTACGGAGTTACATCATCAATCAATGGTGCTTATGCACGCGAGAGGAATATCTTTGTATTCCACAGAAGAGAATAATATGAAATGATGATCTCTCACATCCGAAAATCTGTTTTCTCAAAACCCTCGCCAAGACCCAATTTCTTTTTTTTTTTTTTTTTTTTTTTTTTGTTCTTCTGCATGCTGTATTGTGCACTGTGCATTTTCCAATCGATGGAAGATATTTTTTTGTTACTGTTAACCGTTGGCTCCTCGTCTGAAAAGAGGATGAAAAAGCTGGGAGAGAAAAAGAAATGGCGAGAAAGTTGGGTTGTGCTTCAAAAGGGGCGCTTCGGGGACTGTCGCGGCCTCATCGCTTCTATATAACAAAACAAAACTCCCCAAACACTCCCTCCATCTTTAATCATCTCTGCTTCTGCCCCCTTCCCCCCTCTCCCATTCTTTTCAGTCTCTTCTCTTCTCCCAAAACTATAAAAACAAAAAATTATACTCTGAGAAATTCGCCTCCTCCCCTCTCCCATTCTTCTCATTTCTCTTAATTTCCTTTGCCTGAGTTGCTTGTCACCCGCCAAGAACCAAAAACCAGAAAAAGAGAGATTATACGAAGGAGAGAGAAAGGCATATAAAAACCCAATAAAGAAAAGAGGGAAAGGGGAGGAACCCAGCTAGTAAAGCTTTGGAGACTGGGAGCTCCGACGCAACTCTCAAAGCTCTCTTCTCTTCCTCCCACACTCACTAGTATATCCTGCTATACCCTGCTTACTACCATTCACTACACAAAACAAAACCAAAACACATGCTCCTCGATGCCCTAAATTCTTCTCTTCTCTCTCTTCCTCACTTTCCTTTTACTCTCTCTCTCTCCTCCTTTGCTCCTGATCTCCCTTTCCGCTCTCTTCCTTCTCCTTTACCTTCTTTCAGCTCTACCAGCACCAGGCCAGGGCTAGCCACAAGCCAAGATGATCACCTTATCCGATTTCTACAACGTCATGACTGCCGTGGTCCCGCTCTACGTGGCCATGATCTTAGCCTACGGTTCCGTCAAATGGTGGAAGATCTTCTCGCCGGACCAGTGCTCCGGCATCAACCGCTTCGTCGCCCTTTTCGCCGTCCCTCTCCTCTCTTTCCACTTCATCGCTAACAATAACCCCTATACCATGAACTTGAGGTTCATCGCCGCTGACACGCTGCAGAAGCTCATCGTCCTCGCCATTCTCAGCATCTGGACCAAAGTGAGCAAGAAAGGTTGCTTTGAGTGGACCATCACCCTCTTCTCCCTCTCTACCCTCCCCAACACGCTTGTCATGGGGATCCCCCTCCTCAAGGGAATGTACGGCGACTTCTCCGGCAGCCTTATGGTGCAGATCGTGGTGCTCCAGTGCATCATCTGGTACACTCTTATGCTCTTCCTGTTCGAGTTCCGCGGAGCGCGCCTCCTCATCACCGAGCAGTTCCCGGACACTGCCGGATCCATCGTCTCCATTGCCGTCGACTCCGATGTTATGTCGCTGGACGGGCGGGAGCCCCTCGAAACGGAGGCGGAGATTAAAGAAGACGGGAAGCTTCATGTTACGGTCAGAAGATCCAATGCTTCACGGTCGGATATTTTCTCCAGAAGGTCGATGGGTCTTTCTTCCACCACCCCGCGCCCCTCCAACCTCACCAACGCCGAAATCTATTCGCTCCAATCCTCGCGCAATCCCACCCCTAGGGGCTCTAGTTTCAACCACACGGATTTCTACTCCATGGTGGCGGCCGGACGGAGCTCCAATTTTGGGCCAGGTGAAGGTTTTGGTCCCTCCAGGGGACCGACTCCGAGGCCCTCCAACTACGAAGAGGACACCAGCAACACCAACCCAAAGTCGAGGTTCCACTACCAATTGCAGAGCGGTGGCGCACATTACCCGGCGCCCAACCCAGGCATGTTTTCTCCTACTGCTTCCAAGTCCCTTACTACCACTACAACGACAGGTACAACTGCCGCTACCAAAAGGCCGAATGGGCAAGCTGCCGGGCCTAAACCCGATGATGGAACCAAAGATCTGCACATGTTCGTCTGGAGCTCCAGTGCTTCCCCAGTCTCGGATGTGTTCGGAAACCAGGAGTTTGCGGCAGCCGAACCGAAAGACGTCCGCGTGGCGGTGTCTCCTGGAAAAGGTACTCTGATCAGCTGAAATCTGTACCTGTCTTGATATCATTTTTGGATTACTGAGCCACGCAATTCCGTATTGTTGCTTGCCAGCGGCGGAAGGAAACAGAGAGACGCCCAAGGATTATTTAGAAAGAGATGACTTCAGCTTCGGGAATCGAGTGAACACAGAGGCGCAAGACGGAGATATGCAAGGAAGCAAGGGCCATGGTGACAACGGAACTAAAGCAATGCCTCCGACGAGCGTCATGACGCGGTTGATCCTCATCATGGTGTGGCGGAAACTCATCAGGAACCCCAACACTTACTCCAGTTTGATTGGTTTAACTTGGTCTCTCGTCTCCTTCAGGTAGAAGAATAACCGTATTCTGAACAAAATTGAAGTCTTGATCTTTCCCTTTTTTTCAAGCAGGGATGAGTTTATAGTCAGATTGATGCATGTCTTGCATTTGCCACAGGTGGCATGTCGATATGCCTCGGATTATCAAAGGGTCAATTTCAATACTGTCGGATGCTGGGCTTGGAATGGCGATGTTTAGCCTGGGTCAGTTGTTCGTATTTCTTTACTTCGATCGAAACTTCATATAAACTAGACATTCAGTTTGTATAGAAACACAATGGTACTGTACTTGCGCCCAGAAATTAGATTCAGGAAGTTTTAGAATAGATAGGGTTTATGTGTGTTATGCTCTCTGCTGAAAGGTCGTCTGATTGTGGGGATGGTGATTATGGTCGAGCAGGACTGTTCATGGCATTGCAGCCGAGGATCATAGCATGTGGGAATTCGATAGCAACGTTCGCGATGGCCGTGAGATTCCTTACAGGGCCAGCTGTCATGGCAGCAGCTTCCATTGCTGTTGGCCTACGAGGTGTTCTCTTACATGTCGCCATTGTACAGGTCACCTCTCTGTCTCTCTTTACATACCCTCTGACACAGAGAATCCAACCATCCATGCACCCATAAGTTTAAAACTTAGAATTAAGGAGCGAAAACAGAGAAAAAAAAAAAAAAACAGAAACTTTTTTCTACCTGGTATTGGCTCATCGACTGGTTTAATTTATTCTTCGTTGCAGGCGGCTCTACCTCAAGGCATTGTTCCCTTCGTTTTCGCCAAGGAATACAACGTACACCCAGATATTCTCAGTACAGCGTAAGTTGAACCTCTCATACTATCCTCGCTCCGTCATGTAGCATTAAACCTAGAGGATCTAATGTTCTCTCATCTTGAATTTGCTTTTTTTTCCCTTCATTTTCAAAAATCTACAGGGTTATTTTTGGAATGCTGATTGCGTTGCCCATAACGCTCGTCTACTACATTCTCCTGGGGTTATGAAAGAAAGAAGGAATGATTGATTGAAAGAGAGAGAGAGAGAGAGAGAAAGCAACGATGCAGGAGTACCCATCATCTCCCCAAGGCCGGCTACAATGAAGGAAGCAGCAGCACCCCGAGAAACGAATCCGATTCGGAGGACGTCTCGAAGCTCAACGCCGTTTCAGAAGTTTGGCTAGCTAGTTTAGGAAAGAAACTGTAAAATCATGTGGTAGTGAATGGAATCTGTATCCGAGTTTGAGTTCATGTTATCGATGTCTTTATAATTTAAATTTGTTGTTCTCAATCCTCAGACTTGTGGCCTTCCCAACTCTTTTGAATTATTTACGCAAATGGCTAAAGCTAGAAGGGGAGGGAAAGAAGATGAAAACGACGACTGTAGGTCACTTGGTCTGGTTTTTTTGACAGGCGCTTTACATTAATGAGGGTTGTCGCATTGGTAAAGGTGAAAGAGAGGCTTTAGCTGAGAAGGGCATTTGGGTAGTGAGAGGGTCCCGCCCATTCCGCAGTGTGTTCGATTTGATGGGAACTGCTTTCGCATATTAAACGACAATGGCAGACCTACTTGGATTGGGTTTTTTTTTTCTTCTTTTCTAAACTTTTCCTATGCTTATCCCTCATTTATTAATCTGGCTGTTATGTTATAGATATGGGGCGACATGAATGTGCCTGAGCCCACCTCATCTCACATGAAATGCCAGTTCATGTGCGAACCCTGAACTTGAAACCCATACCATCCATTCAACTCTCTTTCATCTTCTAACACTTTAAAATAGGTTGCGAGCTCTTCAGGTTTCTATCTTCCTTTGCTCTGCAACAACATTTCTGCTGTCATGTCTCAGGACTCTGATTGTCATGCCAGTGGAAAACGAAGTCTGAATCCTAGTCATGAAATAGAAACAGAACGTGGAAACTATAATGAATTTTTTTGTTGGAAATGTAAGTTATTTAAAATGTTTAAAAAACTCCTATAAATATTTAAGGAATAGAAAAGGAAACCATTTAAAAAAGGAAAAAACTCGCAGCCCCAAACCCAACCCGATCACCATCCCCGCAACCTCGTCTCCATGTTCTTGTAAACCCAACCTAAACTTAACCCATCCTCGACCCGTCCTCGTAAATCTGGCCCATTAACACATTCATATGAATACTATCTGTAATAAGAAGAAATCTATTCAAGAACATATATCTTAAGCATTTGTAATAAGAAAAAAAGAATAACATTTGTAATAAGAAAATATTTATTCAATAAACACATAAATACATTCATATGGATTATATCTATAGAAAGAAGAGATATATTCAATAAAGTTTATCTTAAAGAAGAGATTTGCAAAGGAATGCATCAACATATCTATAGGAATAACATTTGTAATAAAAAGGGATATATTCATTGAACCCATCAACACAATGATTTTGCTAGTTAGCAATGGCTTCATGTAAAAAATGAGCCCCAAAAAAGCAATATAAAACTATGCCACAGAAAGAAAAACCAAGTAGTTGCAAGTTAATCTAATTGATTTTGAAGACATAGAAGGAAGAAGGATAAAACACCATATGGTCTTTATGTTTCAAGCAGAACAGGAAAACACCACTTACAAACGAAGAAAAGAGGAATGATTGTCTTTATCCTTCCATTTTGGCTTTTTCAACATGAAGGAAGGGAAAGGGAGAGGCCAAAGAAAGAGAGAAAGGGAGGGAGGAACGAGGCCAAAGAAAGCGAGGAAGGGAGAGAAGGAGAGGGAGATACCTACAGATTGTCCGATGTATTAAAAAGCATAGGGAAGAAAATAACGTTCTCTTGCTCATATGAGGGAAGGGGTTTTCTCTTTGCTTGTTTGAGGGAAGGCGGTTTCTCTTGCTTGTTTGAGGGAAGGCGCTTTCTCTTGCTTGTCAGAAGGAGTTTTCTCTCGCTCATCAAAGGGGGGAGCTCGATTGAGGAAGATAGGGCTTAACTAAGAAAGGAAATGGATGAAATGTTCAAGATCCAAATCACCTCGATAAAATTTTCTTCCCACTTTCCTTTTTTTTTCTTTTCTCTCCTAATTCTTTTCTACTTTGAGAGGAAAAATTTTAACTAAAAGAGAAAATGGCTTTGCATCTTGTTTTCTTTTCTCTTTACAATTCTATGCTGCCAAACAATAAGAAATCACGTTCTTTTTCCTTTTTTTTATTTTCTTTTCTTTTATAGGGGTTTTAAATAGACCCTACAGATAATTCATAATTTAATAAATTTAAATAAATTAAATTAAACAATAATTTAATTTTTGACCTTTTAAAAAATACATACATATATATTACTTGTCAATAGGGATTTAACAAAAAAATAATACAAAATAAATTTTGAAAAGATTTTTTTATACAACTGAGGAGAATTTAGTTTCACATTCTAATGTGTGATAAGAAAAACAAGAGTTTCTTTCCCGGGGCAAATCTAGGAACCTGGTTCAATATGGTTTTGTGTTTGCAACTTGTAAATTTAACATCTAGTCACATACTTAAAGTGTGTAACGATTTAAACTCAAACATCTAGTAGGATAAAATAATCTTTTAATTCAAATTTTATTTTTTTGTTTTGTGATTTTAAAACTTTCTGAAATATAGAGATTCACAAATGTAGAATTTAGCTCATGAAAAGAGTTCAAATTTTCAAGTATATGTATTAGCTTCCAACTAGTGTCCTGCAATCAAATGGAGAGAATGAAGTAGACTCACTTATATGTAGATATGGGTCTCATTCACTTTTTTCATAAGACTGGAGGAGACTACGACAAATCTAACTATGTTAACTGAAGGAATTTATGTTAAAATGAAATTGAATACAAAAAATATAAAAAGCAAAAATAATTTTTATGTGGTTCAGCTCCAGAAGTATAATTTCACTAATAGAACAAGGGAGAAATTTTCATTGAATTAGAGTGTGTTTTATATTGATTATAAGCCTATTTATAAGTGTTAAGTTATGGAGCCTAATCAACACCCTATGCTGAGTCAGTACGCGGATCGATCTTCGTGGTAAGGTCGTTGTGTCACCCCCGAAAAAGCCGAAGACCCAAAAGGGCATGTGACTGACAAATGGACACCATCCACTCCGATTTAAATTTTAATTACGAGGTTGCTTGATTCTGTACCCTTTCAAATCACGAAATAGTTCGCTTTAAACTTTAAAGCATCGACAAAAAAGGCCTAGATTACCTGTAAATTGTAATTATGCTCTTTGACCTCATCCTTGAGAACATTATCATGATCACAGGTAGGCCCTCGCCAGTTCCAGTCGGCGGTCTCAACCATGACTTCGACCCAGTAGAACTTGGGTCGGGGATGACCGGTTAATTGAACGATCTTCCTTGGCCGTCGGCGCGTCGCCTGTGGAGAACTCAGTGCCGGAGATGATTTAATTGAGAATAGAAAACCAGTAGAGCGCGCGCACGTGGTGCTCACTGGACATTCCTTGTTGACAGTCCAAGCCAACACCGAGTCTTCTCCTTCCCATGCGATTCGCGATGTGGCGGACCTGCAACAATCGACATGGCTTGAAGGAGAAGAGAGAGAAATGGAGGATTACTTACCTTGTTGCAATTTATCAAACATCTTTAATGTAGCCTGGACTTTTAGAGCTTTTCCAAGGACTAAATACAGGATACCCGCCACTTGACGAGGTCGAAGCTTCATATGCGCTTCCAAACGAAACCATCCCAGAATACTTGGATTCTGGGCGTCATTTTCTTCTCTCCGACACATTTCACATCACTGAAATGAGATGCCACCCGCCTACTAACTCTGCTACGTTTTCTTCGTCTCCGATCATCTTCAGTCTTCATCAACATAGGAAAAGAGAAAAACGTCCCAAAATTTAACACATGGAGAAGGAGAAGGATTCCGTCGGGTCCGGAAGACATGAGACGTCAACATTCCTCTTCTCACTTCTCACTGCCGACTGCTGGCTGCTGCCTGCAGGCTGTTGTGGGCAGTCTGCACCAGTATCTCTGATATCAGTTTAAAACGTTAAGCGTGGACCGGAAATATTCCTGTTGCAGTAATAGTATCTTAATAAAGCTATTTGTATTTTGTTCTGGAAGTACATTACTCGAGAGAAACGGCAGTGGCGAGAGGGAGACTGAAACCCTTGATAAAATATTTGAAGATGAATCTCAACCGGGAACAGAAAAACATGTCACTCGACAGGCTGAATAATGTGGGGGCAACGACGCTTTGGGGCTGGGATGGGTCCTCTCACGATTGGCTAATCACATGGTGGATTCATTAGTTTATTTAATTTTAAATCATGAAATTCCGTGAAAATGCACAATAACGGGGGTTGGAATGTCCCATAGCAGTAGCAATCTTGTCTGGCCCGCTTCGAGGCTTGTAGATCCCCACTAAACAAACCCAAGCTTCTTCTTAGCCTTTTCTTTTCTTTTGTAGATTTGATTTTCTGACCTGTCTTCAAATAACTATTTCTCTATGAAATGATTGTCACGATTGATTGGACCGTTACTCCAACTGCGATTCCTAAGAGTTCAAGTATAATATTTCATTGATACTCTTGTATCATGTATCAATTTAGAATATGGTTATATAATTACAGGGGAGAGGGAGGATGACCCTCAGTTTGCAATCCCCACTTTGACAAAGAAGAGTAGGATAGAAGGTGACCCTTCCCCTCCCTTTTGTGTCATCAAAGAAGGTGGAGCCACTGCATTGATGCAGAAAGATGTAGGGAGAGGCTTCCTCTCTTTAGTAAGATAGAGTCACTCTATTTTTTCCCATGTGCAAAAGTCAATATCGATCACCGTAAAAAGTGACTGATCAATCAATCGAATGTAACAGATATTTTTCTGTCAGAATGCGTCTTATTGATCGATGGTATAATCGATCAATATCTTCCCGTTGGGTATAATATTTTAAGTTGATTGATCAATACCACGATCAATTAGAATTCACTCTCGCAGTGTATTGCAAGTTTGATTGATCAACAAACTTTCTATGATCAATCATGCTTTATGTCCTTGACTGGAAAAATTCTGTATAATTGACCAGTCATGTAGGTTGATCGATCAATCAATATAAAATTCACTTGCCTGGACAATATTGATCGATCAGTCCAAGTGGGATGATCGATCATGCTTCACCAAATCCAACATAATCCCAACCCTAACTCAACATAGTTAATCCATATATATATATATATATATATATATTTTTAAAGTGAAGTTTTTAGTTTTTGAAGGTTTTATTATTTTTTATTTATAGAATATAATACTTTATATATAAATTAATTTTAAAAATTTAAAAGTATTAATGAATGGCAGATTAGGACATGAACCGAAGTAGGGATAGATTGGGGATGTTAAAGAGTAAGAGAATAAGGTATAGGGGTATTTGATATAATTCTTCTTATTTAATTGTCACTGAGTTAGTATGATTGCAAGGATATTTTTATAATTATGTAGGCTTACCACCTATAAACTTAATAATGAGAAGCATTGAAGTGAGCAGTTAACTTTAGAGCAAACCAATGCTCAAAAACTCTCTTTTCTTCTCTATATTTTCTTCTCTTATTTCTCATTTTATTTTCTTCTTTCTTACATTCTCCTTACTATTAATTTCATAAAACACACCTTAATTCAATTATAATAATCATCACTTCATGGTACCAGAACAAGTGTGATTGGTCTGGTAATTACAACCACCATCGCTTCATGGTAGCAACTATGGTTGTCTAACCAAACCGTGCAATACTTTTCAAGTTGGATGCATCTGGTAAGAGTAGTGTCTAATTCATGCTTGAAATTAGTTTTGCTTCACAGCTAACACTAATGGTAGGTCGTATGACTTAAGGGTAACAACTTAATCATGTAACTCAGTGAACAAACGTGGAGTTCGTATCAAGTATTCTAGTTATTATTTTACAGTCGAGTGTTGCGTTGTGTTTTTTTTTTTTTTTGTACATAGTGTAGTTATGTTAAAGACTAGTTTTTTTTCTCATGGCCCAATGATGGAAATTCCAAAAGAGAAGTTTTTGTCTTAGAGTTTTGAATAATGCTACCTCTAGTGTAGAAAAGTTAAAAACTGCTATTTTTTGTATTTGTTCATTCATTGCATATTATTTATTGTATGTTAGGTATAGATATGATTTGTAGAAGCTTTCTGGTCCAATTTTGAGATATCTAGATTTCTAAGGTATAAGAGGAAGTCATATACTATTGAAACTAATGTATGTCAAAATTGTATTAGACTAGGTTTGTATATAGAATTGCATTGACTGGTGTTTATTTGTCTTTCTTGAGAAAGTTCATGCTTATATATATATATATATATATTGTTGGAAGATGGGCTCCAACCCACATGAGTATGGAGAAGGCCCACACGTCCAAGAGGGGTGGTATGATTGTAAATAATGTGTCATCTCATAAAGATGGCATAAGGGTGTAATTAGTCAATGAGAATATATCTACTTATGTCTTTTCTCATGTAAAGCTTGTAGCCCTAAGGGCATTATAGATATTGTAACATCCTCTCAAAAACTATAAATAGAGGCCTTTGACTTGGGGTAGAGCATCAAGTCTCTCTCCACTTCTCTTAATTTGTCCAAGCTCTCTTAGACTAAAGACTCTCTCCCTTTTCTCTCTTTCTCTCTTCTTTACACGAGTTCCTTCTCTTCTCTTCTTCTCTCCCTCTCTTCTTCTCTTCTTCTCTCCCTCACTTACTTTGCTTGAGGTTCCAATCAAGGGGTCTTAAATTCAACATGGTATCAGAATATTGAATTTAGGACTCCATGTTAAGATGATGCTCTAAAATTTCTATTATCAAAGCTACTCATGCAAGGTTCCATGTGAAGCAAAATTGAAGCTAGTTGAGATAAATTTCTTGTTCTCGTCATTATTATCTATTGACAACTTCTTTTTATTAGTTTTTTATTTCTAAAAAATGATTTAGAATTTATCCTCTTCATACTCTGAGAATATTGAGATTTACATCTCTAAGTTTGGAAGAAGCTTGTAAAGGTAGGATTTTTTTCGTCAATATGCAAATTTTTGGCTGAAATCGGTTATGTTGAGATTTTTTTTTTCATGGGAAGCTACTATTCATGCATGCAAGATTTGTCTCTATTGATCCAATTTTGATATTTTTTGGTTTTAAGAAGTTATGAGGGAAAGTAAGACACTTCTTCCTCCCTCGATGCTCTTTTGAAGAGTTGTGTTTTGAAGAACCAAGATTATTCAGTTTTTTTATTCAAATCCATTGGTAAAGCCACAAAATTTTCTTCTCCTTGCATAGGAGTTCAAGTTATTTTCTTGCAAAGACCAAGGTGGCGCCAATGTATTTGAGAAAGATTTCTTCTTTTTTTTTTTTAGATCTCAACCACCTCAAGATCTCCTTGATTCGGCTTGATTTGTTGATTATTTATCAATCATATCTTGCCTAAATAAAAAAAGGGCTGAATCTAGATTGGTTGGTGTCAACATTATTTGTGGAAAGATTTGGAAGTCTTAGTCTCTTGGCAAGAAAAAAGAAATTGCCCCCTTGATGTTCTTGATTGCTGTTTTATCTCTTACTCTAAAAGGAAGATAAGAGGTCTGATTGAGGCATTTTTAACATCTCATCTTTCCTCAAATATTAAGGACATAATCCAGATTTAGATCTGTTAGTTGGCATACACAATTGTTTTTGGAAAGATCTCGGATGATCTTGGCAAAGAAAATTAAAGTGGCTGATTCTTACATAATTTGGTGCTTGATTGCCTATTTCTTCTCAATCAAAAAGGGAAGATAAGAAGATTGATTCCATTGTTTTTAAGACAACATGTGTCTTTGATTAGTGGTTGTTTACTTCGAAAAATATACTCAAACTCGGGCTACCTTGGTGGTTGAAACATGACACCTTGATGGTTAGTTGGCTCATCAACAACATGGAAGAGCAAGTAGCTAACAATATAGTCAACTTGGATACAACCAAACAGGTTTGGGACACATGTGTCAAACTATACTCTAGCACAAACAATTTACAAAAATTGTATGATGTCTTCTAAGGTATGTTTAATGCTAAACAAGGAAACAACTTACATGAGTACTTGGGAAGATTCAAAGGCCTTATTCAATAATGGAAGCAAGCTCAATCTAACACTACCGATGTCTCTGTTCAAGACAAGCAGAAGGAAGCCTTAGCAACCGCTATTTTTTTAGTGAATATTAAGCCTTATCTTGAGGTTTCTAAAACTCAACTCCTTATTTCCTCCTCTATTCCCACTTTTGATGATGTATGTGTCACCTTACTCGCATTCCAGATTCTTCTTCCCCTTCTCCTACTGAAGATCATCAACCATCTACTCCTGTAATAGAGGCACATCCTCTACCAACAAAGATCGTGGTAGAGGTTATAGAGGAGGCCAAGGAAGAGGAGGAAGGACTGGTCCCTCCAAAACAGACAGTAAGGAATGCACTCACTATGGGAGATTTGGACACACCATCGAACATTTATGGAAACTCTACGGAAAGCCAGAATGAGCCACGACTAATCAAACCTCAACCATTGGCACAAAGGAGGACAAGTCTGCACCACCGTCCAACAAAAAGACCCTCACTGATGATGAGTATGACCTATTCTAGAGGATGAAAACACTAATGGTCTCTCTTCACAGCTCCCGCACTTTTGTTGTTGTCATGACTACATCAGGTATGCTCTCTACCACTACCTCCTCTTCATCCTAAATTATTGACTTAGGGGCCTCCGACCATCTCATAGGTAACAAAGGTATACTACACTCTGTCTCTCCTTGTCTTTTCGATAAATTTGTTACCATACCTGATGGATCCACCTCTGTTACGCCATTACTTCTGCTTATAGATATTCTTAACTTTCCCTTGAACATCTTGTCTGTCAGTCGGCTTACTAAACATTTTAATTGCTCCATCACCTTCTCACCACTTCTTGTGTGTTTCAGGATCTTACAATGAAGCAGGTAATTGATGGAGGTTGTGAACAAGGAGGGCTCTACTCCCTGGACGTGCCTAAAAAAATGCAATCTCAACCAAGTACACCGAGGCAAGACTATAACACAATCGGTTGAGACATCCCTCAACACCATCTCTTCACCTTCTCTTTCCTACATTCAAAAATTTGTCAAATTTAAACTGTGAAGTGTGTCAATTGAGAGAAAACACCGAGGACCACATATTATCCTCTGATTGAACTTAAAGGTGTTGCTTGCTTTTTTTTTATTCACATAGATGTATGGGGACCCTTGTGCGTTTCAAACATTTCTAGATTTAAGTACTTTATTACCTTTATTGATGATTTTACTCGTGTCACATGGATATTCCTATTTAAAGAGAGATGAAATTCTATCCATCTTTAAGTCCTTTCATGCTATGGTGGTCTCTCAATTTGGTAAAAAAATATAAGTACTTTGCTCTGATAGTACTAAAGAATATCTCTCTAGTGACTTTGACTCCTTTTGTCAAGACAATAGCATTACCCATTAGACGCATTGTATCTACACCCCTCAACAAATGGTGTAGTAGAACAGAAGAATTGTCATCTCCAAGAGGTAGCCTGCGACTTATTATATTCCATGAAAGTACCATACTTCTACTGTCCACATGCCACATGCTTTTTTTTCTCTTTAATAGGCTACCCTCATCCATTCTCAGTCATATATCCCCATACTTATTATTATTTATAAATGATGAACCATTTTTGCTTCCTTTGAGAGTCTTCAGGTGTACATGTTTTGTTCATGTTACATCACCTCAACGAAGTAAACTTGATCCAAAATCCATCAAGTGTATCTTCTTAGGATACTCTCTCACACAGAAGAGTTATGTTTGTTATAATCTTACTCTCCAAAGGTTAATTGTGTCTAGAGATGTGACCTTTTTTTAAGACACTTCATACTACTTCAAAAATGCTCCTTTGGGTCTCTTATCTGTGCATACCTCTCCTCGACTGGTTGTACCTCGTGTTGCGGAAACTCTTCAACCCCCTGATGTATTGGCCGATCCCACACATGTGGAGTTTACTAATCATATTGAGGTAAGTCCATCTTCTCCTGTTATATTTGGACCAAAATATGATACTTGGCTTATCGCCTTAAGGAAAGAACCCAGAACTTGCACTAGGCTCTCTACTTCTCACCCCATATCCAATTTTATGTCTCACCATCATTTGACTTATTCATGTTGTCAATTTCTTACATCTATCTCCTCCATCTCTATACCACAATCTTATTAGGAGGCTTTGAGGCATCCAGGATGGAAGGCGACAATGGAAGAAGAAATGCAGGCACTATATGAGAATCAGACATGGGCTCTAGTTCCTCTTCCTTCAGGAAAGAAACCTGTTGGCTGTAAGTGGGTGTATAAGGTTAAATCTAATCTGAATGGGTTAGTTGCTTGCCTAAAGGCATGCCTTGTTTCCAAAGGCTATACTCAGTGCTATTGAATCGATTATGAAGAAACATTCTCTCTGGTGGTAAAATTGCACTCGGTACATATATTGTTATGCCTTGCTGCTAATTCCTCCTGGCTGATCTATCAATTTGATATGAAAAATGCTTTCCTAAATGGGGATAAAGAAGAAATTTATATGCAACAACAACTTAGATTTGTGGCTGAGGGGGAGTTGGTATGTCGATTAAGAAATTCTCTATATGGTCTAAAACAGTCTCCTCGTGCATGGTTTGAAAATTTTAGCCAAACATTGATACGGGCTGGATTCCACCAATGTTCAATAGATCATTTCGTGTTTATTAAAAACACTCTCAAAGGGAAAGTACTTCTGGCAGTCTATGTTGATGATATTGTCTTAACCACTGGTGATTTGATGACATTCAGAAACCCCAAAGGAAGATATGTGAAGAGTTCAAGACAAAAGATCTTGTTGGAAGATGGGCCCAAGTCCACCCGACCAAGGAAGGCCCACACATCCAAGAGATGTGGAAGATGCATGGATCATGGAGAAGGCCCATAGGCCCACATTGTGATGGCAAGATGATAAATAAAGAGTCATCTTTTAGAGATGGCATTGATGTAATTAGATTAAGTTCCAAGGGCATAATTGTAATATTGTAGCTTTATCAATCTATAAATTGAGGTTCAGGGGGAGGGTTAGGACACATGTCCCTCTCTTTTTCTCCATGAGCTAAATCCTCGGAGTCCTGAAAAATCAACAGATCTTGGTCTACTTAAATACTTTCTAGATATTGAGGTGTAATAGTCCAAACATTGGATTATACTATCTCAAAAAAAATATGTCATTGATCTACTGAAGGAGACAAGAATGATGGGGTGTGGACTAGAAGATACCCCCATGGATTCAAATGCTAGTTCAACAAAATAGACTTTTAAAGCATGAAAATATTTTTATTTAAGTGCTCTAGCATGTTCTAAATGATGTTTATGATGTTCCTAAACATGCCTAAGTTCAAATTATGACCTAAATCTCCGATTTTGTATTTGTACTTAACGAATGGAGTTTAGAATACTCTCTTACATGAGTGAGTAAGTTTGGACTTTTTGACTATTACACTTGAACTCTAGTCTTTGCGTTATCTTTTTCCATGTGGATGTTTCTTCAAGAGATATCCTTCAATGGTGCTTGAGGTCTTGAGTTAGGCTTGATTGTTTTGAAGTTGTAGACCTTGATATGCATTAACTCTTATGTGAAGTATCTTAAATACTTAGATTTTCAAGTTAAAAAGATTAATTAAGTTTTGTTATCATCAAAAGAAATATGGGAGTCAACCTACGATCAACAAGTAGATTTATGGAAACTCCTATAAAGATACACATGGATGTAGTGCAATGGATGTTTTAATATCTAAAAGGACCAGGAAAAGGGTTGTTCTATCGGTGTAATTGTCATAGAGAAGTGCAAGATATTTTGATGTGGACTTTGTTGCATAAAAAATAATTAGGTGATCAAGAAGTGGTACAGTACTTTCATTAGAGGAAGTTTAGTGACTTAGAGGAGTATAAAACAAAATATGGTGGTCACATCTAGTGTGGAAGCTGAGTATAGAGCTACCATTCATACTTCTTGTGAATTTTTTTTGGTGCATTCTCTCTTGCCATGAAAATTGGTATTGAAGTGTCTTTGTTGATGACTATGAAGTGTGATAACCAAGTAACTTTCTTCACTTTTTAGTAACCCGGTTTTACTTGAGAGGAATAAACAAGTTGAGGTAGACGACCACTTTATTCGTGATCTAGTTTTAAATGAAAAATATTGTTACTCTCCATGTTCGAACAAAAGACAAGTTGGAAAACTTGTTTCTAAAAGCTTTATGAGTGATGTATTCTTAGTTATGTTCCAAGCTGGGGTTGTTTGATGCATGCTTCCCCAACTTGAGGGGGAGTATTAAAGAGTTAGAAAATAAGTTATAGGGGTATTTGATGTAGATCTTCTTATTTACGTAACATTGAGTTAGTATGATCTCAAGGGTAATTTTATAATTATATGAGCTTACCACCTACAACTTACTAATGAAAAGGATTTAGGTGAGCCCATAACCTAAGAGCAAACCATTGCTTGTCCTTTATTCTCTTCTTTCTCGTTTTAGTTCCTTCTTTCTTACACTGTTCTTACGATTAATTTCATTATACTCACCTTAATTTGATTAAAACCATCATTTTCTTCAAGGATATGTGGACAGGGTGGGACAGGATTAGGACAAGAATTAGGATGGGTTAAGGTTAGGATTGTGGGGACGAAAATTAGGTCGGATTTGGTTCAGGTTTTTGAAAATCCAACTCCAACCTGACCCATCCCTAGCAGGACTATGGAAGGATGGTGGCATCCCTGTTGGTGTTTAAATATGGATGAGGAAGGTTGTCCCCTCACCTTCTTAGAGCTGAAAGAGAATGGGGAAGTATGCATCCCTTCTCCTCATTTTTGATTGATCAAATCATTTGAGCGAGAGGGATAATGGCATGCACCTTTCCCTTTTCCTTTTAGTTTAGAAAATGCTGCCTACCTATGTTACCTATTTGTTTGTTAAAATTTTCTAATGATTAATTTATCCCCAATTTAGAGGATAAAGTTAATTGTATTTGGAATTTGACGATATTGAAAAATATGACATCTAGATAATTGTATTAAAAACTAAAAAATCACATTAATTTTTTTTTACGTATATACCTAAACAGGTTAATAATTTTATTCTATGCCCTATTTTAATTGCATAAGAATAATAGTATAAGAGGACCGACCTCTCTTTTCTATTCGAATTTATCATTGGAGAGAGGCAAATGACCCAGAGTAACCCTCCCACTTTTCCTCATAGTCCATGAAATGGTGCCTATGTGTTTGTTAAAAAATATTAAGGACTCTATTATGATACTATCCCATACTTAAAAAATAAAATTCATTATATTTGATATTTGACCATATTAAAAATATGACATTTAGATGATTGTATTTAGAATTACGATATCTAAGAAGGCCATAATTGAAAACATATTTTTTAAAAAACACTTAAAAAGAAGTTTAATAATTGCATTCAATACCGCGAGTATAGAAAAAATGCTAACTCAAGGGAGAAGGCAAAGATACCTTAGGTTTTTATTTCTATAAAAGAAAGATGGGAAGGGCACTATCTTCGTTTTCTCCCTTCTCTTCTTATATTAGGAGAGAAGGGAGGGAGCCCCCTACTATTCTTTCAAAGAGGGGAGAGCAAGGTACAATCCTCCAAATAGGGAAAAGGATACCTTGCCGATCCCATTACTCTTAAAAATTAATAAAGAGAAGGGTATTTTTATTTTTTATTTAATATAGAAAAGAAATTTAACAAATATACATCTGAAATGGTAATTGTTATATTTCGATTTTATGAAGAAGTTAGTATAATTAACCATTTTTGTATGGATTTATGATTTCCACCTTGAGATTAGGAAAAGTTAAATCTTGCCTAACAAACACGAAATCTTATTTGAAATTCCTTCAAAAGTTGCACCAATTTGCTAAAAAATCCCTTCTAGGCTGGGTCCGAGCCCTCGAATCCTACAAACATCAACCTATTCTAAACTTGGAGCATACTAAAAATTAACCGAATGGCCTCGCCTGATTGGTTAATTGCTACTAATTTAAAATCTCACTAATAGTTGACACGGGATTACACATTCTCACAAGAAGACAAAGCCTTCTCTGGGAACATTAAGGACCGTTTAATTATTTCTTAATTAAGCACTTGTTAACTGTAAAGTTAACCCTTGATTGCATGAACAGTTCAATGCACAAGGAGGCGTGTTTAGTACAGTTTAATGTACACAACGTGCTCCTCCAAGAAAGATAATTTATTTTATTTTTGTTTATTTGTTTTTCTGGCTTCTCCTCGTTGGCTTCAAGGCTGGAGACATGGAAATCACTGTTTGGACTTCGGATAATGGATTGCAAAGTCTAGCTATTCATCTCCACGTGATTCCTCTCATGGGCTGTTTCTTAATATCTTCTCACATGATCCTCATCCAGCAGACGATCCAGCTTTCGATCTTCGACGGTTGAAACACGTCAAAAGTATATATCTCAGGCAATTGGATTTGATTTGATAAAAATGGTCGTGGGATCCATTAAAGAGTAGAGGGAAAAACGGTCAAATTATACCCAATATAATCTCAGTACTCTCTGTGTGCTCGCCCCACTAATCATCGAATCTCCTCCGTCTCCTTCTTCTTCTATTGTGAGGATTACAACAAGGACATTCTGACAAACATGCGCGCTATAGAAGTCTCCGCCTGCTCCACCCATGCGTACTCGTGTACTGCCAGAAGTTATCCAACCTCTATTCGTTGTGTTTTTTATTTTGGAGGATTTGATCGTCGATGGAGAGAGAGAGAGAGAGCCTTTCCTTTATCTGGGCAAAGCTTCTGGGTGACAGAGAATAAGCAAGGCAGGCCCCGAGGGGTTCACTACTTCACAGTGATTGAAGAAGACAATCTGAGACAGACAAGCGAATCTGCAAAAGAGAAAACCTACACAGTGGCGCTAACAATAGTAACCAAACAAAATTTCTAACTGTGGAAGGGAAGCTTCCACCAGGCCTATCAGTTTCACTGTCTCCGGTCCATGGGCATACGACACTTCGTCATTAACCAGGTGGGTCATCCCTTGACAGTCCGCTCTGCACGACATTGAATGGTCATCGATGACATGATTGCTTGTCTTTTTGTTGAATAACTCTACCCTCTATCACGTTACGATGAGAGACTTGATTATAGGTTAAACGACATTCTCAATCAGTAAGTTCCTTTCAAGCATTTTGTAGAATACATGATGCGCGTCTCCATGGAAGGGAGAGTTCTTTTGTGTTTACTTTCTACTCTTGCCAGTTCATCATACAACAGGTACAACTGTTATGAAACAGGGTTGCACATTGAGAGATGGGATGAGCCCATCTCCACTAGTCTCTTGCATGCTATCCACCTTTTTCAGAAAGTTGTGTTCAACAGAAAACTCAGAATCACTTACCTTTTAGTTAAAATGGTCAGGGACGACGTTGTTTTTCATTTCACCTCAGAGAAGTTGATGATCATGTCATAGGTGGGGTTTTGAATAATTTCTGAATATCTTTCCAGAAAGAAAGAACATTACTGTTTCTTGAAGCGCAATCAAGGGGTGGAAAGTAAAATTGTGTCTGAGAAATAAAACGTGTGGAGAGTAAAAAAGCAAGTTTTGATAGGTGGGAAGAAAGTTCGTAATAAAAAAAGAAAAAGAAAGGTGGGAAGAAAGTAATAAAGGGGAAAGGGGTGATGTGAATGGGACTCCGTTTGCCCAGAAAAAAAAAAAAAAAAAGTGCAGAGGAAGGAAGAAGACGGAGAATGGAACAAAGGGAAAGATAGTCCGTCGGAGGACAGTCGAGAATGAGAAGAGCGCCTAATGCCGACGAGACAGACCCACAAAGGCCTGTCGAGGCTTTGGCCGACCCAACACTCGTTAGTGGCAGACATCGCCCACACACTCGTCTCGCCTTTCTATGCTCACAAACACCGACAACAACCAAACGCCAATCCCAACCCACTCCTTTCCTCCTCTCTCTCTCTCTCTCTCTCTCTCTCTCTCTCTCTCTCTCTCTCTCTCTTACACTCGATCATCAGCAACTACTAAAGCCCTCAAGTCCTCAACCCACCGAGTGCGCTCTCCTTTTTTAGCTTCTTTCCGTTTCTGAGTGATCGATATTATTTTTCAATTCCCACATTCTGATCGTCTCGTCATCCTCGGTCTCTCTCTCACTCCTCCTCTCATCGATATTTGATATTATTATTATTATTATTATTATCACCATTATCACTAAGCCAGAGCAAAGATGGCCACGTTTATAGTAATCATAACAGTGTATGAGAGTGATTTAGATTAGGATTAGGAAAGGATCCTCGTTAGCGGTTGACGTTCTTTAGCTTATTAATTTAATTGTCTGAGGCGTCCTCTTTGCCTGTTGACGTCCGTCCTTAGCTTATTAGTTTTATTGTCTGAGGCGTGCACGACATGGCGCACGGGTGGCCTCTCCCATGGGCCCACCTGAGGGGCACGTGAGCGCGGCTGCGAGGAAGGGCGACCTACTAATTTTCACCCCCCTTCTCCCCTTCTCTTCCCTTTTTTATTAACTAATTAAAATTACTAAAATCCTCTTTCCCAGTGGCTCAAAGTTTTGCATGGCTTTTTTTCATGTGGCTTTTTCGTTCGGAAAGGGCAGACCCCTTTTAAATCATAGAAAGACGCCTAAAGGATATAAAAATTTCAGGGGTGATTTGGTCCTTCTGATTTTGCTTGGGAGGAGTGGTCCCTCCCTCCATAGCTGCCTTTGAATGAGAAAAGCAGGCGAGTGAGCCAGAGCCAGAGCCAGAGGTGTGTCCATTACAGCCTTTTCTCACGTTCATGTAGTAATTTGTCATTTCAAAATTTTCTTTATTTCTTACTAGTTGTCAAACTGAACATTCTCACTCCTTCTAATGTATTCTTGATTTACCATCTAATTAAGCTTTGTTACCCTCATCTTAGTATTTTTCCATATTTTACATCAGTTTCTCTTTCCTTTTGATGGAATGATATATACCCAAAATAACCAAAGCTACTCTCCAAGCGGTTCAAAATCTCTCCTCAACTCACCAATTTCACCATTTCAATAGTAGTAACCACCAAAATAAAGCAAAACCATCGAGTTAAAGTCCATTTCCAGACCTTCAGGCACGGATACTACTCCACTCTCTGGCACTAAATTAAGTTACTGCGACGAGAAAGGAAGGCAGGATGCTGGAAAGTAGGCAGCCATGAGAGCATACAATACATATTTGATGACATGCTTGTTCTATTGACTACCCCAAGGCCACATTCGTTGAGCAACCTTTGTAAACCATATTATTTTACAGTCAACAATGTTCTTTGTAGGGGTGGTAGAGCTCAAACCTGCCTATGTTCGATTTGGGCTTAATTGAAATATTTCAAACTCGAGTTTGAACCGAGCCCAGCCTTGAGCCTAAAATTATAATCGAGTTTTAACCTAATAATTTTAACCAAGTTCAAACTCTAACCAATATTTAAAATTTTGCATAGAATACATGTCAAACTATTTATAAAATTATACCTAAATTTTATATAAAATTGGGCATAACCTTTGTACATAAACCTTGCATAAAATTGTTCATAAATACTGCATAATATTATGTATAAAGTTTTTTCAATAATCAATACAAAAAATCATTTAAATATCAATATAAATTTACAATCACCAAAATAAAAACTATACATCCAGTATAAATTTATAAACTCTAGCTCTTTCTCTTTGTGCTAGAAAACAATATATGAATTCCCTATTCGCATGAGCAAAATCTCCACCTATGACAAAAACAAAAGAATAAAACTTATTATTGTCTCATAAAAACTACTCTTTCGCTACTAATTACTTAATGTAGTGAAAAATATTAAAATTACCAAGATGAGAAAAAGACGAAAAATCAAGTACCTGGTAGCGATATCTCTACAATCTTCTTCTCATGCTTTAATCCTCAAACAAAAATTTAATAAATAAAACTAAAATTTTTACTAAAAAATATCTTAATAAATAATTATTCAAAAGTAGTTCACCTTTTGATTTTTCTTCACACTGTGAAGAAACCAAACCCAATCACTGCCACAAATCAAAGCTTGAACTGTATTTGGAACCAAGGAAGAATCATATGGGTCTATTATTCTACCATATGCACTAAAGGTAGACTCTGAAGCTACTGTGGATAAGGGACTTATAAGGATGTCTGCTACCATCATAGATAATACCCGAAATTTCAAATTATTCACTTTTCACCATTCTAAAACATCAAAATCATATTGTGAAGTTTCCTCACAAACATTCACACCTTCTTCAAGATAATTTTTCAATTCTAACCTTGGTGAGTTCACTACTTTCACTTTTTTCACATAAGTCATTAACTTTGACCAACCTGAACTTGATGAAGAATGTGACCTACGACTTATGGAAACACCCATAGAGCTAATACTTTGAAGCAATCCCTTCATTACTAATCTCCACATTATATATGGATACATATTCATCATAAATCACACATAAGGTCGAACTAAGTTTATATTATTGTAGCTTGGGGAGAAGGGTCCCTCCCTCCATGGCTGCTTTTGAATGAGAAGAACGGGCGAGTGAGCCAAAGGTGGTTCCAAATGGGTTAATCCTAGGATCCACTGAGACTGCTTAATCAGATCACCCTCATGCGAACAAAGCAAACATCAAATCTGGGAATAAATGAAATGTGCCAAATGACCCATATTGTGACGTTAACGATCTCCAATGCCGCCACCATTCTCAAAGATGTCCTTAGACTAATAGCTTAATTACGAAATATTGTTGTGAGATGCGAGGAGGAGCTCTCCTCTTTTCCCTTCCACTTCTAGTTTGTTCATAAAAAGTCCCTTGTAAATTTGAAATAAAGTTATTTCCTTTTTGAATCGTATTGAATTAGAAGATGTAAATTTATACAAAATTCAATACAATCGAACACATGAATCTTGCTATCTAGTTATACAACTAATCTATTCTCTTTATAGCTTATCGTTGATCTCTTCAACCTTGATTTTCTCAACACTCCCTCTCTAGTTGGAGAATGAATGTCTAGAACTCCCGACTTTCGTATCATAGTTGAAAAGGCTTCTTTTCCCAATGGCCTGGTGAACAAATCCGCAAAGCTGATTTGTTGAAGTAATATATTTGGTTACAACAAATCCATCTTGTATTTTGACACGAATAAACTGAAAATTCATCTTTATATGTTTGATTCTTTCATAAAAAAATGGGATTGGCTGGTATGTGTAAGAAAAACATGCCACGAAGGTCGATCTGTGTACCAACTCAACGTAGGGCATTGATTAGGCTCCATACTTAACAATAATGACTTGTGAAGATGACACACGAGATTCTCCCCCTATCGCTGAAGACTAGGAGGTGGAGACATAAATTTCTTCATGGAGATCACCATTAAGAAAAACATTGTTGACATCAAGTTGGTGAAAAGACCAATTCTAAGTAGTTGTTAAAGCTAATAAACAACGAACAATAACCATTTTAGCAGTGGGAGAAAAAGTGTCATGTTAATCTATACCTTCTAGCTGTGTGTAACCTTTCTAAACCAAACGAACTTTGAAATGCTCAATAGTACTATCCGAATGCCATTTGATTTTATAAACCCAACGAAAACTGATAAGCGTCTTACTAGGAGGAAGAGAAGTGAGGGACCAAGTGTTGTTGCTTCTAAAGCGACCAATTTAGATTGCATTTCTTCTTGCCAATGAGAATGAGAAGCTGTTTCCGTATAAGATGTAGGCTAAATATCTTGACTGAAAGTAGTAGTATAAGAACAATGTTGTGGTGAGTAACGATGATAAGAGACAAAATTACTCAGGGGATAACGCGTATCTTTTTGTGGATCCGATGACAAAGACGACAAATGGTCAGGAGATGTCACTTGGTTGTAGACATAGTCACATAAAGCCGTGGGAGGGTTATGAGGTAGTTGGAAATGGTTTAAAATAGGTTTAGGAGGACTAGCAGATGATGGTGGCAGAGAAAATGGAGTCGGTGGTAAGGGTTGTTGGACGGGAGGGTAAGAATTGGGTACAAAGAGAGGAATCACTGGGGCTGAATTTGAGGAAGTGGATGGAATGGATTCTGTTATGGTCCTGGGTTAAGTTCCTATGCCTTCTGCTCCTGACAGGTCGATCTTTTGGGTAGTATTGGCTAGGTGCATAACATTTGGTATTAGAGCATGCTCCCACGTCGCGAGTTTGATTCCCAGCAACGGCGTAGAGGCTGGATTAAAATTACTGGTAAGGTCGGCACAAACCGGGTCGGGCCAGTGTCGTGTGCAAAGGCTAGATTAAAATTACAGGTAGGGTCGACAGAAACCAGGTCGGGCCTATGTCGTTGCGCCGTCGTGGTTGTCGGCTCATGAAGGTAGGGTGTGATGTTATGGTCCTAGGTTAAGTACCTATGCCTTCCACTCCTGACAGACCGGTCTTTCGGGTAGTATTGGCTAGGTGCTTAACAAATTCCTAAGGAAAAATAGTTTAATGTAAAACAATATCACATCTAGTGAACATTTGATGAGTGATAAGATCATATAGCTTGTAAGATTTTTGATCAATTGGATAACTGAGAAAAATACAACGTTTGACGTGAGGAGTGAATTTATGGGGCACGTGCACATCAGTAGCATATGCAAGACACCCAATTACTCGAAGATGGGAATAAGAAGAAAGCTTGCCATAAAGTGGTTCTAAAGGAGTTTGGCGAGAAATGAGTGGTGTGGGCAAACGATTAATTATATGAACAGTAATAGAAACACATTCTACCCAAAAATGTAAAGGAAGGTGGGCTTGAAAACAAAAAGTTCGTGCTGAATCAAGAATATGGCGGTGTTTGCGCTCTACCACCCCATTTTGTTGGGGAGTATAAACACAAGAATATTGATAAGTGGTTAATTTTTGTTTAAAAAATTCTTGCATGGAGAAAAATTCTCAACCATTATCAACCCAATTTTTGGCTATAGAAACATGGAGTTGTGTTTGGACAAATGAAAAAAAAAATGACAAGTAAATATTGTGTTTCACTTTTGTGATGCATAAAAAATACCCATGTGAATCTAGAATAATCATCTACAATAGTTAAAAAATATTTTGCAGAAAGAGGTAGTTTTATAGGGCCCCCAAATGTCACAATGAGTTAATTCAAAAGGTCTGCCAAACGGAAGTCAACTTTGTTTTGCAAATGCCAAAATATGACAAACATTAGTAGACTAGAAAGGGAAATTTACCAAATATCTGGCCATAAAATTTAATCTTGAAGAAGGCAAATGCCCCAATCGGAGATGCCACAAAGTCGTGGAGGAGCTGACTTGAGGGTTGGGTGAATGACAAGAAGTGGCTGTTGTAGATGGAGTTTCCGGTTTTGGCTTCTCTTATGCTAACACAACCAAGTAATAAAGTTTGTCTCGCTGTTCACCTTAACCAATCATCGTCCTTGTCATCAAATCCTACAAAATACACCAATGAGGGAAAAAATTTACTGAACAATTGAGATCTCTGGTAACTTGACTCACAGACATTAAATCCACCTTAAAAAATGGCACACCAAGCACATTTTTTTAAAGTAACAACAGAAGTCAAAGGTATATTCCCAATGGAAGTAATCAGAGCCTGTTCTCCACTTGGCATAACAACTGGTGGCGAAAGGGTGCTCTTACTACTGTTGACAAGCAAAGTTGGAGATGAAGAAAAGTGATTTGTTGTACCACTGTTGATAATTAATTGATGAAGTCGCAACAATATTTGTAACAAACCTGAGGAAGCAGCAACAACATTAGCTTTACCATTGGCGGATTGTGTTGTCCTTTTCTTTGCATGATAGATAATATTTTTTGGATTTGTAAATCAAAGAGGCCATTTGACACATATGGCACTTCTTGCATTATTTGGCCCTCATTGACATTGTTGAAAGAAGATTGATGACTATTGTTGTGTTTGAATTTAGTACTTCCTTAATTAGGCCTTTTTGATGCATGTTTAGGATGTTCTGGTGGGTACCCATTCAGGTTCCAACTTGTTTCTTAGACATGATGGTCACAATCACAATAAGAGCAATACAAAGGTTTTTTATTAGAAGTTTGAGAAGAAAAATCTTGTCCACGTCGAATAGCCAGAGCTATTGGTTCAGTCCTTCAAATAACCATGGCTGAGTTCTCCGTCATCTCACGTGCAATCCCCAGGCTTCACTGCTTCTCTTCTTGTACAATGGAAGAGTAAGCTTTGGCAACATCAGGAAGTGGACTCATCAATAGAATTTTCCCTCTCACTTGTCTACCGAATAGAATGAGAAAATCCGAAATCATGGCATGTCATCTTCCTCTCTTCGTTCAATGAAAGGAAATGCGATTTATTCTTCATCTGACCAGGGAGAAGATTCGAGATCTAGGAAGAGGACAAAACCTTGGAACGGAATATGGAAGAAATGAGGAAACATCGACTATTTTTGTTTCTGCAAAAACCAAGATGATGATGCCTTGTAGAACCACGGGTTGTGATGCCAAGCCTCCCATGCAGTCAATCGGCATGATACATAGGGCGAAACCTGGTGAAAAATGAGTGGAGGCGAGTACGTATCAGATTTTTGGTAAGGCAGAAAATAGGGTAGAAATACCCTACAAACGGTCGACCAAACGGACAGATGAGAGCGACAAAGAGCTAGGGCAGAGGGCTTGCTCTGATACCATATAAATTCTAAAAAAATATTGCCTTTTTGAATCATATTGAATTAGTAGATGTACCTTTATACAAAGTTCTTTAAATTGTGCATGTGAATCTCACGATATTAGTTATACAACTAATTTGTTCTATTTATAGCTTATCGTTGATCTCTTCAACCTTGATTTTCTCAACATCCTCTGAGCCCTAGTGTTTTCATCTGTTGCAATTACATCACAGACATGAGTCATCTTCCCAATCGACTCACGTTTTCATCATCTCAATTCTTTTTTATTTTTATTCTTACTTCAGTACTTGTGCCTATAACTGTCTTTTCTCATGTTCATGAAGTAATTTTTCATTTCAAAATTTCCTTTATTTCTTACTTGTCATCAAACTGAGCATTCTCACTCCTAATGTAACTTCTAATGTATTCTTAATTTAACATCTAATTAAGCTTTGTTACCCTCATCTTAATATTTTCCATAATTTTACATTCGTTTCTCTTTCCTTTTGATGGAATGATATACATCCAAATAACCAAAGTAGCTCCCGAATTAGTTCAAAATCTCCCCTCAAATCACCTATTTCACCATTTCAACAGTAGTAATTGTTAGACACGTTCAAATATAACCCATTCTTAGGAAGTTAAGTTCCTTAGATGTAAGAAGAAGTGGATAATTATAACTACCCAGCAGTTACAATTTCTCCTCTTTTGATGGAAAAAGAGGAATTAAAGTTTCACGAATCTGGTCTAGCAGAGAGCCTATGGCATTCCATCGAGGAGTCTCTGAATAGACGAGCCGATCTTTGCTCTTTTGGAAATTGATCCCCATGATTGGAGGTAAGCGACCATTCACGTTATCGTTTATAGATTATGAATTTCATTTTGTATTTTGAAATTCATTTAGTCTAACATTTGGTATCAGAGCTAGATACCTCCGGTTTGGCTTCATTTCTATTAAAAACATTTTTAGCGAGCTCTAATTCTCTATGTGTGATGCTCTTTTGTGCACTGTGTGTGGTTGGTTTGCCGCACTAGTCGACCTCACCAGTTCTAGCCAACCCTCGCCATTGAGATCCCAAGGAGGTGCCCAGTGTGTCGATGGTTGAAAAACTAGAAGAACTGATGCTGCACCTATTTGAGCATAGGCGTCGATTTTTTGATGAATGTAGGAGTCATGGCTATGTCCATCAAAGGATGCGTCCGACATCGGGTGCGTCATGCATTGGAGGAAGCTCGACAGGCGTCTGTGTGTGTCAGTCCTGTGAAGTTGATCGACACCTAGTCTTCTGAGAGAAAGGTGGACCGAATTGGTTCACATAAACTTTTTCTTAGGTCAACTGGGGGGATTTGTACCCGCGCACCTGATTTTATTTGGCACCATTGACCATTAGGCCATCTTATCTTAGGTGTTATCATTGGATTACATTTGATGCATATTTAAATTGTAGGAAAATCAATATATTTGTTTTTTATGTAATTTCTATTACAATGTAGTACCCACCATGGTGCTCAAGCTGGTGGGACCCACCATGAGGATGTGGGACACCACGAAGAGTCCTCACCCAAGCAAGCACGAGTTTAAGGAATTAAGAAGCACAAGCTGAATTGAGTTAGAAGACTTGAAGATCATATGGGACCCAAAAATATCTCACAATCTGGCAACCTTATCAAGATGAGCTGGAAGATCATGAGGGACCCACAAGGATAAGGCCATGAGCTGGCCTCCTCCCTTATATTCACGTGAATGAAGAAAAAGTTCTAGTTCAACTCATATTAGTCTTCTCGGAGATTGGTTTGAATAGTCTTATCTTAGAGAGTTAGAGTTGGAATAGAATTAGGATTGAAAGGCTAATTGTATATGGACTCTACCTCTTCCTCTACTATAAATAGAGGTGTTTTAATTCATAATTAATCAAGTTACACATCTCCTTCTTGAGCTGATATCTCTCTCTCTCTCTTTGCATGGCGCCACCTCTCTTTTCTCTTTTATTTTTTCTTCTCTCTACCCGAGAGCTCTTCTTCCCTTTTTGTCTTTTTTCTTTCTTCTTTCTCTTGCTCAGAATTATAGAAAAGGGATCCTAAATTCAACGTGGTATTAGAGCATTAAATTTAGGATCACACGTCAAAGGAATGCTCTAAAGAAGTGATGATCAACACCACTCAAAGAAGGCTCTTTTGTGAAGGAAGAACACAAGCCGAGAGATAAGTATTCAATTTTTTTTCCATGTTACTGGTTTCCGAATTTTAGATGTTGATTTAAGGATGAGTATGTGAATACTTTCATCTTATTATATGATGGATATGCATGCCTCTCTCTATCTAGAAGAAGCTATCAAAACAGTTCTATCGGTTTGAAAATTTTGTTAACCGAGACTAGTGCATGATCAGATTGTTGGAGTTTTTTTTTTCGTGGGAAAAAGAGTGTCCTAATATAGAAGATTGCCATTAAGTCTCTTATGAGTGGTATTAGATAAAAAATCAGAATGATAATTTAACATCAATGCTAAAACTTCCTATACATTGAGTTGTTTGAAGAGTACTACTTGGTGTTATTATTAGAATTGTTTTTGAAGAAGGGCCTATCATGGCTGAAGAGAATATGAATATAAAAAGTGATATACTGAGAATTACCACCATACCCTTATGTGGGGTATCAAATTTTATGAGTTGGTCCACATCGGTTTGGAGGTTCCTTATAACAAAAGACCTACTTGGTCACCTTACCACCAGAGTACCACCTATTGCCAAAGATGATATTTTTTATAAAAAATGGTTGAAAAATGATACTTTGGTGATTAGTTGGCTAATCAATAGCATGGAAGAGCATGTCTCCAACAATGTTATTCATTTTGACACTGCTAAACAAATTTGGGAGACATGTGCTAAACTGCACTCTTGCCCGGATACTCTACATAGACCATATGACTTTCTCAAAAGAATGTTGAATACTAAACAAGGAGAAAATATCTATGAGTACTTGGCCCGCTTTAGAGGCTTTCTTCAAGAGTGGAAGTTAGCTCAGCCTTCAACCACAAATATTTCTATCCAAGACAAACAAGAAGAAATCCTTAATTACTGCTATTTGTCTTGCAAATGTTAAACCCCATATTGAGATTGCCAAGAGTCAACTTCTGAGTGCATTTGCTATCCCCAAGTTTGATGATGTATGCGCAATACTACTTCGTATTCCAGACACTTCTTCCTCCACTACTGAAGTATCATCCGCTATGTATTCTGATCATAGAGGATCATCATCTGACCGCTGCCGAGGCCAAGGCAGAGGAAGAGGTGGAAGGACTGGTGCTGGTAGAGTAGATGGAAAAGAATGTACTCATTGTAAAAAAATTGGTCACACTATAGATCAATGCTATTACAAGGATTCCAAGGCATGCACTTACTGTGGACAGTATGTCCATTATAAAGAAATATGCTATAAAACCAATGGACAGTTAGAATTGACAAGGGCTAATCAAGCCTTTATAAGTGATACAAAAGAAGAACAACCCACAAAATCAGGAGCACAAATTTTTTTTACTGATGAAGAGTATGAGCTATTTCAGATAATGAAGACAATGTTGGGTTCTTCTTACAGGTAGCAAAAATTTATTACATTCTCTATCTTCGAGTCTTTCACACAAGTTTGTTACCTTAGCCGACGGTTCTCAAACCAAAGTCCAAGGGAAAGGTTCCACTTCTGTCACACCATCACTTTCGCTTACTGATATTCTTTTCGTTCCTACTTTCCTTTGAATCTATTGTCTGTTAGTCAACTGACAAAATATTTTAATTGCTCTATTACCTTCTCACCCACTTCATGTGTCTTTCAGGATCTTATAACGAAGCAGGTGATTGGTGGAGGCCATGAATAAGGGGGGCTTTACTACTTGGACCTGACACAAATAAACATGGTTTCTACTACTAAAAATGAGACACGGTTATGGCACAATCGGTTGGGACATCCATCTGTACAGTCTCTTCATTATATGTTTCCTTAAAGTAATGTCAGAATTTCATTGTGAGGTTTGTCAATTGAGTAAACATCAAAGAAGTACATACTCTCCTCGTCCTGATGTCAAAAGTGTTACTCCATTTTCTTTAATTCATACTGATGTTTGGGGGCCCTTGAGTGTCTCCAACATTTCTCAAGCAAAATACTTTATTACATTTATTGATGATTTCACTCGCACAACTTGGTTGTTTATATTTAACGAGCGTTCTGAGATACCATTTATTTTTAAGTCATTTTATGCTAAGGCACTCACACAATTTGGTCAGAAAATAAAAATTCTCCAGTCTGATAATGCCAAAGAATATGTTTCCAAAGTCCTTGACTCTTTTTGTCAAGAAAATGGCATTATCCATCAAACTTCATGTGCTTATACTCCTCAACAAAATGGTGTAGCCGAATAGAAGAATCATCATATTCTTTAGGTAGCTCGAGGTTTATTATATTCCATGAGAGTTCCACACTTTTATTGGCCTCACGCAGGCCTTACGATTTGCTGTCTTATAAATCGCCTACCATCTACCGTTCTTGGCAATAAATCTCCTTACTCTCTGGATTATTACCAAATCATGATCCATTTTGACTACCTTTGAAAGTATTCAGATGTCAATGTTTTATTCATAATTGATTTCCTAGACACAACAAACTTGATCCTAAATCTATCAAGTGTATCTTTTTGGGATACTCTCGCACACAAAAGGATTATGATTGTTATAGTCCTACTCTTCAACATTTATTTGTTTCCAGGGATGTAACCTTTTTTGAAGACTCCTCATTTTATTCTGATAGTGCTCCTCCTAGTCTATCCTCTGTACCAGGTTCACCTCAACCGGTTGTGCCACATGATACAGAGATTATTCAACCCTCAGAGCAAGTGGCCGACACCACACCTGCCGAGTTAACAGATCCAACAGAGGTAAGTCCTTCGTCACCAGTTATTTTTGGCCCTCAATATGATACTCGTCCTATTTCTATAAGGAAAGAAACTAGATCATGCACTAGACCTTCTACTTCTCATCCCATTTCAAATTTTGTGCCTCAACGTCGCCTCCCACCTTTATGTTGTCAGTTTCTTTCTTCTATTTCCTCCATATCTGATCCACAGTCCTATCAGGAGGCTCTACAACATCTAGGGTGGAAAGCAGCATTGGATGAAGAAATGAAGGCCCTTAATGATAATCATACATGGTCACTGGTTCCTCTTCCAAAAGATAAAAAACCCATTCGTTGAAAGTGGGTTTATATTGTCAAACATAATCCGGATGGGTCAATTGCACGACTGAAGGCTCGACTGGTTGCCAAAGGTTATACTCAGTGCGATGGAATTGATTATGAAGAAAACTTCTGTCCAATGGAAAATATGAACTCGGTACGTATATTATTATCTCTAGCGGCCAATTGATCATGGCAGATATATCAACTTGATGTGAAAAATGCATTTCTTTATGGTGATATTAAATAAGAAATTTACATGCAACAACCACCTGGGTATGTCGTTGAGGGGGAGTTAGTATGCCTCCTAATTTTTTTTTTATATGGTCTAAACCTGTCCCCTTGGGCATGGTTTGAGAAATTTAGTCAAGCCATCATATGGGCCGATTTTTACAGATGCTCAGAAGATCACTCAGTATTTATTAAAAATACACCAAGAGGTAAGGTGATTCTGGCTGTATATGTAGATGATATTATTTTAACTGGGAGTAATTCTGAGGGCATCCAGAAAACAAAGGAGAAAATACGTGCTGAATTCAAGACGAAGGATCATGGACTAAAATATTTTTCGGGTATTGAAGTATGACAATCCTGACATGGGATTGTGCTATCCCAAAAGAAGTATGCCCTTGATCTGCTAGAGGAGATAAGAATGATGGGATGCAAACCAGCAGACGCTCTTATGGACTCAAATACAAATTTATGTGGAGGCATTGGAGAAGATATAGATATCGGAAAATATCAAAGACTAGTGGAACAACTTATTTACCTGTGTGTAATAAGGCCAGATATTTCATATGCAGTTAGTGTAGTAAGTCAATACATGCATAAGCCACAACTTAGTTATTGGCAAGCACTTGAAAGAATACTACAATATCTTAAAGGAGCTCCAGGAAAAGGGCTTCTCTATAAAAACCATGGTCTCTTCAACATCAAAGGATTCTCAGATGCAGACTGGGCCGGATCCCCAGATGATAGAAAATCTACTACAGGATTTTGTACGATGGTTGGAGGGAATTTGGTTACATGGAAAAGCAAGAAGTAAAATGTAGTAGCATGGTATAGTGCAGAAGCAGAATACAGAGCCATGACACACATTGTTAGTGAACTCATATGGATAAGATCTCTTCTCACTGAATTAAGATTCTACAAAGAAGATCTTATAATCTATACTGTGACAATCAAGTAGCAATACACATTACATCGAATCCAGTTTTCCATGAAAGAACAAAGCATACTGAAGTGGACTACCATTTTATACGAGAAAAAGTTCCAAACAGGTTTCTTATCTCTGAAGCATATATCATCACAAAGTCAAGTTGCAGATATTCTCACCAAGCCGATTACTCACAAGATTATGTTTACCACATGCAACAAGCTGGGCATTTATGATGTCTTCTCACCCCCAGCTTGAGGGGGAGTGTTACAATGTGGGACCCACCATGGTGCTCGAGGAGGACGTGGGACACCATGAAGAGTCCTCACCCAAGCAAGCACAAGTTAAGGAATTAAGAAGCACAAGCTGAATTGAGTTTGAAGACTTGAATATCAAGTGGGACACACAAATATTTAACGTGCTTGCAACCTTATCAAGATCAACTGGAAGATCATGAGGAACCCACAAGGATAAGGCCACGAGCAGGCCTCCTCCCTTATATTCATGTGAATGAAGAAAGAGTTCTAGTTCAACTCATATTAGTCTTCTAGGAGATTGGTTTGAATAGTCTTATCTTAGAGAGTTAGAGTTGGAAAGGAATTAGGATTGAAAGACCAATTGTATAAGGACTTTACCTCTTCCTCTACTATAAATAGAGGTGTTGTAATTCAGAATTAATCAAGTTACACATCTCCTTCTTGAGTTAATCTCTCTCATTCTCTGCTTGGCGCCACCTCTCTTTTCTCTTTTATTTTTTTCTTCTATCTGAGAGCTCTTCTTCCCTTTTCTTCTTTTTTCTTTCTTCTTTCTCTTGCTCGGAATTATGGAAAAGGGATCCTAAATTCAACAATTTCTCTTTTAATTCATATGAATTAAATAATTGTGCATGAATAAATTTTGTTAATTTTTCAATTATGAAATGTTAGATTTATGATCCCTTTTCAATAATTCTGATAAAGAGAAAGAAGAAAGAAAAAAAGAGAAAAGGGAAGAAGAGCTCTTGGGTAGAGAGAAGAAAACAAAAAAGAGTAAAGAGAGGTTGCGCCAAGCAAAGGGAGAGAGAGAGAGAGTAAATTGAGAATGAGATGTGTAACTTGATGATTTCTGAATTACAACACATCTATTTAGTAGAGGAGGAGGTAGAGTCCTTATACAATTAGTCTTTCAATCCTAGTTACCTTCCAACTCTAACTCTCTAAAATAAGTCTATTCAAACCAAACTACTAGAAGCCTAATATGAGTTGCACTAGGATTCTTGTTTTCTTCACGTGAATATAAGGGAGAAGGCCAGCTCGCAGCCTTATCCTTGTGGGTCACTCGTGATCTTCCAGCTCACCTTGATAAGTTTGATAGCTCGTGAGATATTTGTGGGTCCCACTTGATCTTCAAGTCTTCTAACTCAATTCAGCTTGTGCTTCTTAATTCCTTGATTCGTGCTTGCTTGGGTGAGGACTCTTCTTGGTGTCCCACATCCTCATGGTGGGTCCCACCAGCTCAAGCACCATGGTGGGTCCCACATTGTAACACTCCCCCTCAAGCTGGGGGTGAGAAGACATCATAAACGCCCAACTTGCTGCATATGGTAGACATAAACTTGTGAGTGATCGACTTGGTGAGAATGTTTGCAACTTGATTTTGTGATGATATATGCTTCAGAGATAAGAAACCAGCTTGGAACTTTTCTCGGATAAAATGGCAATCCACCTCAATATGCTTTGTCCTTTCATGGAAGACTGGATTCGATGTAATGTGTATTGATGCTTGATTGTTACAATATAGATCTATTGGAGCTTCCTTGTAGAATCCCAATTCAGTGAGAAGAGATCTTCTCCATATGAGTTCACTAACCGTGTGTGCCATGACTCTATATTCTGCTTCTGCACTTGACCGTGCTACGACATTTTGTTTTTTGCTTTTCCATGTAACCAGATTCCCTCCAACCATAGTACAAAATCCCGAAGTAGATTTTCTATCATCTGAGGATCCGGCCCAGTTTGCATATGAGAATCCTTTGATGTTGAAGTGACCATGGTTTTTATAGAGAAGCCCCCTTCCAGGAGCTCCTTCCAAATATCGTAGTATTCTTTCCAGTGCCTGCCAATGACTAAGTTGTGGCTTATGCATGTATTGACTTACCACACTTATTGCGTTTGAAATATCCGGCCTTGTTACACGTAGATAAATAAGTCATCCCACTAGTCTTTGATACTTTCCAATATCTACATCTTCTCCAGTGCCTCCACATAATTTTTTATTTGCATCCATAGGAGTGTCTGCTGGTTTGCATCCCATCATTCTTATTTCTTCTAGTTGATCAAGGGCATACTTCCTTTGGGATAGGACAATCCCATGTCTGGATTGTAATACTTCAGTACCCAAAAAATATTTGAGTAATCCATGATCCTTTATCTTGAATTCAACACATATTTTCTCCTTTGTTTTCTGAATGCCCTCAAAATCGCTCCCTGTTAAAATAATATCATCAACATATACAACTAGAATCACTTTACCTCTCACTGTATTTTCAATAAATACTGAGTGATCTACAGAACATTTGTGAAAGTTGGCCCATCTGATAGCTTGACTAAATTTCTCAAACCATGCCCGAGGGGATTGCTTTAAACCATATAGAGATCTTTTAAGGCGGCATACGGACTCCCCCTCAACCACATACCCAGGTGGTTGTTGCATGTAAATTTCTTATTTAATATCACCATTAAGAAATGCATTTTTGACATCCAGTTGATATATTGGCCATGATGAATTTGCTACCAGAGATAATAATATATGTACCGATTTCATTTTTTCCACTGGAGAGAAGGTTTCTTCATAATCAATTCCATAGCACTGGGTATAACCTTTGGCAACCAGTCGACCCTTCAGTCGTGTAATGGACCCATCCGAATTATGTTTGATAGTATAAATCCACTTGCAACCAACGGGTTTTTTATCTGTGGGAAGAGGAACCAATGACCATGTATGATTGTCATGAAGTGCCTTCATTTCTTCATCCATTGCTGCCTTCCACCCTGGATGTTGTAGAGCCTCCTGATATGACTGTGGAACAGATATTGAGGAAATAGAAGAAATAAAACGACAACATAAAGGTGAGAGGTGATGATGAGACACAAAATTGGAAATAGGATGAGAAGTAGAAGGTTGAGTGCATGATCGAGGTTATTTTCTTATAGCAATAGGACACATATCATATTGAGGACCAAAAATGACTGGTGATGAAGGACTTACCTCTGGTGGATCTGTCAACTCGGCAGGTGTGGTGTCGGCCACTTGCTCTGGGGGTTGAAGAATCTCTGTATCACGAGGCACAACAGGTCGAGGGGAACCTGGTACTGAGGATAGACCAGGAAGAGCACTATCAAATTAATAGGAGGAGTCTTCAAAAAATGTTACCTCCTTGGACACAAATGAACTTTGAAGAGTAGGACTATAACAAACATAACCTTTTTGTGTGCGAGAGTATCCCAAAAAAATACACTTGATAGATTTAGGGTCAAGTTTGCTGTGTCTAGGTAATGAGTTATGAACAAAACATTGACATCCGAAGACTTTCAACGGTAATGAAAATGGATCATCATTCGGTAATAATCTAGAGTAGGAAGATTTATTACCAAGAAAAGTAGATGGTAGATGATTTATAAGAAAGCAAGCCGTAAGGACGGCATGAGGCCAATAAAAGTATGGAATTTTCATGACATATAATAAACCTCGAGCTACCTCAAGAATATGACAATTTTTTCGTTCGGCTACACCATTTTGTTGAGGAGTATAGGCGCATAATGTTTGATGGATAATGTTATTTTCTTGACAAAAAGAGTCAAGGTCTTTGGAAATGTATCCTTTGGCATTATCAGACCAGAGAATTTTTATTTTTTGACCAAATTGTGTGAGTACCATAGCATGAAATGACTTAAAAATGTATGGTATCTCAGAACACTCCTTAAAGATAAACAACCAAGTTGTGCGAGTGAAATCATCAATAAAAGTAATAAAATATTTTGCTTGAGAAATATTAGAGACACTCAAGGGCCCCCAAACATCAGTATGAATTAACAAAAATGGAGTGTCACTTTTGACTTCTGGACGAGGAGAGTATGTACTCCTACATTGTTTACTCAATCGACAAACCTCACAAAAAAATTCTGACTTGACTTTAAGAGATGGAAACATATAATGAAGAGACTGTGCAGAAGGATGTCCCAACCGATTGTGCCATAACCGTGTCTCATTTTCAGTAGTAGAAACCATATTGATTTTTGGCACATCCAAGTAGTAAATTCCCCCTTGTTCATGGCCTCCACCAATCACTGGCTTCGTTACAAGATCCTGAAAGACACACGAAGTGGGTGAGAAGGTAACCGAGCAATTAAAATATTTTTTAAGCTGACTAACAGATAGTAGGTTCAAAGGAAAAGTAGGAACAAAAAGAATATCAGTGAACGGAAGTGATGGGGTGACAGAAGTGGAGCATTTCCCTTGGACTTTGGTTTGAGAACCATCAGCTATGGTAACAAACTTGTGTGAAAGACTCGGAAATAGATAATGTAATAAATTTTTGTTACCTTTAAGATGATCAGAGGCTCCTGAATCAATTATCCAGGATGAAGATGAGGTAGATAGCATACCTGAAGTGGTAGTGGCAGTAGTAGTTGCGGAGGAACTTGGAGAAGAACCTAGTATTGTCTATATTTTTTGAAATAGCTCATACTCTTTGTCAGAAATTTTTTTCTGTGAAACTGATGTTGTGGGATGTTCTTATTTTTTTTTTATCATTCATAAAGGCTTGATTAGCCCTTGTCAAATCTGAATTTTCATTGGCTTTATAGCATAGTTTTTTTATAATGGCCATATTTTCCATAGTAAGTGCATGCCCTGTATCGACACTGATCTATAGTGTGGCCAAAAACTTTATAATGAGTACATTCGGTATCATCTGTTCTGTCAACACCAGTCCTTCCACCTCTTCCTCTGCCCCCTCTATAACCTCTACCTCGGCCTCGATCGCAGTTAGATGATGATCGTCTATGATCAGAATACATAGCGGATGATACGCCAGTTGTGGAGGAAGAAGTGTCTGGAATACGAAGTAGTGTTGCACATACATCATCAAACTTAGGGACAATAGAAGCACTCAAATGTTGACTCTTGGCAATCTCAAGATGAAGTTTAACATTTGCAAGACAAATTGCAATAATTAAGGGTTCCTTCTATTTGTCTTGGATAGAAATATCAGTGGTTGAGGGCAGAGCTAACTTCCACTCTTGAAGAAAGCCTCTAAAGCGGGCCAAGTACTCATGAATATTTTCTCCTTGTTTAGTATTCAACATTCTTTGGAGAATATCATAAGGTCTATGTAGTTTATTCGGGCATGAGTACAATTTAGCACATGTCTCCCAAATTTGTTTAGCAGTGTCAAGTTGAATAACATTACTATAGACATATTCTTCCATGCTATTTATTAGCCAACCAATTACCAAAGTATCATTTTTCAGCCATTTCATATAAAAAAATATCATCTTCATCAACAGGTGGTCCTTAGGTAGTGAGGTGACCAAGTAGGTCTTTTGTTATAAGGAACCTCCAAACCAATATGGATCAACTCATAAAATTTGATACCCCACATAAGGATATGGTGGTGATTCTCAGTATATCACCTTTGATATTCATATTTTCGTCAGCCATGATAGGCCCTTCTTCAAAACAAAATTCCACCAAGTAGAAATTCTTCAATCAACTCGATGTATGAGTAAATTTAGCATGAATGCTAAATTATTATTCTTATTTTTTTTCAATACCACTCATAAGAGACTCAATAACAATCTTCTATATCAGGGAACTCTTATCCCACGAAAAAAAAATTCTAATAATCTGATTATGGACTGGTCTTGGTAAACAAAATTTTTGAACTGATAAAATTGTTTTGATAGCTCCTTCTAGATAGAGAGGCATGCATATAATATAATAAACTGAAAGCATTCACATATTCATCCTTTAATCATCTTCTAAATTTGAAGACCAGTAACACAAAAAATAAATAAATAATTTGAACACTTATCTCTCGGGTTGTGTTCTTCCTTCATAAAAGAGCCTTCTTTGAGTGGTGTTGATCATCACTTCTCTAGAGTTTTCCATTGACGAAGGATCCTAAATATAATGCTCTGATACCATTGTTGAATTTATGGAAAAGTAAAATACTTTATTGACATCAAATAACTTGTTGTAATTGTTAAGGAATAGTCCGACATTAATTAGTGAGTACAAAGATCTTGAGTTTATTAGTTGGGAAAGAGGTTTCCTAGGTTGACTAGTCATTTTGGGATAGGGCCTTGGACCCAACTTAACATGGTATCAGAGCAAGGAGTTTAGGATCTTTTCATGAAGTTATTATGAAATCTATTCAAGAAGTTGTAAAAGGAGTTCAATCATGAAGAGATAAGTTCATACTCTTCTTATTTACGTTTTTTTTTGTTTCCTTTTCTTATTTACATACTCCTTTTTACTGTTTTTCTTTACTTCTTGAATTTTGAGTAACATCAAGTCAAGATAAATCTTTATATATTGTAAAGATTTATTTTTATGACTAAATTGATGTTATAATCTTGACTCCTTGTAAATCAATTACAAGAGTGATCATGATCATTTGTTGTTTGCATCTTATTAAGATTGATGGGTGAAATTTAATTACCTTTATGTAATTTGGATCCATCTCATTTGAGGTAGAATTCTAGCACATGTTGCTGTATCTTCTCCTACTTAAGGTTTCTCATGGGTTTGTGTTATGTTGTTGGATGCCCATTATATGTTTGATGAAATTCCAGCAGTAATTTAGCCTTTGTAGTTCCGTTTTTTTTTTAACTTCAACAACTGAATTTTTTTTTTACGTTGAAGTCTCCCATGAGCTGAAGATAAATCTCTTTCAAGTGTCTTGGTTTGTCATTAAATCTTCTCTAAATTTTTGTCTATTGCTCATTTGTGTTGGAGTTTGGATTAAGGCCTAATCGGTTGCATCTACTTTCTTCTCTTTGTTCTTATGAATACAAGAGAAGTTGAGTGATGGCCGGATGTTATTATCACTTTCTAAAGGCAAAAATTTGTTGATAATTTGGTGCTTGCCCTTGTGAAATAAATTGATTCTTGTTCTCTTTTGTTGGTGATTGATTTGGTCTACGGGTTCTTCAAATTACATTGAGTAATTGTTCTTTGAAGAAGACCTTTTTCCCTTGACCTCCATATTTTACTTGCCTCATCATGGAGATTGAATACAATAGTAATAAGAGTGATATACTCCGTATTACTACAATTCCACTTAAAAGTCTCTCCAATTACATGAGCTGGTCACAATCGATTCAGAGGGTTCTTATTACTCGTGACCTCTTGAGCCACGTTGTTAACTTTCGTCCTCCTATTGATGAAGAAGATGTGTCCTACCACAAGTAGGTTAAGGATGGTAACATGGTGATAAGTTGGCTCATTAATAGCATGGAAGAGCAGGTGGCCAACAATATGGTCCACTTGGAAACCGCTATGAACATATGGGACACTTGTGCCAAGCTTTACTCAAGTACTGCTTCATTACAAAAAATATATGATGTATTACAAAACATGCTGCATACAAAACATGGAGATAATATTCATGAATTTTTGGCACGGTTTCAAGGTCTTCTTCAAGAATGGAAACTAGCTCACCCATATTCCACTGATATTGCCATTCAAGAACGACAAAGAGAAGCTTTGGCAACAACCATTTGCTTATCGAATATTAAACCATACCTTGAGGTGGCCAAAACTCAGCTTCTAAGTTCTTCTGCTCTTCCATCCTTCGATGATATTAGTGCTACATTACTTCGAATACCGGATCCATCCCCTCCTTCTCCTATTGAAGCTCCATCGATGATGTTCTCTGGCAATCGGGGAACATCTTTCTCATCCCGAGGACGGGGCAGAAATATGATAGGGGGTCGAAAGAGGGGTTGAAAATAGAGGTGGTAGAACGGGTCAAAATTCTTTTCGTACTGAGCCTAACTTTGTACTTATTGTGGCCGTCAGAACCACCTTGTGGCATCATGTTGGAAACATCATGGCAAGCCTGATTGGGCCACAGCTAACCCAGTCTCGGTTAATGTTGAGAAAAATGATGATAAGGCTAAATCATCATCCGGAAATGTGACTCTTACTGCTGAGGACTATGCTGCATTTCAGAAAATGAAGTCCTTCATGGAATCCTCTATTCCCTCATCATCTACTGCTGCCACTACTATTGCCTCAGGTATGCTTTCTTCCTCTTCTTCCTCTTCCTCTTGGATCATCGACTCCGGGGCCTTCGAACATCTATCAGGTAACAAACACTTGTTGCGGTCCTTATCTCCTTGTTATCCTCATAAATTCGTTACTATTGCTGATGATACCCAAACGAAGGTCCTTGGCAAAGGTTCCTCCTCTCTTACTTCATCTATTCCCCTTCAAGATGTTTTGTTTGTTCCTCAATTTCCTATAAATTTGCTCTCGGTTAGCCAATTGACCAAAAAATTAAATTGCTCTATCACCTTCTCACCGTCTTCTTGTGTCTTTCAGGATCTCATTGCGAAGCAGGTGATTGGTGGCGGCCATGAAAAGGGGGGTTTGTACTACTTCACTCATCCACCATTAGTTGCATTATTGTCCACTACATCTGAGGCCCAACTTTGGCACAACCGACTTGGTCATCTGTCTACCCCTTCACTTTGTTCTTTGGTTCCATCTTTAAAAGGACTTTCTAATTTCAGTTGTGAGGTTTGTCAATTAAGTAAACATGTCAGGAGTACATATTCTCCTCGTCTTACAACTACAAGTACTGCTCCATTTGAGCTAATACATTCTGATGTATGGGGCCCTTTATGTGTTTCAAATATTTCCCAAGTTAAATATTTTGTCATTTTTGTTGATTTTACTTGAGCGACTTGGTTATATCTATTTAAAGAGCATTCCGAAATTCTTTCTTTGTTTAAAAATTTTCATGCTATGGTCTTGACACAATTTGGGAAGAAAATTCAAACCCTTAGATCCGATAATGCTAAGGAATACATGTCTCATGACTTCAAATCATTTTGTGAGAGTAATGGGCTTATTCATCAAACATCATGTGCCTATACTCCTCAACAAAATGGTGTTGCTGAAAGGAAGAATCATCATCTTCTTGAAGTTGCTCGGGGCCTCCTCTACTCCATGAAGGTACCCTATTTCTATTGGCCTTATGCTATACTTACAATATGTTTTCTCATTAATAGGTTACCTTCATCAGTCCTTCATCATAAAACTCCTTACTCTGTGTTATTTAATGGTGAAGATCCTATTTATCTTCCTTTGAAAGTGTTTGGATGTACGTGTTTTGTTCATGTTACTCTGTGTTATTTCGGTCTATGAAGTGCATTTTTTTGGGATACTCTTGCACCCAGAAAGGTTATGTCTGTTACAATCCTACCCTTCAGAGGATGTTTATCTCTAGGGATGTGACTTTATTTGAGGAAACTCCCTTCTACTCCTCCCATGATGCTCCTCCAGGATGGACTTGTCCTTCTACTACTCCGTGTCCGCTTGTGCCATTCAATCTTGAAGTGGATCCATCCCCTGATGCACCGGTTGTACCTTCACCTGTGGAGTTGTCGGATCCACTCGAGGTAAGTGATTCTCCTCCTATGTATGGGCCTGAATTTGATACTCGGCCTATTACTTTAAGAAAAGAACGTCGCTCATGTACTACTTGGCATCCTATCTCAAATTTTATGTCTCACCATCTCTTGTCTTCCGAGTGTTTTTAGTTTCTTGCGTCCCTTTCTTCTACTTCCGTTCCACAGTCATATCAGGAGGCTCTGAGACATCCAATATGGAAGGCGGCTATGGATGAAGAAATGCACTTCTTATACGAAAACCAAACCTGGTACTTAACATCACTCTCGAAAGGTAAAAGACTGCTTGGTTGTCGATGGGTTTTTCGGTGAAACATAATCCGGATGGATCGGTTGCTCATCTTAAAGCTCGACTTGTTGCTAAGGGCTATACATAGTGCTACGGGATAGATAATGAGGAGACCTTCTCTCCTGTTGAAAAATTGAATTCGGTACGCATCATCATATCTATTGCTGCTAACTCCTCATGGCCCGTCTATCAGTTGGATGTTAAAAATGCTTTTTTAAATGGTGATATCAGTGAGGAAATTTATATAGTTCCACCACCTGGTTATGTGGTTGAGGGGGAGTCAGTATGCTGGTTTAAAAAGTCTTTATATGGGCTTAAGCAGTCCACTCGGGCTTGGTTTGATAAATTTAGTCAAACACTCCTACGTTTTGGTTTTTATCGGTGCTCAGTTGATCATTCCGTATATTATAAAGATACGGTCAAAGGGAAAATATTATTGGCCATATACGTGGATGAATTTATCTTGACCGGTGATGATGCTTTGATCATAAAAGAGGTGAAGCAGATGATATGTCAGGAATTCAAGACTAAAGACCTTGGTATGCTTAAATATTTTTTGGGTATAGAAGTTCTTCAATCCAAACATGGGATAATATTGTCTCAAAGGAAATATGTCTTGGATCTCCTTGAAGAAACATGACTGAAGGGTTGTAGACCAGTTGACACACCTATGGGTAAAAATGTAAAATTATGTGCCTCAAATGAAGAAGATATTGATATTGGTAAAAATCAAAGGCTCGTGGGAAAACTGATTTATCTCACAGTAACTAGGCCAGACATATCATATGCTGTATAAAAAACATGGGCACTTCAACATAGAAGGCTTCTCAGATGCAGATTGGGCTGGATCTCTTAATGATAAAAAATCTACATCAGGATATTTTACTCTGGTTGGGGGAAACTTGGTTACATGGTAAAGTAAGAAGCAAAATATGGTTGCAAGATCTAGCGCCAAAGCAGAATACAGAGCTATGGCCCATACCGTTAGTGAACTTTTATGGATCAGGACCCTTCTTACCGAACTAGGTTTTTTTAAAAAGGGGTCCATGAATCTGCATTGTGATAATCAAGCAGCCATTCATATCACTTCAAATCCAATTTTCATGAAAGAACTAAACATATTGAGGTGGATTGTCATTTTATATAGGAGAAGATTCAAGCAGGAATAATCTCTCTCAAACATGTGCCATCTCAAGAGCAAGTAGCTGATATTCTCACTAAACCCGTTACATCTAAAATCCTATTGTTTATATGTGGCAAGCTGGGTATTTATGATGTCTTTTCTTCTCCAGCTTGAGGGGGAGTGTTGGAATATGGGCTCAAGCCCACGAGCTCAAGACAAGAAGCCCGCACGTCAAAGGAGTGGCATATGTGTAAAATATGGTACTTTCCATAAAGATGACATAGAAGTGTAAATATGTATTCCTTTGATGTCTTTGTTTTATCATGTTGTAGCCCTAAGGGCATTGTAAAACTATAAATAAAGGCATTGGCTAAGAGGTAGGGCATTGAAGCACTCTTTAGTCTTGAATTCCTCTTTTGTGGCTCTACAAGTGGATAGTTTGACGGGGATGAAGTTCCTCCGTGGTGGACTCCCAACCACAAATAATTTTGATCTTTTTGATGGGGTAAAATAAATGATGACATGAGGCCACCTTTTATTCAATAATAATGTCCCTAAAGAGACATAATAGCTTCAACTGAATATAAAACGATCATCTTCCAACACATATAATACGAACCAAATATTAAACTTTGTCAAAGAACCCATGAAATAATCCGATATAAAAATTTCTTCTTTGATGCACAAGCTTCATCTTTTGTGCTCCACCTTTCCTGAATATTTTGGTCACATAAACTTATCCACAACATAAGGAATAAAATACCTCTTTCATATTCTTGTTCTACTTCTCCCCTTCAAGCTTGGAGGTAATGGCAGTGATTCCAGCTTGAACCAAATATCATAGAAGTAGCAATAATCCAAAATAATAGAGATTTGTAAATATTCCTCAAACCAGGGAAAAGTGAAATATTTTTTTGATATATCAACTCAAACAGTGACGCAAAATAATCGGCATAAATTCGGATTTTTCAATACAACAGGCATGACCTTGATTCTTCCAATTCGAATTTATCTTTCAGATTGACATGAATTTTTTTCATTATGAAACTAGACTTAAGTACCTTTCATCCAAGTATGAAATAACTTCATTTAATATAATTATCATTAAGATAAATAATCTGATAGTTTTCGGTCTCTGTCATCTGACTGAACTAAGTTCTGTTTCTCCTGTTTTTGCAAAACCACCATTGACTCTTCCAAGATGAATATCTCCTTATAAAAAAAATCATACCGAGAATTGGTTGAATAGGTAAGAAAATAGACTTACTTATCTTTCATTTTATATATAATTTTCCATATAAAGTCTCTTTCTTGATAGCATAAAATACCTCGGAAATTGATGCTTTCTGCTGTCGTTCGAACCTCTTTTTTAATCTGACCTTTCTTGCTTCAAATATTGATTTCTCATAGTAGATAACTCAGATAAAAACTTGGTTGAATAGGTAAAAAAATAGACTTAAATGTATTTCTTTTGATATATATTTTTTCATATAAAGTCTAGTTCTCGATAGAAAAAAATACCTCAGAATTTGAAGATTTCTGCTGCTGCTCGAATTGTTTTTCAAACTGACCTTTGCTCATTAAAATATCTATATCTCTCTTTCAATAACTCCGATTGGAACAAATCGTTCTTATTTGGAAATTAGACTCAAATATATTTTTGTAAATATATATCTTGAAATATGAAAAACTAAGTATAGAGGTGAAAATCACAACGAAATATACGGGTGTAGGGACTGAAAAAAATCACTACGAACCTAGACCTAGGGTTTAGGGTTTAGAGAAAAGGATCAAATTACCTCCATGAGTTGACCAAGTCAACTCACAGAACCTGCTCTGATACCGTGTTGAATTTATGGAAAAGAAAATACTTCATTGACATCAAATAACTTGTTGTAATCAGAGTACATGATCCTCTATTTATAATAGAGAAAGGTAGTAGAGTCCAATTACAATAAAACTACCCTTGTCCCAATTACACCCAAACTCTAACACTTAAGGTAAGTCCTAACATAATTAGGTAACTCAATATTGATAAAAGACAAATATAACTTAAACTAAAACACTTCTTGGTCGTGAACCTAAGATAAAGATACTTTTGTGAGTCCTTCTTGATCTTCCAACTGATGTGATAAAGATGCCAGCTCTTGGTAATCATTGTGGGTCCTACTTCTTATGGGCTTGGGCCCATCTTGTGGGCCTTCCTTGGTCATGTGACCCATCTTGTAATAATCTTACATATGTGGGCCTTCCTTGGTTGTTTGGGCTTGATCTTATCTTCCAACAACCATGTTGGATTTAGGATCCCTTTTCCATAATTTCGAGCAAGAGAAAGAAGAATGAAAAAAATAGAAAAGGGAAGAAGAACTCTCGGGTAGAGAGAAGAAAAAATAAAAGAGCAAAGAGAGGTTGCGCCAAACAAAGGGAGAGAGAGAGAGAGTAACTCGAGAATGAGATGTGTAACTTGATGAATTCCGAATGACAACACCTCAATTTATAGTAGTGGGGGAGGTAGAGTCCTTATACAATTAGTCTTTCAATCCTAATTACATTCCAACTCTAACTCTCTAAGATAAGTCTATTCAAACCAAACTACTAGAAGCCTAATATGAGTTGAACTAGGATTCTTGCTTTCTTCATGTGGATATAAGGGAGAAGGCCAGCTCGTAGCCTTATCCTTGTGGGTCTCTCGTGATCTTCCAACTCACCTTGATAAGGTTGACAGCTCGTGAGATATTTGTGGGTCCTACTCGATCTTCGAGTCTCCTAACTCAATTCAGCTTGTGCTTCTTAATTCCTTGACTCGTGCTTGCTTGGGTGAGGACTCTTCTTGGTGTCCCACGTCCTCATGGTGGGTCCCACCAGCACGAGCACCATGGTGGGTCCCACATTATAACATGAACAAATTATTTAGGTTTTTTGAATACTTAATTTTCTATGCATATTTGAAATTAACCTAGATATAAGGAATTAATAATTGGCATAAATTTAGTCAATTATTTTGAAGTCATATTTTTGGTATACATTTGAATAATTGAGTAATTACCACAACATTCTTAATTATGAAAATATCTAGTGACATTTAGTTTAGTCACATAAAAGTTAATGACATAAAAATTGTGATTAATCATGGAGATATAATAATTTAACCCCATAGGGTCAATGTTATATTTAAGTGATTAATCAGGATGGGATAGATATATTAAAAAAAATTCTAGTTGCCTATAGGCCTAGAATATTTCTTTATAGACAAATTTTTTTTGGTCCCATCATAAAGTGACATAAATTGCTTTTGTGTTATAATCTAAGCCCATGTGAAAGATTATAATGACACATTGATCTATTTGTTTGAATTTATTTACATGAGTAAATATTCAAAATTTGGCTTCATTTCATGTTTTAGTAAGCTTGTTTTTTATTTAGCAGTTATTCAAACTTTGTTTGTTCCAAATTTTGATTCCTCTAATATTCCTCTGAATGGAGAAAATTATAGTAAGTGGAAGGAGAAAATTATCCTATTATTGGGGTGTATGGACCTTGACTTGGTACTTCAAGTAGATGAATCTCCAAAGCCCATATAATCCAATACCCAAATTGATAAAACATCATTTGATCACTGGGAGAGATCCAATCACTTAAGTTTGATGTTTATTGTTGGAAGATGGGCCCATGCCCACACGGCCAAGGAAGACCCACATATCCAAATGTGTTGGAAGATGGGCCCAAACTCATAAGATATGGACCCACCATGATCACACGAGCTGGTGGGACTCACCATGATCACGTGAGGTGGCATTATGAGTCTTAAAAAATAAGAAGTCTTACATAAGAAGAAGTCTTACAGAGCCACAATTATAATGAGTCACCCAGAAGAGTTTCAGTTTAAAGGTGTTTTATTCATGTTAATATTCTATTTATATTGGGTTATTTAATTATGCTAGGACTTATCTTTAACTGTTAGAGTTTGGGTGTAATTGAGACAAAGGTAATTTAATTGTAATTGGACTCTACTACTTTCCTCTATTATAATCATGTACATTGATTGTAACAAGTTAATGAAGTATTTCTCTTTTCCATAAATTCAACATGGTATCAGAGACAGTTTTGTGAGTTGACTTGGTCAACCCACAGAGGTAATGTGATCCTTTCTGATATATTATCTCTAGCAGTTTAGGTTCGTATTTATCTTTCTTTTATCTAGTCCCTATATATCTGTTATTTAATTTACATTTTCACCTCTATACTGAGATTTTCATATTGCAAATTATAAATTAACAGAAATATATTCAAGTATAATTTCCAAGGAAAAGCGATTTTTTCCAATTGGAATTATCTAAAGAGAAATTGATCTTTGAAGCAGCAAAGGTCAGATTACAAAAGAGGTTCAAGCAGCAACAGAAAGCTTCAACTTCCGAGCTATTTTATGCTAACAAGAGCAAGACTTTATATGGGACTCGGTTGCTATCTATTGTCAGCATTGGTTATCCTGATGAAGATTTGAATAAAGAAAATTGTGGCCCCATCATCTTATCTTCCTTTGATTCCCATTATCATGTTATTATTATTTTTATTATTACATTTATGTTATTTGGTTCAAGTTGGGATCACTGTCGTTGCCTCCCAGCTTGAGGGGGAGAAGTAGAAGAAGAAGTACAAGAAAGAAGTATTTTATATGTTGTGGTAAGTTTTATGTGATCTAAATATTCAAGAAAGGGGGAGCACAAAAGATGAAGCTTTTGCATCTAGGAATAAATTTTTGCAGCAAAGAAAATTGAAGACCAAGAATCCTGACTCGGAATAATAATTGTGGCAATTATTGGTGATACCTGACTCGGCTTGACTCAATTCTATTTCTCAGGCTGTATTATTATTTTAAGATATTTGAAACATATTCATTGGTCAACATATTATATGGTGCACAAACTCACATAGGATTATTTTATGGTCTTTTTACAAGGATTTTTATTATTTTGGTTTGTGTTATATGGGCTCAGGCCTATTTCAGCTGCAACTATTGTGTCTCTTTGGATGAGACATTATTATTGAAGAAGTGGTGGCCTTAGTATCCTATCTTCCTCTTTACCCATTACTCATTGGTTATTTGGCAACCTTTCTCCTGCCATCCTTTATTTGACTCTCACATACATCTTTGGGCCAATTTTTTGTGTGTTGCTTCGGTTGGGTGTTTAAGTCCATCATGTATATGGGTGTTTTCAGTCCATTGAGACTTATATATATACCCGTGGGTCTTTTATCGCCGTCTTGTGAATGACAGGCATTACCCACTTGTCACGTCTTTTATTGCCATCTTGTGAATGACAGACATTTATCACGTTGCCGTCTTGTGAATGTCAGACATTTATCACTCATTTCTACTTGTCAGAGTTGGTGTCTGGGTTGGGACATCGTGATGGAGGAGCTTATTACTATATATATGTTACCCCCCTTAATTGGTATTTATTACTCCTACCACTTGAGAGTCATTGTCCTATGGAGAGACACAGTGATGAAGTTTTACTACACTTCTGAGTACTGCTTATAGACCCACTACCTACAAAAGATAGGAGTGCCACTACCTGGGAATGATAGGAGTGTGCCCTACATCCAATATGGTTATGACTAGAGTATGGAACGATGTCATACGACTTGGACTGATTTTACTCTCACTTACCTTATGCTAGTTGGGCCTCATGGAAGAGAGCACCAGCGTGAGGGGTAGTGTTGGAAGATATGGAGGATTCCCATTTTATACAAGAAGACCCTATACATCATTTGTAGCAAGCAAGGAGTTCATGATGTTCTCTCACCCCCAGCTTGAAGGGGAGTATTGGAAAATGGGCCCAATCCCACACGACCAAGGAAGGCCCACAAAACCAAGTGTGTTGGAAGATGGACGCAAGCCCATAAGATATGGATCCACCATAATCACACAAGCTGGTGGGACTCACCATGGTCATGTGAGGTGGCATTATGAGTAATACATAATAAGAAGTCTTACACAAGAAGCTATCTTATAGAGCCACAATTATTATGGAAGGAGGTCTCACAAAAGAGTTTCAGTTTAAAGATGTTTTAGTCATGTTAATCTTCTATTTATATTGGGTTATTTAATTATGCTAGGACTTATCTTTAACTGTTAGAGTTTGGGTGTAATTGGGACAAAGGTAGTTCAAATGTAATTGGACTCTACTACTTTCCTCTATTATAAATAGAGGTTCATGTACTCTGATTATAATAAGTCAATGAAGTATTTCTCTTTTCCATAAATTCAACATTTATTAAGTTTAATATGGGAAGAGTATCTATGGATCCATCCCTAGTTGTGCCAAAGCAAAGGAATATCTTCAAGCTATTTAGGATCAGTTTGAGACTTTAAGTTATTTCATGTGTTTTGAATCTAATATGTCTCATGCTTCTTATAACACTTGGTGGATTGATTTTGGTACTACAATCCATGTTGCTGACACCATTCAAGGTTTCTTAAACCAACGAAAACCAACGAAAAGTGAATCTTCCATCTATTTAGGAAACAAAATGGGTTGACATGTGGAGGCAGTTGGAACTTACAAAATTTTCCTCAACATTGATTTTTTTAGGCCTTGAAAGGACCTTGTTGAGTTTAGGACCCCATGAATAATAAATAAAACAAGGGGAGACAAAAGAGAAAAACAGAAGAGGGAAAAAGAGCTCTCAGGTAGAGAGAGGAGAAGAATAAAAAACTAAAGACAAGACAAGATAAGAGCTTCTTTCACGTGAATGAGAAAAGAGGAGAGAACTCCTTGCTTTTGATTGATTTTTCTTGAATAAAGCTCCTCTATTTATAGTGGAGGAGTGATATAATTTATGTACAATTTCCAACTATATTTCAACTCAATTTAGAACTTACTCAAATTCTAACTTACCCAAATTCTAACATACCCAAAAACTAACTTTCCCAATTCCTTCTTCACGAGCTGGCTTGGCTGAGGATGTCAGATCATGTTATATTCTTGTGGGTACCATTAGATCTTCCAGCTCAAGGGACAAAGATACTAGCTCATGGTATCTTTGTGGGTCCTACTAAATCTTCAATTCTACCAACTTATTCCAGCTCATCATCCAACTCATACTAGCTTGTGTTGACTCATCATGGATTCTCACGTCCTCATGGTGGATCCCACCAACTCATGCATCTACGGTGGGTCCCACCAACTCATGAATCCACGATGGGTCCCACATTGTAATACTCCCCCTCAAGCTGGGGGTGAGAAAACATTGTAAATGCCCAGCTTGCTATAGATGGTGGACAAAATTTTCTGAGTGACTGGTTTAGTGAAAATGTCCGCAACTTGGCTCTGTGTAGATATATACTTGAGAGATAATATGCCAGATTGGAAATTTTCTCGTATGAAGTGGCAGTCTACTTCAATACGCTTTGTCCTCTCTTGAAAGACTAAATTGGATGTGATATGTATGGCTGCCTGATTTTTGCAATATAGGTCCATAGGAGCTTCCTTGTAGAATCCCAGTTCAATAAGAAGAGATCTGATCCATAGAAGTTCACTGACCGTGTGAGCCATGGCTATGTATTTTGCTTCTGCACTGGACCGTGCGACTACATTATGTTTCTTGCTTCTCCATGTAACCAAGTTCCTTCCATGTCTTTTAGGGATCCGGCCCAGTCCGCATTTAAGAATCCTTCGATGTTGAAGTGACCATGATTTTTATAGAGGAGCCCTCTTCCTGGTGCTCCTTTTAGATATCACAATATCCTTTCTAGTGCTTGCCAATGACTGAGTTGTGGGGTGTGCATATATTTACTTACCAAACTAACTGCATATGAAATATCTGGCCTCGTTACATAGAGGTAAATAAGTTTTCCCACCAATCTTTGATATTTTCAGACATCTACCCTTTATTCAGTATTGACACATAATTTTGTATTTGAGTCCATAGGAGTTTTTGTTGGTCTGCATCCCATCATTCCGGTCTCCTCCAGTAGGTCATGAACAAACTTCCTTTGAGATAATATAATTCCATGCCTGGATTTTTTCATTCATTGCCGCCTTCCACCCTAGATGTTTAAGAGCTTCATGATAGGGCTGTGGTATAGACAAGGAGGAAATAGCCAAGATAAATTGATAGCATACAGGGGACAGACGGTGATGAGACACAAAATTTGTAATGGGATGAGAAGTAGAGGGCATGGTGCATGATCGGGGTTCTTTTCGGGGGGCAATAGGATGAGTATCATATTGTGGGCCACAATTAACTGGAGAAGATGGACTTACCTCGAGGGGATTTGTAAACTCAGCAGTTGAGGTGTCAGCTAGTGTTTCTGGGGGCTGAGTTGTTTCTACAACACGGGGCACAACTGGTCGAGAGGAACATGGTACTGAAGATAGACTTGGAGGAGCATTGTCAGAATAATATGGAGAGTTTTCAAAAAATGTGACATCCCGGGATACAAGTAAACGCTGAAGAATGAGATTGTAGCAAACATAACCCTTTTGGGTGCGAGAGTATTCGAGAAAGATACACATGATAGCTTTTGGATCAAGTTTACTGTGTGTTGGGGAGGAAACATGAACAAAACATTGACACAAAAGGAGAGAGTAAGGGGATTTCTTACCAAGAACAAAAGATGGTAACCGATTTATAATAAAACATGCGGTAAGAATTGCATGCGGCTAATAAAAGTATGGAACTTTCAAAGCATACAGTAAACCGCGAGCTACCTCAAGAATATGAAGATTCTTTTGTTCGGCTACACCATTTTGTTGAGGGGTGTAGGCATATGAGGTTTGATGAATAATGCCATTTCCTTGTAAAAAAGAGTCAAGATCTTTGGAGATGTATTCTTTGGCATTATCTGACCAAAGTATTTGAATTTTTTGACCAAATTGAGTGAGTACCATAGCATGAAACGATTTAAAAATAAATGGTATTTTAGAACGCTCTTTAAACAAAAATAACTAAGTGATATGAAATCATCAAAAAATTTTTAAAATACTTGACTTGAGAAATATTTGAGACGCTCAAGGGTCCCCATACATCAATATGAATTAAGGCAAGCAGAGTGACACTTTTAACCTCTGGTCGAGGTGAGTATATAGACCTCTAATGTTTATTCATTTGACAAACTTCACATTGAAAGTCTGACCTTGCTTTAAGAGTAGGAAATATATGATGAAGAGATTTTGCAGACGGATGTCCCAACCTGTTGTACCATAACCTGGTGTCAGTTTCACTTGTGGAAATTGTATTTATTTTTGGCACATCTAGGTAGTAGAGGGCCCTTTGTTCACGACCTCCACCAATCACCTGCTTCATTATGAGATCCTAAAAAACACATGAAGTGGGTGAGAAAGTGATAGAGAAATTAAAATGTTTAGTGACCTGATTAACTGATAAAATATTTAAAGGGAAGGTAGGAACAAAAACAATATTAGTGAGCGGAAGTGATGGTGTAACAGAAGTGGCAGTTTTCTTTAGAACTTTAGTTTACGAACCTCCAGTTATGGTAACAAATTTTTGTGACAGACAAGGAGACAATGTGTTACTATCCCTAGTCATGGATTGATTAACACAATGGGGGACTTGAGACTCTAGCAGTGTATGTGAGTTTATGGACTCAGTAAGGACAGAGAAAAGTCCTTCCTTTGTGCTGATCTCGGATTGGAGTAAAGAGGCTCTCTTTATGAGGTTGATATGCTATCTTAGGATAAGGGTAGATAGCCCTTACTATTGCTGCTTGTGATATGAGGATGGAAAATCCTCACTTCTTGCTCGATAAGGAGGGTAAGATCCTTCTCTAGATGCTGTTGATGAAGAAGAGGTTGAAGCCTCTCTTAGAACTCGGAAAAGGGATAGAAAATCTCCCGCCCTTCCTCGATATAGATCAATGGAAAACAAATCAAGAATGAAAGAGAGGTATGCAGATTCTAAGGGAATCAAGACCTAGAGATCATCAAGGGAGACCTCCAAACCCTAGAGTTCATCAAGGAAAGCTCCAAGCCTATTTAACCTAAAAATCAATGCTTGCCTATCCTCTATTACCTTACCCCTTAAATAGGGTTTGACGTCATAAGTGTTTTAGGGCTAAAAATAACAATTTTGCCCCTACATCCATACTCCTTTCATAATTAATGAAAAATCGTACTTAAAGCAATATAAATGTAAAACTAATGAAATCGGTGAGTTATTGTCTGCTCCTTTGAGTGACTCGGTGTGTTATTGAGTCCACAACATCTGCCTCTCCTTGGAGAAAAAGTTTGTCCTCAAACTCAAAAGCTGGGTAGACTTGTTTGAATATGTCCAACTGCTCCCATGTAGCAGCCTCAGGTTCAGTATCTATCCACTAGACTATAATCTCCCACTGGTCATTGACCAAGCGTGCGTGTAACACCGCGGTTGGTAAAAGACAAATGTGTCTGTTGTCCACCAGTGGATGGAACGGAGTGGATATAGGCAGTGACCCTTTATATGGTTTCAAGAGGGAGACATGAAACACTTCATGCAGCTTGGCTATGGCTAGCAATTGTAGTTGATAGGCGACTGGCCCCACGAGACGAATAACAGAGAAAGGGCCAAAATACTTGTGTGAGAGCTTATGGTGTGGAGGTCTCGCAAGGGATTGCTGGTGGTATGGTTGTAGGCGTAACCAAACATAGTCCCCTACCTTGTCAGAGATGTCGCGGTGTCCTTTGTCGTAGATATCTTTCATGCGAACTTGAGCTCTTCGTAGACGTTATGTAATATTATATAACAGCTGATTGCGATCCATGAGTGCCTGATCAATTGTGTCCACGCGGGTGGACCCGGGAATATAAGAGAGAAGGTGAGGGGGATCCTGGCCATAGAGAACCCTGAAAGGAGTGCATTGCAATGCGGAGTGGAACAAAGTGTTGTAACAGTATTCGGCCCACGGTAGCCATTGAACCCATTGCTTCGGATGATCGTCCACCATGCACCATAGATACATCTCGATGGTCATTTAACCACCTCGGTTTGGCCATCTATCTCTGGATGATATGTGGTGGAGAATTTCAATTTTGTACCACTTAGACGAAAAAGTTCCCGCCAGAAAGTGCTTGTGAATACCGCATCCCAATCACTTAAAATAGATTCTGGAATGCCATAAGCAGACAATATGCTCCAGGAAAGTTTGTGCTACCCGTGAAGCTGTATAAGGATGAGCCAGTGGAATAAAATGGTAATACTTGGAGATCCGATCGACTACCACAAATAGTACTGATTTGCCGGAGGACTGTGGAAGACCTTGAAAACAAACCATCAAAATATTGGCCCATACCTGTGTGGGGAGGGTGAGAGGTTGTAGAAGACCTACGGGCCTTAAGTGGTCGGCTTTGTGGCATTGACATACCTAACATGCTGATACATATGTCGCAATGGAGGTCTTCATGGCTTGCCAATAAAAGTCAGCACGAATATGTTGCAAAGTTTTCTAAATATCTTCATGTGTGCTGTCATGGTATGCAGAGAGGATGGCTGGAATCAACTCTGAAGTGTGGGGAAGATAAATACGTTGTTTGTAGCAAATGAGTGAATCCTGGATGGACCACTTCGACTCCATTGTCTCCTCTGTAATTCTTTTGTGTAGCTCCTGTAGGACCGGAAGAGTGGCATGTGCTTCTCTCACCAAGTCAAGGATGAGGAAATGAGGCTGGCTGATCGAATATACGAGCTGCTGATTTTCAAAATGACGTGACAAGGCATCCGCTGCCTTATTTAATCTCGTGGAATGGTATTCCACCCAAAAGTTAAATCCCATCAACTTACTAATCCAATGTTGCTGTGGTGAAGTCGTGAGATGTTGTTCAAGTAAGAATTTAAGGCTTTAGTGATCAGTACGGATGATAAATGCACGGCCCCATAAGTAATGGCACCAGTGTTGGACTGCCTTGGCCAACCCTATTAATTCCCTTTCATATGCTGCCAATTTGTGATGACGAACTACCAACTGTCGGCTGAAATATGCAATGGGATGTGGCTGCTGCTGTAATACTGCCCCAATGCACCCACCTGAAGCGTCGCACTCAACCACAAATAATTCTTCAAAATTGGGAAGTTGTAAGACAGGGGTGGATGCGAGAGACGTTTTGAGGGCCTCAAACGACTGTGTGGCCTCCTCATTCCAGTGAAAGGAGTTCTTTTTCAGGAGATTGATCAAAGGTGTTGTCAACGGACCATACTTCTGAATGAATTTATGGTAGTAACCGGCTAGACCAAAAAATCTTCGTAAAGCTGAGCAAAACTGTGGTTGTGGCCAATCACGAATCACCTGAATCTTCTCTGGATCAACTGTGATACCCTCATGTGATATAATATGTCCGAGATAAGTGACATGTGAAGCCACAAAAGAACATTTGGATTTCTTTAAATAGAGCTGATGTGCTCGTAATAATTCAAAAACAATCCGTAAATACTGTAAATGCTCTTCTTCAAACTTTCTATATATGAGGATATCATAAAAAAAAACAAGTACAAATTTACGAAGATAGTGGCTAAATACCTTATTCATCAGTGCTTGAAAAGTGGAGGGTGCATTGGATAAACCGAACGGCATGACCACAAATTCAAAATGACCGTGATGTGTGCGGAAGGCTGTCTTCTCAATGTCAGAGGGGTGCATTCGAACGTGATGATATCCAGAGTGTAAGTCCAGTTTAGTAAAGACCCGTGACCCATGTAATTTATCCGAGAGCTCCTCCACCATCGGTATAGGAAACTTATCCTTCACTATCTGAGCATTCAAATCCCAATAATCTATACAAAATCTCCATGTGTCATCATGTTTCTTCATGAGCAATACAGGTGCAGAGAACGGGGACCGGCTGCTACGAATAAGGCCATGTTGTAACATAGCCTGGCACTATCGATCGATTTCATGTTTCTGTAGATGTGGATACTGGTATGGTCGAACTGCCACCACATCAGAACCTGGTTTTAAACAGATCCTATGATCACAGTGCCTCAAGGGAGGCAATCCGGAAGGCTCATGGAAGAGGTCGGAGAACTCGTCGATTATATTTTCAATAGAGCTGTTTGGATGGTCCTGTGTGTGCATGGTATGAAGGTGATGGGGTTTGTCCACCTGACTGCCTTGTAAGAGCACTTGGCTACCGCGCAAGACAAAGCTCATCGTTAATGCAGAAAAGTCCCACAGAATGGGTCCCAATGTTTGCAACCATTTAATGCCTAACACCATATCAAAGCTGGCCAGAGGTATGACAAAAAAATTAGCATGAAATAAAGTAGTACCAATGGAAAATTTTACCACTTTGTTGATCCCGTAGCTAGGGACTTTCTCCCAATTGGCCACTAAAACCGTGGTTGTAGGATGAGGAAGGATTTGTAACTGAAGATGCTCAGCAACTGTTAAGCTAAGAAAATTGTGTGTACTGCCAGAATCCACTAGTCCCACAAGTTCCTGGTCGAGGACTTGAGCTCTGACTTGTATAGTTTTGGCAGATTTCTGCCTAGTAATAGCATGCAAAGAAATTGCTGGAGGTTCCTCAATAATATCATCCGTATCTTCTATATCTTCTGATTCATCCACTTCGAGCCAAAACAACCTTTTACATTGGTGCCCTGTCTGGTACTGTTCATCACAGTTGTAGCATAGATTCTTGGACCTCTGTTCCGTCTTATCCGTACTTGTTAATTTTTTTATATATTGAGGTGGCAATTTAAAAAAAATTTCTTGCATCTATGCAACCAAATTAAGGGATCATCTGACCCAGTAAAGGTTGGAAAATCTAATTTTGTGTACCTTGGTATTGTACTTCCTCTCTGCGATGCCTAGACAGCAGTGCAACCAGCCAATTGTCCCTCTCTTGGGTCTGGAATCGAACGTCTCTCCGTGGAGAAATCAGCAAACATGCTAGTTAGACGTTGGATAATTGCCCCAAGTCTATCTTCAACTATTTTTTTGAAGCTTTCAAATTCTTCCCTGATGGATGAATCCCCCATGTTACCCTGCTCTGATACCGAGTTGTTACGGTCCCTAGTCATGGATCGAGTAACACGGTGTGGGACTTGAGACTCCAACACTATAAGTGAGTTGCTGGATTCGGTAATGACAAAGAAAAATCCTTCCTTTGTGCTGATCTCGGATTTGAGTAAAGAAGCTCTCTTTATGAGGTTGATCTGCTATCTTTGGATAAGGGTAGATAGCCCTTACTGCTGCTGCTTGGATAGGAGAAGAAAGACTCTTCCTTTTGATCACGGAAAAGAGGGTTTGGGAACCCTCTTGGTTGCTGCTCGTGACAGGGATGACTTTAGGATCAAGTATTAGAGGATCCTTACCTTCTTCTTGCTGATCTTAAAACCTCAACACCTTGCACCAATGCTGCTCGTGATATGAGGATGGAAAATCCTCACTTCTTGCTCGATAAGGAGGGTAAGATCCTTCTCTAGCTGCTGTTGATGAAGAAGAGGTTGAACCCTCTCTTAGAACTCAAAAAAGGGACATAAACTCTTCCTCCCTTCCTCAGTATAGATCAATGGAAAACAAATCGAGAATGGAACAGAGATATATAGATTCTAAGGGAATCAAGACCTAGAGATCATCAAGGGAGACCTCCAAACCCTAGAACTCATCAAGGAGAGCTCCAAGTCTATTTAACCTAAAAATCAATGCTTGCCTTTTCTCAATTTTCTTACCCCTTAAATAGGGTTTGACGTCACAAGTGTTTTAGGGCTAAAAATGACAATTTTACCCCTACATCCATACTCCTTACATAATAAATAAAAAATCTCACTTAAAGCAATATAAATATAAAACTAATGAACTCGGTGAGTTATTTTCTCCTCCTTTGAGTGACTCGGTGTGCTATTGAGTCCCCAACACAATGAGTGTAGTAAAATTTGGTTACCTATGAGATGCTTTGAGGCCTTTGAGTCAATTATCTAGGATGAAGAGTAGGAAAATAGCATACCTGAAGCGGTGGTAGTAGCAGTAGTGGAGGATGAGCTTGGAACAAAACCCAGTAGTGTGTTTATTTTCTTAAATAACTCATACTCATCATTATTAAGGGTTTTCTATTCTGTTGATGTGGTAGGTTGTTCCTCCTTTTTAGCACTTAATAAGACTTGATTAGCCTGCTTATGACATATCTCTGCAATGTGGCCATATCTTCAGCAGAAGTTGCATTTCTTGTCTGAGAAGCACCTATCAATAGTGTGGCCAAGTTTCCCACACTAAGGGGGGATTAGTCAACTTGACCCAGGAGATGAACTTTAGCCGCATTACTCAGTTCATCTCATGAGGTTGTTAGTGGAGAGCCGGACTTCAAGTCATGTCGATGACTAAGATGACTTCAAAAATCATCTCCAAGGCGTAAGCGATGGAATTTGGTTTCCGCGCATATTTGCCCTTCATCTGGATGAAGCGATCGCTGGGGTTCAAACCCTAGACGATATTATACCCCCCCCCCCCCCCCCCCCCCCCCCTCTCATTTCATTGGCCTGGTTTTTTTCGCCCCCAAGCTTTCTGCTCCCTCTCTCGTCTCCACAGTCTCTCTCCGGTCTCCCTCTCTACGGCCTCCATCTCTCGCTGCGAACCCTCTCTTAGAACTCAAAAAAGGGACAGAAACTCTTCCTCCCTTCCTCGGCATAGATCAATGAAAAGCAAATCGAGAATAGAACATAGATATGCATATTCTAAGGGAATCAAGACCTAGAGATCATCAAGGGAGACCTCCAAACCCTAGAGCTCGTCAAGGAGAGCTCCAAGTCTATTTAACCTAAAAATCAATGCTTGCCTTTTCTCTATTTTCTTACCCCTTAAATAGGGTTTGACGTCATAAGTGTTTTAGGGTTAAAAATGACAATTTTGCCCCTACATCCATACTCCTTACATAATTAACGAAAAATCACACTTAAAGCAATATAAATATAAAACTAATAAACTCGGTGAGTTATTTTCTCCTCCTTTGAGTGACTCAGTGTGCTATTGAGACCACAACACAATGAGTGTAGTAAATTTTGGTTACCTATGAGATGCTTGGAGGCCTCTGAGTCAATTATCTAGGATGAAGAGTAGGTAAATAGCATACCTGAAGCGGTGGTAGTAGCAGTAGTGGAGGATGAGCTTGGAACAAAACCTAGTAGTGTGTTTATTTCCTTAAATAACTCATACTCATCATTATTTTTCTATTCTGTTGATGTGGTAGGTTTTCCCTCCTTTTTGGCACTTAATAAGACTTGATTAGCCTTCTTATGACATATCTCTGCAATGTGGCCATATCTTCAGTAGAAGTTGCATTTCTTGTCTGAGAAGCACCTATCAATAGTGTGGCCAAGTTTCCCACACTAAGGGGTGGGGGGGGAGGGTTAGTCAACTTGACCCATGAGATGAACTTCAGCCGCATTACTCAGTTCATCTCATGAGGTTGTTAGTGGAGAGCCGGTCTTCAAGTCATGTAGATGACTAAGATGACTTCAAAAATCATCTCCAAGGCGTAAGCGATGGAATTTGGTTTCCGCGCATATTTTCCCTTCATCTGGATGAAGCGATCGCTGGGGTTCAAACCCTCGACGCTATTATTCCCCCCCCCCCCCCCCCCCCCCCCCCCCCCCCCCCTCCTTCTTATTTCATTGGCCTGTTTTTTTTTTTTTTGCCTCTAAGCTCTCTGCTCCCTCTCTCGTCTCCACAGTCTCTCTCCGGTCGCCCTCTCTACGGCCTCCATCTCTCGCTGCGAACCCTCTCTTAGAACTCAAAAAAGGGACAGAAACTCTTCCTCCCTTCCTCGGTATAGATCAATGAAAAACAAATCGAGAATAGAACAGAGATATGCATATTCTAAGGGAATCAAGACCTAGAGATCATCAAGGGAGACCTCCAAACCCTAGAGCTCGTCAAGGAGAGCTCCAAGTCTATTTAACCTAAAAATCAATGCTTGCCTTTTCTCTATTTTCTCACCCCTTAAATAGGGTTTGACGTCATAAGTGTTTTCTGGCTAAAAATGACAATTTTGCCCCTAAATCCATACTCCTTACATAATTAATGAAAAATCATACTTAAAGCAATATAAATATAAAACTAATGAACTCAGTGAGTTATTTTCTCCTCCTTTGAGTGACTCGGTGTGCTATTGAGTCCACAACACAATGAGTGTAGTAAATTTTGGTTACCTATGAGATGCTTGGAGGCCTCTGAGTCAATTATCCAGGATGAAGAGTAGGTAAATAGCATACCTGAATCGGTGGTAGTAGCAGTAGTGGAGGATGAGCTTGGAACAAAGCCCAGTAGTGTGTTTATTTTCTTAAATAACTCATACTCATCATTATTAAGGGTTTTCTGTTCTGTTGATGTGGTAGGTTGTTCCTCTTTTTTAGCACTTAATAAGACTTGATTAGCCTTCTTATGACATATCTCTGCAATGTGGCCATATCTTCAGCAGAAGTTGCATTTCTTGTCTGAGAAGCACCTATCAATAGTGTGGCCAGGTTTCCCACACTAAGGGGGGGTTAGTCAACTTGACCCAGGAGATGAACTTCAACCACATTACTCAGTCATCTCATGAAGTTGTTAGTGGAGAGCCGGACTTCAAGTCATGTAGATGACTAAGATGACTTCAAAAATCATCTCCAAGGCGCAAGCGACCCCTCCCCCCCACCCCCCCCCCGCCTTCTCATTTTATTGGCCTGGTTTTTTTCGCCCCCAAGCTCTCTGCTCCCTCTCTCGTCTCCACAGTCTCTCTCCGGTCTCCCTCTCTACGGCCTCCATCTCTCGCTGTGAATGTCCTTTCGGCGTCCTTCTCTCTATCTCGGACTCGCTCTCCCTATGAACCTCCCGCTCGCTTCTCCCTCTCTCTTATCCCTCTCAGCCTCCCTCTCTTCTCTCTCTCTCTCTCTCTCTCTCTCTCTCTCACTCTCTCTCTCTCTCTCTCTCTCTCTCTTATCCCTCTCTTCTCCTTTCAGCCCCTTCACCCTCGCTATTCTCTTTTCCCCCAAAATACCTTTCAATTTCGTTCAATTTCCCCTATGTTGGTTTCGATTTTCTTTGATTTTTACATTTGGGCTTCGATTTCTTAATTTCTACTTCGATTCGGCATCGATTTCCCCATTCGGCTTTGGTTTTTCTAAAATTTCAAAAGGTATGACGAAACCCTAATTTTTTTCCGATTAAATTAGTGTTGTATTTGATTTAATTTTAGTTTTAGTGCGTAAATTGGGGTTATTTGTGCATAATTGTGGGATTTAGGGTTACGATTTAGGGTCTAAATTCTTGATTAGGGTTAGGGTTTAGTGTTTTTAGGTTGTTAAAAGTAAACTAGTAAAGAATTGGCCCTTTTTTTTACCATAATCACGGATTTATTCTAGATGTTCTTACTTGCAGGTTAGGGCAATGCGGATGATGTAACAATTGTAGTATTGAAGGAGTTGCCTCCTCTATAAGAGAAAGATCAATAAAGGGGAAGATTTGGAGATCAGTTCATAGGGGGAAATGGGCGAGGAGGTAGATTGAGTGGTGGTCGAAGTGGCTCATTTGATAGAAGAGGACATAGTGGTGGCTCTTTTGATAGAAGAGGAAATAGTGGTGGCGGGAGATTTTCCAGTGGGCTCTAGCAGTTAATAAAACTCAGTTAATCTGATTTATTTGTTTCCTTTACTCAATTCATATAAAACTCAGAGTCGAGTGTTAAATTGTATAGTTCTATTTGGAAGTAATGCACAAGGCTTGTATTATTTGACAAGAGCAGAAGTGTTTTCTTATATTTCTATGTAAGAAAAAGAATTTTTTTCCTGATAAACTATTTCCTAGCATGGAGCAAAATTTCTAGTTGTTGAAGTTATTTGCTTGGGTAGCAATAATATACAAGGGTAGACAAACAATTAAACTAAACAAATTTAAATATGGGATACTTGGTGCAAACCAAAATTTGATAGTAATGGCTCACCTAATTACTGTATTAATGCACAATATAATTTAATAATTAAATAATATAATATCTAATTCAATTAATGAATATATATTAATATATTTTAATTATACATTAAATTACTAATTTGTGTAGTAATAATGCATGTTTTACCTAATTTGGGGTTTAAGGATTATGTTTTAATTAAGTGTACTGTAAGGGTTTAGGGATTCTCTTGTTTTTGATATTTTTCTCATGTTGGGGCACTAACACTGGAAATTGTTTTCCAATGCACATGAAGTCATCTACACTAACACCAAGTGCAAAGATGAAGTTCATGTAGATGAATAAAATGAAGTTCATCTTGGAGAGGAAGATGAACTTCAAATTTCCGTTTTGTTGACTAACCCCCCCTTAGTGCATTCATTGTTTGAATAACACGTTTCTATAGTGTGGCCAAATTTCCCACACTTAGTGCATTCTTTCCAATCTGTTCTGCCATACCCATTCCTTCCACCTCATCCTCGTCCTCCTCCAAAATAGCTGCCACGATCTCGGCCACGGTCAGATGATGGTCCCCTATGCTCGGAGTACATAGCGGATGGTATTGTAGGAGTCGATGAAGAATTGTTTGGAAGATGAAGTAATGTGGCACATACATTATCAAATGTGGGGATTGCAAAAGAGCTAAGAAGTTGGCTCTTAGCAACTTCAAGATACAGTTTGACGTTGGCAAGACATATGGCTGTGACTAAGGCTTCTTTTTGTTTGTTTTGGACAGAGATATATGTGGAAGTAGGCAGGGATATTTTTCATTCTTAAGGATGCCCTCTAAATCGAGCCAAATATTCATGGATATTATCTCCTTGCTTAGTGGTAAGCATTCTTTGGAGAATATCATATGGCCTGTGTAAGTTATCGGAGGTAGAATACAACTTAGTACATGTCTCCCAAATTTGTTTAGCCGTATCAAGATGAATAACATTATTGGAGACATGTTCTTTCATATTGTTTATAAGCCAACTAACCACCAAATTATCATTCTTCAACCACTTGTTGTAAAAAATATTATCTTCATCAATAAGTGGTCCACGGGTGGTGAGATGACCATGGAGGCCTTTTGTTATAAGAAATCGGCGAACCGATGTGGACCAGCTCATTAAATTCGATACCCCTCATAAGGTTACAATAGTAATCTTGAGTATATCACTCTTGTGATCCATGTATTCTTCATCCATAATAGGCCAAAAAAAAAAAAATCTTGAATCAAATACTAGTTAAAAACCAAGTATAGGTCTTTAACCAAAACAACTAATGGAGGAACTTTAGTATAAAGGCTAAATAATCATATTTCTGAAAATTTTCCAAATAGTCACTCATAAAAGGCTCAATAACAATCTTCTTTATCTAGGAATCTCGTTCCCATAGAGTTATAAAAAATTTCAATCTAAACTGGTCTCAGTTAAAAAAAATTTCAAACAGACAAAAAACTGTCTTGATGACTTCTTCTAATCCGAGATGAAAAATATATCTACAACTTCATGAGATGAAGACATGCATAAAAATCTCTCTAAACCATCCTTTCAATATCCCAAAACCAGTAGCATAAATCAATAATATCATAAAAAAAACTTATCTCATGAACTTCAATCTTGCTTCATGAAGAGCCTTCTATGATCATATCTTCATAGAGCATTCCTTTGACATGGGGATCCTAAATTGGTTGTTCTGATACCATGTTGATTTTAGAACCCCGTGAATAATAAATCAAACAAGGGGAGAGAGAAGAGAAAAAGAGAAGAGGGAAAAAGAACTCTCGAGTAGAGAGAGGAAAAGAAGAAAAAAACAAAGAGAAGAGAAGAGAAGAGAAGAGCTTATTTCACGTGAATGAGAAAAGAGGAGAGAGAACTCCTTGCTTTTTGATTGATTTTTCTTGAATACAAGCTCCTCTATTTATAGTGGAGGAGTGATATAACTTATGTACACTTTCCAACTAGAATTCAATTCAATTTAGAACTTACTCAAATTCTAACTCACCCAAAAACTAACTTTCCCAACTCCTTCACGAGCTGGCTAGGCTAAGGATGCCAGCTCATGCTATATTCTTGTGGGTCCCATTAGATTTTCCATCTCTTGGGACAAATATGCTAGTTCATGGTATCTTTGTGGGTCCCACTAAATCTTCAATTCTGCCAACTTATTCCAACTCGTCATCCAACTCATATTAGCTTCTGTGTTGACTCATCTTGGCTTTTTCACGTCCTCATAGTGGGTCCCACCAGCTCATGCAACCATGCTGGGTCCCACATTGTAACAGACCTTTTATGTTCCATCCTTTTCTTGAAACCTTTCTCAATTTTTAGACTTTTACCTTGTGGTTTCCATTTCAATTTCGTTGGCAATTCCCTTCATTTGTATAAAGACTATGTTCTTGTTGGAAATGGAATTTTGGATGAAGGATTGTTTAAAATTCTTTTAAACCCTATCCTTCATTGCAGTCTTACTATTATGCATGGTACTAATATTGGCATTAAGCGTAGTGATATGAATGAGAAATCTTCCATGTTGTGGCATTGGAGATTAGGTAATATCTCCTTTGATAGAATTAAAATATTATTAAATGGAGTCCTTGAGGCTCTTGACATACTAATTTTGGTATTTGTGTAGATTGCATTAAGGGAAAGCAAACTAAAAAATACAAGAAAGATGCCAGGAAGACTTCTGATATTTTAGAAATAATACACATTGATATTTCAGGTCCTTATGAAGCATGTTTTAATGGTCATGAAGATTTCATTATTTTTATTGAGAGTATACACGATATATGTATCTCTATTTGCTTTATGATAGAAGTGAAGCAATAGATGCTTTTAAGGTCTATAAAGCATAAGTAGAGAAACAATTAGGCAAAAAAATCAAAATCGTGAGTTTAGATAGAGGTGGTGAATATTATGGTACACATACTAAAAAGGGAGACTTGCCAAGTTCTTTTGTAAGGTTTCTTGAGGAACAAGGTGTTGTGCACAACACACAATGCCTGGCTCACCATCTCAAAATGGTGTAGCTGAAAGAAGAAACCGAACATTAATGGACATGGTGAGGAGTATGTTTAGTAACTCTGATCTCCCATTGTCCTTGTGGAGTGAAAATCTCAAAACTACAACCTATGAACTCAATAGGTTCCAACCAAGGTGTTTCATAAAACGCCTTTTAAGTTATTGAAAGGTTGGAAACCTAGTTTAAGGCATGTACATGTTTGGGGTTGCCCAGTTGAAGTTCGAATTTACAATCTACATGAGACAAAGTAAAACTCTAGAACAGTCAGTGGACATTTCATTGGCTATATAGAAAAGTCTATGGGATACAATTTTTTTACCATCTTGTTCGACGAGAATTGTCAAATCTAAGAATGCAAGGTTCCTTGAGAATTATGAGATTAGTGGGAGTTTCCAACCTCGAAACTTTTTTTTTTGAGCAGCATACGCGATCTCAATGTGTTCTTACATCTTCACATAGATTGCTTGTCATTCAAAATAACCATCAGGACTCGATTACTCAAGAACAACTAATAGTTGAAGAACCATCTCATCATGAGGATATTCCTATAGATCCAGTTACTCAGCATTCTCAACCTGAAAATGTTGAAGTACCATGAAAAATATCTTCAAGAGTTAGGAAACCTACAATTTTTTCAAAGTATGAAAGTGTACCTTCAAGAATCTGACATGGACATTGGTGTTGAAGATGGTCTTGTTTAGTTTTCACACACTATGAGTGAACATAAATCCGTAGTATGGAATGATGCCATGAGGGAAGAGTTGGATTCAATGGCTAAAAACCAAGTCTGGGATCTTGTTCAATTAACTAAAGGGGGGAAGGCCATTGGTTGTAAGATGGTTTTTAAAACCAAAATAGACTCTTTTAGGCAATATTGAAAGATATAAGGCAAGATGGGTAGCCAAAGGATTTACTCAACAAGAAGGAATTGATTATCACGATACCTTCTCTCCTATTTCAAAGAAGGATTCATTTCGGATATTCATGGCATTAGTAGCTCATTTTGATACAAAGTTACATCAAATGGATGTGAAAACTACTTTCTTCAGTGGAGACCTAGAAGAAGCTGTTTACATGAAACAACTTGAAGGTTTCATTTCAGAGGGGAATGATCACTTGGTTTGTAGACTTAAGAAATTTTTATATGGACTGAAATTTGCCTCCTGCCAGTGGCATTTAAAATTCCATGATGTTATTTTTTCATTTGGTTCTACGGAGAACATCATGGATCAATGTATATATCATAAGGTCAGTGGGAGCAAAATAATTTTCTTAGTCCTATATGTAGATAAACTCTACTTGCTTCAAGTGATTTAGGATTACTTCATGAGGTTAAATGATTTCTCTCTATGAAATTTGATATGAAAAATATGGACGAATCTTCTTATGTCATAGGTATAATGATGGCTAGAGACAAATCCCTAGGGACATTAGGATTGTCTTAAGAAACCTATATTAACAAAAATTTAGAGAGATTTCATATGAAAAATTACTCATCTGGTGTTGCACCTATTGTAAAAGGTGACAAATTAAGTTTGGAACAAGGTCCAAGAAATGATTTAGAGAGGGAACAAACAAAAAACATTCTATATGCTTCCGCAGTTGGTAGTTTAATGTATGCTCAGGTTTTTACTGCGATAATTCCATAACAGTGTTTTTGGCCAAGAAATATAAGAGCGGAAGTCATAGGAAGCGTATTGACATAAAGTTCTTATCTATTAGAGAACATGTCAAAGAAAATAAAGTGGTTGTGGAACACGTCCGCAATGGATTTATGATCGTTGATCCGTTGACAAAAGGTCTACCACCCATTGCTTTTAAGGGACATGTTGAACATATGGGACTTAGTTCTATTATGTAATTTTATATGATTAAGATTCCATTTATGTTTGTATCTCAATTTTTCAATTGAAATTTTTTATTAATTTCATATTTGTCTTCTCTTATTTAGTTGTATACATGCATTTTAGAGAATGACAATGTAAGCTGATCCTGAATGAGAGTTACAACTGCCCAGTAGTTACAACTTCTCCTCTTTTGATGGGAAAAAAGGTATTAAAGTTTCATGACTATTCTTCTGGAAATTGATCGCTATGACAGGAGTAACCGACTCACATTTCCATTTATAGATTATGATATGTAATTGATTGATATGATAGTTCAGATCTTGTAACCGTTTAATCTAACGGTTCAGATATGTAATTGTCTATTTTATGGTTCAGATCTGTAACCATTACCATCCAATGACTCTGATCTCAATCCATCCCAACGATTGGATAGATTCAATCATTTGAAAAAGCTCATCCTATTTTTGCCCCACATGTTACACATGTGACTGCAGGTCCACTCGAACACATGTGCGAACATGTGTGAGACCACGCGCATGTGCAAGCATTAGAGACTCACACGTACATGTGTGATTAACACTTGACCTCAAAGAGGATAGAAAGGTTTCTATATTTAACCAAGGAAGTTCCCATTGATTTTAGTGATGTGGGACTTGTTGAAGAGAAAATATGGAAGAGTCTTACATGACTCTCACAATAAGAAGTCTTATAGAGCCACAATTATTATGGAAGGAAGTCCCACAGAAGAGTTTTAGTTTAAAGGTGTTTTAGTTATGCCAATCTTTTATTTATGTTGAGTTATTTAATTAAGCTAGGACTTATATTTAAGTGTTAGAGTTTGGGTGTAATTGGGACAAAGGTAGTCTAATTGTAATTGGAATCTACTACTTTCCTCTATTATAAATAGGGGTTCATGTACTCTGATTACATCAAGTCAATGAAGTATTTCTCTTTTTCATAAATTGAACATGGTGTTAGACTAGGTTTTGTGAGTTGATTCGGTCAACCCATAGAGATTATGTGATCCTTTTCTGATCTATTATCTCTAGCAGTTTAGGTTTGTATCTATTTTTCTCACTTTTCAGTCCCTATACCCATTGTTTTATTTGAGTTTTCACCTACATAATAAGATTTTAATATTACATATTATATATTGGCATAAATATATTCGAGTCTACTTTCCAAAAGAAAATAAAATATGGAAATCGGATTTTTTTACAAAGAGAAATCAATATTTGAAGTAGAAAAGGTCAGTTTGCAAAAGAGGTTTGAGTAGCAGTAGAAAGCTTCTATTTCCGAGTTATTTTATACTATGAAGAACGAGACTTTATATGAAAAACTATATATCAAAAGAAAAATTTGTAAGTCTATTTTCTGAAATATTCAACCAATTTTAGATTTGAGTTTTTTATATGAAGATATTGATCTTGGAATAGTCAATGGTTATACTGGCAAAAGGAGAAAGAGTACTTAGTTCAGCCAGTTTATAGAGAATAAAATCTATCAAATTATTTATCTCAAAAGAAGTATATTTATGAAGAAAAGTTATACTTCAATGAAAGTTATTTAAGGTTAGTTTTATAAGGAGAAAATTTCATGTCAATCTGATCTATATTTAAGGATATATTCTCATTGGATGAATTAAAGGTCATGTTGGTATCTTGTTGCATTGAAAAATCCGAATTTAAGCCGAATTTTTTTGCGTCACTTTTTTAATTGCTGTTATTGATCAACAATATCAGGAAAATATCTCACTTATTTTCTACTTCGGTTATACGTGTTTGGGTTCTGAGTTCTATACATATTTCTTCTACGACTCGGTTATATTAGTCTACTATTTGACTCGGTTCAACTTGGTTCTCTATCTCCAGCTGAATTATTATCTTGGATTATTACTCGGTTCCAACATACTATTTTGTGCAAATTTCTTATTTACTGATGGGCTCACTACAGACTATTTCATGTGTCCTTATTACTCTCAAGGACTTTCATTATTTACCGATTATCTACTGATATACTACTGCAAATTTGGTACATGTTATTTGGGTATTGGCCCATTTCCGCAACTGCTATTGTGTCACTTTGATTGAGACATTATTTCTGAAGAAGAACTCCTTGGTTGCTTGCCTTGGGTTCATTCTTTGTTGATTGTTGTCAATATTGGTTCCTTTGATGTGGAATTTGAATTTCTTAGAAAAATAAAGCACATGGTGGCTTCAACATCTTATCTTCCTCTTTACCCACTACCCATTGGTTATTTGGCAGCATTTCAACTACCATCCTTTATTTGACTCTCACATACACTTTTGGGCCAACCTCTTGTGTGTTGCTTGGGTTGGTTTACCATTCTATCTATATATATGGGTGTTTTAAGTTCCATTGAGACTTTTTATATGTATCTGTGGGTTTTTTATCACCGTCTCGTGAATGGCAAGCATTATCTACTTATCACCCATTGAGGGTTTAGAGACGGTGCCTGGTTTGGGACACTGTGATGGAGGAGCTTAGTACTACATCTTTGTTATTTTGTTCAAGTTGGGATCACTGCCATTACCTCCCAACTTGAGGGGGAGAAGTAGAAGAAGTACAAGAAAGTGGTACTTTATTCCATATCTTGTGGTAAGTTTTATGTGACCAAAATATTCAAGAAAGGGGTAGTACAAAAGACAAAGTTTTTGCATCTACGAAGAATTTTATTTGTCAAGAGTTTTATTTTCAGCAAAAGAAAATTGAAGACCAAGAATCATTTTCATTGCAAGCTGAATTTATAAACTCCACCATGAGGGGGGTGTTGAAGAGAAAATATGGAAGAGCCTTACATGACTCTCACAATAAGAAGTCTTACAGAGCCACAATTATTATGGAAGGAGGTCTCATAGAAGAGTTTCAGTTTAAATATGTTTTAGTTATGCTAGTCTTCTATATATGTTGAGTTATTTAATTAAGCTAGGACTTATCTTTAAGTGTTAGAGTTTGGGTGTAATTGGGATAAAGATAGTTTAATTGTAATTGGACTCTACTTCTTTTCTCTAATATAAATAGGGGTTCAAGTACTCTGATTACATCAAGTCAATGAATTATTTTTCTTTTCCATAAAATCAACAAGACTAAAAGAAATAGGATTAAAAGAAAATATATGCCTTTGGTCCATGCAGGTCTCGAAAATGTGGCCTTTACATATCAATCGATGATCTAACCAATTGAGCTATATGCATGCACATGTACTTCTTATGCATACACTTGCCATTTATTTTTAGACACTCTGACATTCCCCACAATTTTAAAAAATTAAAGAACGAGATATGATTAGATTGGACAAGGTTCAAGCAATTAGTACACTATAGCTTTCGATGATAGTTGTATTTCGGACTTGAACCTGCATCTAGTTGGAATTTCTCCGCCCACACTAGTCTTAAGTGATTTTGAACTTGGACTTTATGTATAGGCTTTGAGAATACCAAACAACTATATGTTAATCCTGCGTGTGAGTTCTACCAGTGTAGTGCATTATGGACATGCACATGTATCTTGTATTGTGAGCCTTAATTCTTTGTTAGATGGTGGTCCCACAGCCAAACTCACATCGGTGATATCTCCAAGGGTATATTGCATCTCTATACCCTACTATAATAGCCTCGATATCATTAAGGTAATATTCCAACCTCATATCCAATGCAGTTGAACACTGTTGGAAGACACCTGAAGTGGCAATAAAGTAATATGCATGCCCACATCAAGGAGGTGGCATGAAGGGTAAATAAGTGCTCTTCTCATAAGGATGGCACAAGGGCATAATTGTGTAAGATGATGTATGTCTACTTATATCTTTTCCTTCTGAAAGCTTGCAGCCTTAAGGGCATTGTAGTCAATGTAACACTCTCTCATAAACTATAAATAGAGGCTCAAGTCAAGGGGTAGATCATTCAAGTCTTCCTTCTTCTCTCAAATTCATCCCGAGCTTTTCTCCCTTCTCCCAAGCTCTCACAAGCTCCATCTGTCTCTAGCCTTCTCTCTTTTTCCCGTTCTCTTCTTTCTTCCTCTCCACTCTCATCACTTTGGTTGAGGACCTTATCATGGGATCCTAAATCCAACATGGTATCAGAGCAATGAGTTTAGGATCCTGACATTAAGGTGGTAATTAAGTGAGGTTTATCAAGCTTCATGTGTTCTAGTTGGTGAAGCAAAGGCCTGACAAACAAGCAAGATAAGTTTTTTTCCTCTACCTTTCATGAGATGATTTTGATAGTTTTTTTATCTTGGTAAAAGGCTTTCTGGTTGATCCTTCTATGGATGAAAGATAAGCATTCCATCTCATACAAGATCTCTTATGCTTGGTTTAATTTGAAGAGAATTTTAAGGGGTTTTGTTTGAGAATATGTTGGATTTAAGCGTATGTTTTTATTTTTCTCTTGTAGAAAAATATATGTTGGATGAAGATTTATTATCCTCTTGTTGTATTTTAGAACATGGGCTCAAGCCCACAAGTCCAAGGCAAGAAAGCCCCACACGTCTAAGTGATGGCATATGGGTAATATAGGATGCTTCTCATAAAGATGGCATGAAGGTGTAAATACTTGTCGTTTTTATGTCTCTTCTTTTATAAAGTTGTAGTCCTAAGGGAATGATAAAAACAATAAATCAAGGCATTGGCTAAGAGGTAGAGCATTGAAGCTCTCTCCTCCTTTCTCCCAAATTCGTCCAACCTCCCTCCTTTCCTTGGTTGGCACACCTCTCCTTCCTCCTAGTTCAAGCTCTCTCCGTTTTGCAGTTGATCCCTTCTTCCTCTCATCTCCTTCCTCTTCTTCTTCTTGGTTGATCTAAGTCTTCTTCATGGCATCCTAAATTCTACATGGTATCAGAGCAAGGAGTTTAAGATCCCCTTAGATGAAGTATACAAGCAAATATTTAGGAAAGATCTGTCCAATAATTTATTCATGAAAGAAGGAGTCCAGCCATGAAGAGATAAGTCAATTCCAGTCATTATTTACATATTCTCCTTCTATAAGTTGAGGTCTAGATTTTTGAGTTACATCAAGATAAGATGATCTTCATATGAGAAGTTATCTTGATCTTCTTGTAGCTCAATCGCAAGCTTGATCAAGATTTATTGCTGCTAGTGTTTCATCATGATTGATGTTTTGATGAAAATGATTTGGGACTTGGTTACCTACATGCAACTTGGATCAATTGTCTATGAGTTGGAATTTCAGCACATGTTGTTGTAAGTTCTCTCACACTTTGGAGCTGTTCATGGGGTCTTTGTTATTTTGTTGGATGATCATCATATGGTTAAAATTCTTGCGTCTATTTGCCTCTATTATTCTACTACCCCTTCTACTTCCTTGAACTCCAACACATGTCTCTTTGAAGTTGGATTAATCCCATGAGTTAAGGAGTTAAAAGAGACTTGACTTCCTACAAAGGATCACAAAAGAAGATTGTGATTCTTAAGTGTTTGGCCACAATTTTTATGAGTTTGGATTAAGGCTTAAGGGTTTAAATCTATCCTTTTTTTTTAAAGAATATTAGAGGAATTGATTGATTTCTGAATGATGTCTCCACATGACATAAGCAAAAATTCTTTGATGATTTAGTGCCTACTTTTGTGGAAACAATTCTATATCTTTCTTTGTAAATGCCTGATTTGGTCCACGGATCTTCCAAGTTGCATTACTGGATTTTTTTAGACTCCCTTTACAATTGATCTTGGTGTGATTTAAGCATTTGATTTGCTTCATCATGGAGATTGAACATACAAGTATTAAGAGTGACTGTAATGGTCCCTTGTCATGGATAGAGTGACTCGGCATGGGATTGGTGAATCCAGAGGAAAAGAGCCTCCTTTTTGCAGCTAGGATGTTGTTCTCGGTAAGGGGCTGGGAAGCCCTTGCTGATCTCGGACAGGAGGGGGATGGCTCCTTGCTGCACATGGCTGAGAGGGCTTAGGACCCTTCATGCTACTGTCCAGGTTAGGGGATGAAAAGCCTCTAACTTGGGCAGTCCACGGATTAAAGGTTAGGCATCCCTAACCTTGCTGCTCGCTGGATTAGAGGCTGAAGAACCTCTGGCCTTTGCTGCTCTCGGTATAGGGGCTGGAACGCCTTTGGCTTTGGTCGAAAAAGACAGTGAGTTCCTCTCTTGCTGTTGTGCACGGATTAGAGGCTAAAAGCCTCTTGTTGAGCTCGGAAAAGAGGAAGAAATCCCTCGTTTTTGGTGAAGAGCAAGATAAAACAAAAAATCAAAATAGAGTAGAAAGAAATTCATATTCAAGAGGGAACCTGGACCTAGAGCTCGTTAAGGGACCTCCAAACCCTAGAGCTCGTCAAGGAGAACTCCAAACCCTTTTTAACCTAATTCAAGACTTGCCTCTTCTCATTCTCCTTGCCCTTCAGGGTTTAAGCCAACATTGTTTTAGTGTTTAATTTTACAATTTTGACCTTGTGGCAATTTAACTTAAAATAATGCATGAAAACGAATTTAAAACAATATGAAAATAAAGCAATTAATCAGTGACTCAGTGTGCCTCCTTTGCATGACTCGGTTAGCTATTGAGTCATCAACAGTGACATACTCAGAATTACTATTATCCCCTTGAGGGGCCTCTCCAATTATCTTAGTTGGTCACAATCGATATAAGGGGTTCTCATTACTCGTGATCTTCTCGGTCACTTAAACAAACCCTCTCGTCCGATTGATGAAGAAGATGTAGCCCACCTCAAGTGGGTTAAAAATGATAATCTGGTTATTAGTTGGCTCATAAATATCATTGAAGAACATATAGCCAACAATGTGGTCTACTTGGAGACAGCCAAGGATATTTGGGACACATGTGCTAGTTAAACTCTAGCAAAGCCTCCTTGCAAAAACTATTTGATGTCTTACAAAAAATATTGAATACTAAGCAAGGGGATTCATGAGTCATTGGCCTGGTTTTGGGGACTTCTTCAAGAATGGAAGATCGCTCAACCCTACGCAATAGATATTGTTGTTCTAGAAAGGCAACTGGAGGCCTTGGCAGAAACCATTTGCTTGAGGAATATCAAGCCATATCTTGAGGTTTCTAAGGCCCAACTCCTTAGCTCATCCACACTTCCATCATTTTCTAAAATCAGTGCTATGTTGCTATGGATCCCTGACCCATCTTCTACTACTACCTCCCCTATTGATGCTTCATCTGCTATGTACTCCGATAATAGGGGTACATCATCTTCCAAACACGGATGCGGCAGAAATTTTAGAGGGGGGCACACAAGGGGTGGTAGAATGGGTCTTACCTATTCACGAATTGAGCCTCACATATGCACCTATTGTGGTGGTCAGAACCACCTTGTGGAAAAATGTTGGAAGCTTCATGGCAAGCCTGATTGGCTCACAGCTAACCCAGCCTCTGTTAAGGTTGATAAACGGGAAAAAAGGCTTATTCCCAATCCAGAAAAATGACTCTTACCGTTGAAGACTATGCCACATTTCAGAAGATGAAGTCCCTTATGGAATCTTCCCTTCCACTGGCCTTGTACCGCTTGCTGCCATCTGTTCGTCTTTTATTCGGTACACCCATTTATTCTACATGGCAAGACTAGTGGTCAAGGGCTTTGAACAAAAAATATGCATTAACTACATTGATATTTTCTCATCGGTAATGAAATTGACTACTATTAGAATAGTGCTTGGACTAGTAGCAAATGAAGACTTGAACTTAGAGCAATTAGATGTAAAGATAATTTTTCTTCATGGTGATTTGGAGGAAGAAATTTACATGATGCAGCCATAGGTTTTCAAAGCACAAGGAAAAGAGAAAATGATGTGCAAACTTCAAAAGAGCTTATATTGTCTTAAACAGGTTCCAAGACAGTGGTATAAGAAGTTTAACATCTTCATGAGTATTATTGGTTTCTTGAGGTGTCAGGTGGATCATTGCTATTATGTGAAGCAGTTTGATAACTCCTACACCATTCTACTACTATATGTTGATGAGTTGTTGATAGTAGGTGCTTGCAAACAGGAAATAGATAAGTTAAAAAGGGAGTTGTCCAAGAAGTTTGCAATGAAGAATTTAGGTGCTACAAAACAAATCATTGGGATGAGGGTTACTAGGGATACAAATTTCTTGAAAGTGTTACAAGAAGAATATGTAAAGAAGGTGTTGAGAAGATTTAAGATGAATGATGCAAAACCAGTGAGTACTCCTTTGGCTAGTCAGCTTAGGCTATCTAAGGAGCAGTCACCTTCTACAGAGCAGAAGCGAACTAACATGGCCAATGTGCCTTATGCTTTTTCTAATGGCAATCTCTTGTATGCCACGGTGTGCACCAGACTAGACATAGCTTATGTAGTGGGAGTTGTGGGTAGATAAATGAGTAATTTGCTAAGTTGTGGAGCCTAATTAATGCCCTATGTTGAGTTACTCACAGATCGACCTTCACAATAAGGTAATCGTAGGGGTTGGAAGCCCCCCTCCCAGGGGTGTGGGGGACAGAGCCCTGCCCGATCCATGATATATTAACTGTTATTTCATTAAAGGTAGTTTGGGTATTTTACTTTTGTATTGCGGTTGCCCTAGTTTTCTTATTATAATTGAGGGGTGCATCTATTAGGGTTTTAATCATCTTAATTCGAGGTGCATCTCAAGTTGTAGCCCCAGTGGTTAGAGAGAAACACCTCTAAGTATGCGATTTCTCTTGTAAACTATTTTTTCTTCATAGTGGATTCCTAAAGTGGCGGAAGACAGGACATAGTCTCACCTTGAGGCGAACCTGTATAAATCTTGTTGTTTGTTTTTGTACTTGCTTTTCCTTTCTTCCGTGAATAATATTATTGTTCTTGTTAGTTAGGAATTAGGTCATTTTATTCCTAACAAGTGGTATCAAAGCTTTGGTTCGTGATTGAGAGCAATGGCTAGTGGAGAAGGATTGGCACTAAGGATAAAAAAATTTGATGATATGGATTTTTTGTTCAGGAGGATGCAAATTGAAGATTATCTGTACAATAAAAAGCTGCTTGCACCACTTCTGGATATGAAACTAGAAGGTATGAATGATGATGAATGGAATCTCCTCGATATACAAGTGTTGGGAGTAATTCGATTAACACTATCGAAGAACATTGCTCATAACGTGGCGTCGGAGAAAACCACAACAGGGATGATGAAGATTAGGTCTGATATGTATGAGAAGCCTTTTGCATATACCAAGGTAAATCTCATGAAAAATACTATTCAATTTAAAGATGATAGAAAATACATCAGCTCCATGACATTTGAAAGAGTTTATAACGATTGTCAATCAATTGACATCTGTTCAAATTAAATTTGATGATGAGGTTTGTCCTTTAATTATTTTGGCGTCTCTGCCAAATTGTTGGGAGCCTATGAGGGTTGCGGTCAGTAGCTTTGTAAGCAATGGGAAGTTGATCTTTAATGATGATGATTTTCAGAACTTCATCGATTTAGCTCATTGAGAGAAAGAGAGAGAAACTCATTGGAAGAAAACCAGAGGAAAAGGAGGTTACGGACTTGATGATCCTAACCCTCCCCTTGAAGCTCTATTTATAGATTAATGAAACTAATGTATTATAATAATACCACTAAATTTAGGGTTTAGGGTTTAGAGTTTTAACCCTAGAACTTTAACCAAATTACATCAATGCCATATCTATGAGATGACTCTTTATTTACCATCCTACCATCATTGTATGTGGGCCTATGGGCCTTCTCCTTGATCAGTGGGCCTTGAGCCCGTCTTCTATATCACTTGGATGTATGGACCTTCCTTGGTCTAATGGGCTTGAGCCTATCTTCTAACACACTTGGATATGTGGGCCTTCCTTGGTAGAGTGGGCTTGGGCCCTATCTTCCAACAGTCCCCCTTAAGTTGGGGGTGAGAAACAACATGAACTCCTAGCTTGCTGCAAATGATGTATAAATTCTTTTTTGTATAAAATGGCACATCTTCCAATTTGCTTTCATCTTCCAACACTCCCCCTCACACTAGTGCTCTCATTCATGAGGCCCAACTTGCATAATATAAGTGAGAGTAAAATCACTCCTAACCATTAAGACATTGCTCTATACTCTAGTCCTCATGCTGGAAGTTGGGCTTACTCTTATCTTCTGATAGGTAGTTGATTATAGGCATTGCTCTGAAGTGTAAAAAAAAACTCCTCCATCACAGTGTCCCTCCACATGATAACGACTCTCAAGAGGTAGGAGTAATAAACGATATTAATGGGGGGAAGTGGGCTTATTTATCATGGTGTCCAAATTGTGATATTTTTGAGAGTTAAATATATGATGGTGTCCCAATCCGGGCACCAACTTTCATGGTGTCCCAACCGTGATATTTTTGAGAGTTAAATAAATTATGGTATGAGAAATGGTATTGAAGCCACCTCTTCTTTAATAATAATGTCTCATCCAACGAGACACAATAACAACAACTTAAATGGGCTTAGGCCCGTATAACACGAACCAAAATAATCCTTGTAAAAATGACCTATGAAATAATCCAATGCAAGTATTTGTACCAAATAATATGCTGACCAAGGAATAATATGTCAATTCTTCAAAATAATAATCCAGCCACAGAAAAATTTACCTAGTCACGCCGAAATATGTATAAAACTTGGGCATGTATATTGAGGTTGAAAATAAGTGGGCCGAGTCAAATTGACCCGGACCCAAGTTGACCCAGACCGAGTTGACTTGGTCCGAGTTGGTTGGGGTTGACTCGCATAGAACAAGAGCAAGAGATCCTCAGGTCAGCAGGACCATTTCTAGGTGAACTCAGCCCGGTCCGGGCTGGCTTGACTCAATCAATGATTAAATCAAGTTTCTAACTTTGGAAACTTCAATAAAGGAACAATACCTCCTTCCTCGATGACGAAGGACTCTCGACGAAATCAGAGCTAGGAAGACAACTTTCAAGATAGAGCAGATATAATTCCCGAATAAGCTGCTAACGAAAGAAAACTTTCCTCGATTAATTAAGAAGCAAAAAAATGGCAAGAAATATTGGCAAGAATGCTCGACGACTTCCTTGCCATGAGAAGTTGTCGTCTTCGGCGTTGAACAATGTAGGATAGAAGCAATGTTCCGATAGTAATTATGAAAAGATTATGTAAGAAACTTTCCGACAGAAGCAGTAGAATCAGTGGAGATTGGTGTCATTGTCTCCGGTAATAGCAACATCATCTTCAGCAAAACAGAACCTCGGCATAATGGCAAGGCAGCACCGGGAACTGGCGAGAATTACAGCAAATCAGCCAAGATATGAGATTAATGAGATAAATGGCAACTTTGGACAACAGTCAGAAGAACAACGTCACCGAGCTAGATCACCGAACAAGATCACCAGAGAGTTTTCAGTAGGTTATATCTTGAAGGTAAGAAAAATCAATCTTCCAAGCTTTCTTCCTAGTCACGGCGCAATTTTATGGTGACAAATCAGCCAGCTTCAAAACTTTGCCAAAGAGAGTGATGGTGATCAGAAGCATGATGACAACAAGAAGAAAAAATAGTTCGAGCCAGTGGCTCTGCCTTTTTTCCTCGATCGTAAGCAGTGCAAACAGAAGGGCTCCAAAGATATGAACTCGCTGGTATGATGTTGTTAAGACGAGTCAACTCAGTTCAACTCAGATACGGGGAAAAAAACCAATTTGCAATAAGAAAAAAAAGCTAAAAAAATCAAAGGATTTATCTAGGCAAAAGCTATCAAAATTTAAATCTGAATTTCAGCAACTATGAAAAAAATTCAATACGAAAAAAAAATAATGGTTTCTAAAATACTGAAAAACATACTACCAGTCCTAAAAATCAATGCTATGATACCATGTTGATTTTCAAGACTCCATGGATTTAGCTCATGAAGAAAAAGAGAGAGAGATCCATTGGGAGAAAACAAGAGGAAGAAGAGGTTATGGACTTGATGACCCTGAAGCTCTATTTATAGATTAATGAAACTACTATTTTATAATAATACCCCTGAACATAGAGTTTAGGTTTAGGGTTTTAACCCTGAAACTTTAACCTAATTACGTCAATGCCATATCTATGAGATGATTCTTTATTTACCATCCTGCAACATTGTATGGGGACCTATAGGCCTTCTTCTTGATCTGTGGGCCTTGAGTCCATCTTCTATATCTCTTGGATGTATGGACCTTCCTTGGTCTTATGGGCTTGAGCCCATCTTTTGGAACACTTGGATATGTGGTCCTACCTTGGTCGTGTGTGCTTGGGCCCTATCTTTCAACACTCTCCCTCAAGCTAGGGGTGAGAAAACAACATGAACTCCTAGCTTGTTGCAAATGATGTATAAAATCTTTTTTGCATAAAATAGCACATCTTCCAATATGCCTTCATCTTCCAACACTCCCCCTCACGCTAGTGCTCTCGTTCATGATGCCCAACTAGCATAATATAAGTGAGAGTAAAATCACTCCTAGCCGTTATGAGTCCTCATACTGGAAGTTGGGCTTACTCCTAACTTCTAATAGGTAGTTGGTTATAGGCATTGCATTGAAGTGTAAAAAAAAAAAACTCCTCCATCACGATGTCCTTCCACAGGACAACGACTCTCAAGTGGTAGGAGTAATAAACGACATTAATGGGGGGAAGTGGGCTTATTTATCATGGTGTCCCAATCCGGACACCAACTCTCATGGTGTCCCACTGTGATATTTTTGAGAGTTAAATAAATGATGCTATCCCAATCTGAGCACCAACTCTCATGGTGTGCCAACCGGGATATTTTTGAGAGTCAAATAAATTATGGTATGAGAAAAGGTACTGAGGCCACCTCTTCTTTAATAATAACGTCTCATCCGAAAAGACACAAACATTAGCTGAAATGGGCTTGGGCCCATATAACATGAACCAAAATAATCCTTTTAAAAAGACCTATGAAATCATCCAATACAGATATTTGTACCAAATAATATGCTGAGAAAAATAATATGTTAACCAAGGAATAATTTGTCAGTTCAAGCTGGTGGCTCTGCTTTTTTGCGTCGGTCTCAAGCAGCACAAATAGAAGGGCTCCGAAGATTTGGACTCATTGGTATGATGTTGTTAAGACGAGTCAACTCGGTTCAACTCAGATACGGGAAAAAAAACCAATGTGCAATAAAAATAAAAAAACTAACAAAATCAATGGATTTAGCTAAGCCGAAGGTATCAAAATATAAATCTGAATTTCAGCAACTATGAAAAAAATTCAATAAGAGAAAAGAAAATAATGGGTTTCTGAAATATTGAAAACCATATACGAGTTCTAAAAATCAATGCTCTGATACCATGATGAAGAAAAAGAGAGAGAGACCCATTGGGAGAAAACCAGAGGAAGAAGAGATTATGGACTTGATGATCCTAACCCTCTCCCTGAAGCTCTATTTATAGATTAATGAAACTGTTGTATTATAATAATACCCCTAAACTTACGGTTTAAGATTTAGGGTTTCAACCCTAGAACTTTAACCGAATCAATGCCATCTCTATGAGATGACTCTTTATTTACCATCATGCCATCAATGTATGTGGGCCTATGGGCCTTCTCCTTGATTTGTGGGCCTTGAGTCCGTCTTCTATATCTCTTGGATGCATGGACCTTCCTCGGTCATGTGGGTTTGGGCCCTATCTTCCAACAAATGATGTTCGGGATAGCATTCTCATAGAGGAAGTTCGTAGAAAGGACTCCGAAGAATCATCAACATCTAATTCTACCCTAAGTGTCGATACTAGGAGCAGGAACTTCGAGACGAATTCCAACAAGGGAAATGGTAGAGGGAAGTCAAGGAATGATAGAATTAAGTCCAAATTAGGAAGGAATGTGGAATGCTGGAATTGTGGCATGTTTGGTCACATAAAGAAGAACTGTAGAGCACCGAAGAAGGGTGAAATAAAAATGATGCTACAAATGCGGTGACTGAAGAGGTACAAGATGCTTTACTCTTGTCAGTTGATAACCTTATTGACTCTTGGGTGTTATATTCAGAAGCTTCTTTTCACACTACTGCACATTGTGAGATCTTGGAGAATTATGTTGCTGGAGATCATGGGAAGGTATATCTTGTTGATGGAGAACCTTGGGATATTTTTGGTATTGTTAATGTTAGTTTGATGATGCAAATGGGTTAGTGTGAAAAATTCACAAGATGAGACTGAATTTTAATGGAACCGCCTGGAAAGTCACAGTTGTTGCACGAGGAGTTAAAACTGGAACTCTTTACATCACTTCCAGTTATAGAGACACGGTTGCAACTGTTGGTGTTGTTACTGATTCTGACTTGTGGCATTATTGGCTCAGTCACATGAGTGAGAAGGGAATGAAAGTGTTTCAGTCCAAGGGGAAGCTACCAGGGATAAAAACAATAAATAATAGTTGTGAAGGTTGTATTTTTGGCAAGCAGAAAAGGTTAGTTTTTTCTAAGGCTAGAAAGGAGCAAAAGACAACAAAATTGGAGTTCGTTCACAAAGATGTGCTCCAATTGTTACTTCCCTTGGTGGTTTTAACTACTATAAAAAATTTATTGATGATGCAAGCAGAAAGGTATGGGTTTATTTCGTGAAAAATAAATCTGATGTCTTTGATACCTTCAAGAGATGGAGGGCAATGGTTGAGAATGAGACAAATTTGAAGGTGAAGAGCCTATAGTCACATAATGGGGGAGAATACATAGATGATGATTTCAAGTGGTACTGTGTTGATAATGGAATCAAGATGAAGACCATTCCTGGAATACCTCAATAGAATGGTGTAGTTGAGAGGATGAACAAAACTTTGAACGAGCGTGCTAGGAGCATGAGATTACATGTGGGATTGCCAAAGATGTTCTGGTTTAAGGCTATTAGCACTGTTATCTATTTGATCAACAAAGGTCCTTCAACACCATTGGATTAAAAAAAATACCATAAGAGGTCTGGAGCGGCAAAGAGGTAAACCTTTCTTTCTTGAAAGTGTTTGGTTGTGTTTCTTATATTCACATTGATTATGCTACTAGAAGTAAAGTTGATGCCAAATCTAAATTATGTTTCTTTACCAGCTATGGTGGTACCGAATTTGGTTATCGCTTATGGGATGAGCAAAGTTGTAAGGTTATCAGGAGCAAGGACGTGATCTTCAATGAAGGTGCCTTGTATAAAGTCAAGTTGAGAGGACAAGTGATGAAGCCAAGAAGTCTGAAGTGATTCAATCGAGAGATCTTCCAACCATTGAGATGGAGAATATTGGCCAGGAAGACTAGGAGAACATACCCTCAAAAGTAAATCAGAACATTCCTATCACTGAACTCAGGAGATCTGCCAGAACTAGCAGACCACCACATAGGTACTCCCCTTGCACTTAATTATATTTTTTTGACTGACAAATGTGAACTATAGAGTTATGAGGAAGTCGTGCAAGTTGATAAATCAACCAAGTGGGAGATGTCCATGGGAGATGAGATGGATTCATTGTTATCCAATCATACATGGTAGTTGACCTAGCTATTAAAAGGAAAGAAGGCCTTGTTGAATAAGTGGGTGTACTGAATAAAATATGAACATGATGGCAACAAGCAGTACAAGGCAAGACTGGTGGTAAAGGGCTTTCAACAAAAAGAAGGCATTGACTACACTGAGATTTTCTCTCCAGTAATAAAATAGACTACTATTAGAGTAGTTCTTGGACTAGTGGCAAATGACGACTTGCACCTACAACAATTGGATGTAAAGACAACCCTTTTTCATGGTGATTTAGAGGAAGAAATTTACATGATGTAGCCATAGGGTTTCAAAGCACAAGGAAAGGATAAAATGGTGTGCAAGCTTCAAAAGAGCTTGAATGATCTTAAACAAGCTCCAAGACAATGGTATAAGAAGTTTGACACTTTTCTGAGTTATAATGGTTTCTTGAGGTGTCAGGCGGATCATTGTTGTTATGTGAAGATGCTTGATGACTCCTACATTATTCTACTGCTATATATTGATGACATATTGATAGCAGCTGCTTGTAAAAATGAAATAGATAATTTAAAAAGGGAATTTTTAAAGAAGTTTGTAATGAAGGATTTGGGTGCTGCAAAACAAATCCTTAGGATGAAGATTACCAGAGATACTGATGTATTGAAACTATCACAAGAAGAATATGTGAAGAAGGTGTTGAACAGATTCAACATGAATAATGCAAAACCAGTGAGTACTCCTTCGGCCAGTCACTTTAGGCTATCTAAGGAGCAATCACCTTCTACAGAGCAGGAGCGAGCCAACATGGTCAATGTGCCTTATGCTTCTGCTACTGGCAGTCTCATGTATGCCATGGTGTGTACAAGACAAAACATAGCTCATCCAATGGGAGCTATGAGCAGATATATGAGTAATCTGGGTAAACAACATTGGGAAGCAATGAAGTAGATTCTTAGGTACTTGAGAGGCACTATAGACTCAACCTTATGTTTTAGAAAGTTAGACTTGGGATTAAAAAGTTATGTAGATGCTGACTTGGCTGGAGACATTGATGGTTGGAAGAGTACCACTGGATATGTATACACATTGGGTGGTACAACGGTTAGTTGGGTTCCTATGTTGCAGAAGATAGTTGTTCTTTCCACTACTGAGGCAGAATATGTTGCCATGATCGAAGCAAGCAAAGAGATGGTATGGTTGCATTCTTTCTGGAAAGAATTAGGTCTCAAGCATGGGAATAATGTGTTGTATTGTGACAGTCAGAGTGCTATTTAATTTCAAATAATCCTGTTTATTAGAACAAAGCACATACAAATGCATTATTATTTCATCAGATTGGCTCGGGAGGATGGAGTCTTAGCACTTGAGAAGATTCAAGGAAGTTAGAATCCAGCAGAAATGTTGACATAGACTGTTACGATAGAGAAATTGAAGTTGTGTTCAACTTCAATTGGACTTCTCTCTAAGGATCAAGAAGTTTTTGCCACTGCATAGGAGATATTGATGATGGATTAGTCTCCAAGTGGGAGATTGTTAAGTTAAGGAGCTTAATTAACACCCTTCGTTGAGTTGGTCACGGATTGACCTTCGCAGTAAGGTCGTCGTGGGGGGTGGAAGCCTCCTTCCTAGGGTTGTGGGGGCGGAGCCCCCGCCCAATCCACAATATATTAACTATTATTTCTTAAGGTTAGTTTGAGAATTTTACTCTTTCATCATGGTTGTACTAATTCTCACTTTATAATTGAGGGGCACGGGCATTAGGGTTTTAATCATCTTAATCCGAGGAGGATCTCGAGTTGCAGCAGGAGAGGTTAGAGAGAAACACCTGTAAGTGTGAAATTTATCTTGTAAACTATTTGATCTTCACAATGCATTACTACAACGGCAGAATATAGGACCTTGAGGCTAACCTAAATAAATCTTGTTGTTTATTTTTATGCTTGCTTTTGCTTTCTTTTGTGAATTTTATTATTACCTATGGAATCCTAAAATTCAACATGGTATCAGAGGAGTGATCGATTTTTTAGGATTCCAATTACGTTTGATCTACCCATATTTTGTTAGATGCAGCTCAGTGAATGAGTTCTTCTCTCTTAAAAAAATTCAAATACTACTTTGTAGATGATTGGCTGATGCTTTTTTATTTGTTTTCAGACGAGAACCCATATCAATATAAGGCTTTCTGCATTGTGCTTCATTACCCTGCTCGTAAAGGGGGGGTTAAGTCAACTTGAAGGACGAGATGATCTTCAACCACATAACGCCCTTCAACACTTGAAGTCGTTAGTGGAGCGCAGATGAAGCTTCATCTCGATGCAGGGGATGAAGGGGTCCTTCATCTCCACGGTTTAATTTCAATCATGTGGAAGAAGGCCCTTTTTGATCTTCTTCGAATTGAAGGACGGGCAACGCTCAAATTTTTCCCTCTCTCTCCTCGCACCCCCCATTGCGCGTTGTCCTCTTTCTTTTTTCTTCCTCTCTCCCACACTCCCTTCCCTCTCTCGTCTCCCTGCGCCCCTGACGTTGATCTCATCCTTCGTCTCCCTGTGCCCCCGACGTTGATCTCGTCCTTCGTCTTCGGCCACCATCTCAGTTCCCTCTCGTCTCTGGCCTCAACACTTGGTCTTCATTTGGCCTCGCCCTCTCTCTCGCACCCCCTCTTGTCTCCGTGACTCCCTCTCTTCTCTCGGACTCGCTCTCTCTCGCTTCTTTCTCTCTATTCCCTCTCGACCTCCCTTTCTTATCTATCTTCTCCCTCTCTTCTCCCTTTCGGCCTCCCACTCCCTTCTCTCTCTGGCTAGTCTCCTTTCCCCCGAAAATACCTTCCGATGTAGTTCGATTTCCCCTTTTCCATTTCGATTTTCTTTGATTTTGGACATTTGGCCATCGATTGTTTAATATCTACTTCATTTAGGCATCGATTTCACCCTTCGGCTTCGGATTTCCCCAAATTTCAGAAGGTATGCCTAAACCCTAATTTTTTTTCATTAAATTATGTTTTATTTGATTTAAATTTATTTTCAGTGCGTAATTGGGGGTTATTTGTGCATTATTTTTGGATTTAGGGTTACGGTTTATAGTCTAAATTCTTGATTCGTGTATAGATTATTTTTAGGGTTTGCTGCTCGGTATTTAAGGGTCCAGTAATTAGGGTTTAGGGTTTATGGTTAAGGATTTAGGGTATTTTAGGGATTAGGGTTTTTAAGGGTTTTTAAGCTATAAGGTTTTTTGGGTTTAGGGTTTGGAATTAGGGTGTAGGGTTTAGGGTTTAGGGCTTTTAATGTATTAAGTCTTGGAATTAGTGTTTAGGGTTTAGAGTTTAGTAGGTGATAGGGTTTAGGGTTTGATGGTTTAGTTTTTTTTTTTATGGTTTGTGTTTCGGGTTTAGGGTTTATGCTAAGGGTTTAGGGTATTTTAGGGATTAGGATTTTTAAGGTTTTGGGGGTTTTGTGTTTTTAAGCTCTAGGGTTTTTTTATGTTTTGGGGGGGGGGGGGGTTCGGGTTTAGCATTTTGGGCTTTTAAGGCATTAAGTTCTGGAATTAGTGTTTAGGGGTTTTTAGTCCAATTCAAACAAGGTTGAGTCGCCTACACGGGCGTCCATTGGCCAACGAAACCCGACCCCCATCACTGACAAGGTACAGTTCATAGTGACTGCGAAGTTATATGGGGCTCTACTAGAGGTCTTCTGTGAATTTGGATTTGATGTGTGTTTGTTTTCATTGTTTAGTGCATATGCATTAGTGAAAATAATTTAATTAATTTTGAAATGTGTGAGAATGTTGTTGAGAATTTTTGAGAAGTGCTATGAAATGTTTTTGCCATGTGGTGAGGAGATTCGGGTATTATACATATCCACCACATGGTATTTTTTTTATGGTTTGTGTTGGTATTTTTTTATGGTTTGTTTTTTCGTGACGAGTAAAGGTTGTCTGATAAAGTTTTTCCGTGAGGACCGTCTCAGATTTAGATTATACATGGCTGCAAGAAGACAGCCAAGTGGTCGAACATATGATATTTGGACATTCAATGATGATAGCAAAATGCTCGATCTCTTGGTCGAGCAGGTCAATCTAGGAAAAAAGTTGTCTAACGGGGTGTGGAAGCATGAGGACATGGACTGTGTAAATAAGTTCAATGAAGACACAGTCATGAAAAAAACTGTTGAGCAGGTGAAGAATCGAACAACAACATGAAAGAAAACATATCAAACGGTAATGAGCTGTATCAACACTAGTGGGTTTGGTTGGGATGCAACCACATAATGAGTTACTACATGTAATTCTGTATGGCTTGATTACATAAAGGTCAGTAAATCTGTATGGCTCGACTACATGATGTACTATAAAATATTTTTTATGTTTTTCGCGTTAGTATAACTCTATTCCAAGACGTCTAAATGATGTTTTATTCTTGTAGAAACATAAAGATGCTGAGAACTACAGACGTGAAGGCTGCCCCCTGTACGACAAATTAGTTGTGGTGGTGGGAAACACAATAGTGGTAGGGTCAGAAGCTGCTAAACAGGAAATTTCAGTATTCCCCTTGTCGTCCAGGTATTTCATCAAACCACTGCCCGTCCTCTGCCAATTTGCTTATCACCTCTGAATTAGCTCCAACCTGACTATCTAGTGGAGCCCATTTCTGCACTGGAATAGCAGCAGCACACAACAATTTGTGGAAGAACCCAAGTGTTGTAAGATACCCCCGAATCCAGTGTGCCAACGTGATTGCTGTCCAGCACGTTAATGTCCGTTGTGCAACCAAAGAAGCAGCGGTAGACTCCTCTGCACCACTGGAATCATACTTCCCTTTTCCAGCATTCATGGTTATTGCCTTGATTGCATGCAAATAGCCAACTACATCCTCAAGAAGCACCTCGGCTGGGCTGGCTAGCAGCAGTGCATGCTGGACTGCCACAACAGCCTTGTTTGCTTGGCTGGCTGACAGCAGTGTATGCTGGACAACCACAACACTCAACTGGGTTAAGAGAGCCTTTTCTGGGTTTAAAGAATTCAATGGAGTGGAACTTCCTCTCTGCCCATAAACACTGCCATACTCCTGGCCTAAATATGACCTATCAGTTGTCTTGTTTCCAACTTGTTTTCACAGAGCTGGACAGCAGTAATCAGTGCAACATGTTCCTGATTCTCATCAGCTATAGATGCACCCTGTGATTTGTTGCCATTTTCTTCTACATATTCCAGGTTTTACTCATCTTCATCACTTCTAACCAGTTTTATTTTTTTTTGTTGAACCCATTGCTGCATTGCCACCACAGTAGCAATTTGAAAAATTGGAACTGGCTCTCCTGCCCACCCCAAGAATGCAACAGCAGCAGAAATTTGAAACTATTGAACCCATTACTGCATTGCCACCACAACAGCAATGTGAAAAATCGGAAGTGGTTATCCTTTTCTCATTACTACAGCACTTGTAGTTTTTCCATATTCGCCAAATAGTTTCTTCAAATCTTCATCCCCAAAAGGCACACTAGGTTGAAGAATTATGACAAACAATGGTCGAACATCATACAATTCATCCAAAAAAAAAAGATATCACAACTTTTTTAAATGGACTGTTACAGCTAGAAAAATGACCCAAAACAGCCAAGTTGTTGCTGTATTCATTCACCATGAATGCAATCTTATCATTAGATACAACACTAATGCACACTTCTGCCTTCTCAAAGTTAACAAAGACAAAATATTGGGAATTCCCATCTCCTTCTCTCATGACTACAGACATGGGACCCAAAAAATTAAGCCCCTCAACAGCTAGAGCAACATCTGTTGCCTTCTCAAATTTAACGTGCTTATCATGCAGGAGCATCCCATTAAGCAAAAACAGATACGGGACATGCACTTTGCTGGTGGTCTCGTCTATAGAAAAATTAAACAGCCCCACATTGTCAATTGGGCGACGAACATACGCATAGGTACTGTGCGCATCAACAGAAAAATAGAGTCCCCCAACAAAAATTTTCTGAGATACTCTACTGTTTATGGCAATAAAAAAATAAAACAGCCTCCATGCAATTTTTATTTTCTTTTCCTGGAATCCCCAAAAAACATTCTCTTGTATTGGAGAGACTTCATCACACTACGAATTTGTTCATCTTACTGCAAGATTGAATGCAAAAATGAGGTTGCCAATACTTACCCCACCCAATTTGGAAATTGGGTTCCCTCCATTCTGCCGAGAGGTGGATTGCGAGTAGGAGGAGGTGGCCGGAAATCAAATCCCACCGGAGCCAATGGAGCATGCTCTTCCTTAGGTGGCGAACAGGAGGACGTCGTGGCATCCCCGCTAGAGGATTTTTCAACACATGGTTCGAGAAGCATTCTGGCGCCCCTTTTTCCTGTCGCCCTTTCTCCCTTTTCCTCTGCACCATGTTGGCTGCCAGATCGATAGACCCCGACGGAAAGGCGTTGCGGTTGGGTGTCCGCTGAGCTTTTTCGCACGGTGAACAGCACCCCTTAGGGCCTTCTCCTCTGGGCGATTTTATTTGTGTTGCCTATGGCAGACATCTGGTTTCCCGTGATAAGGGGGTTGTGGAATACCTCTCCGACTTCCAAAAATTGGGGTCTCCACCCTCTGATTGTAGAAGGTCTGAGTCTGAATTCGGATTTGTGTCCTTCTCGGAGATTTCCATGGTTTCCTTTTTCGGATTTGAGGTCGCACTCAAACCTTCCATAGGGACTTCGGTTGGTAAACATGATGAAATTTGTAATTTTTTTGGCCCGTGGCCAGTTTTCCCATCCAAGACAGCGTTTGCTGCCTCTCGTTCGGTGCTTATTTCGTGCTCGAAGATTTGAGGTTGTATGACCTTTTCTTGGCAGCCAGTTGTTTCCTTGCATAAATTTTTTTAATGAAAGTTGCACGCTATTCATGTATTATTTCCCCTTCATTGAGAATACCCTGTGCACGTTCTTCTGCCACTTCTCTGCGCAATTCTTTGCGCATGGTCATCCATTCTTCTAGGGATAATTCTTAGCACATGGCAATCCATTCTTCTAGGGAATGGCTCATTGTGTTCCCGCTCTGATACCAGTTATTGTGGTCCTGGATCTGAAACATGGATTTGTAAGGAGGAGGAAGAGGAAGACGGAGATCAAGCCAAAGGGAAACTTGAAAACCCTAGGTTCGTTAAGGAGAACGCATACCCTTGAGCTCGTTGAGGAGAACTCAAAACCGTGTTTAACCTAAAATTCAATGTTTGTCTTTCTCATTACTCTTACCCCTTAAATATGGTTCACCCTTACAGGGTTTAAGATAAAATATTACAAAAATACCCCTATAAATAAAATATTCCAAAAATATCCCTATGGCCTAAAACTGAATTAAAATAAAGTAAATTAAAGAAAAATAATTAAAATAATAATATTATTGCGTGCCTAACATGATGTAGCATATATTGATGCCACCTCTTCTTCAATAATAATCTCTCATCCAAAGAGAGATAATAGCAGCAACTATATATAACATGACCATCTTCCAACTCATAAAACAAGAACCAAAATAATAAACTTTGTCGAAGGACCCATGAAATAATCATAATCTGATATCAATATTTTTTCTTAGATGGAAAAGATTCATCTTTTGTGCTCCCCTTTTCTTGAATATTTTGGCCACGTAGACTCATCCACAATATATGGAATAAAATACATCTTTCTTGTACTTCTTCTACTTCTCCCTTTCAAGTTGGGAGGTAATGGCAGTGATCCCAGCTTGAACCAAATATCATAGATGTAGTAATAAACCCAAATAAAAGAGATGTATAAATAAGCCCTCAAACTAGGGAGAAGTGAAAATTTTTCCTGATATATCAACTCAAAAAGTGACACAAAACAATCAACTTAAATTCGGATTTTCAATGTAACAGGATACCAGCTTGACCTTTGATTTTTCAATGCGAATATTTCTTTAAATATAGATCAGATTGACATGAAGTTTTCTCCTTCTAAAAGTAAAATTTAATACCTTTCATCCAAGTATAACTTCTCTTCATAAATATAATTATCATAAGATAAATGATATGATATATTTCGGTCTCTATCATTTGGCTGAACTAAGTATTGTTTCTCCTATTTTTCAAGATTGACCATTGACTCTTCCAAAATCAATATCTATTTATAAAAAAATCATATGGAGAATTAGTTGAATATTTTAGAAAATAGACTTAAGTATATTTATTTTGATCTATAATTCTCCATACAAAGTCTTTTTCTTGATAGCATAAAATAATTCGAAAGTTAAGGCTTTCTGCTACCGCTTAAACCTCTTTTTCTATCTGAACTTTGCTGCTTCAAATATCGATTTCACTGTGTAGATAACTCATATAAAAAATTGGTTGAATAGGTAAAATAATAGACTTACAAATATTTCTTTTGACATATATTTATCCATATAAATTCTAGTTTTTGATATCAAAAAATACCTCGAAATCTGAAGATTGTTGCTGCTCCTCGAACCTTTTTAAAATCTGACCTTTGCTCATTCAAATATCGATATCTCTCTGTATATAACTCCAATTGGAACAAAAAATTTAATTTCGAAATTATACTCAAATATATTTCAATCAATATATAATTTTCAATATGAGAAACTCCGTATAGAGGAAAAGAAAGGCAAATCAAACTACAAGTGTTGGGACTGACTTAGGGTTTAAGGTTTAGAGAAAAGGATCTTGTTATCTCTGTGGGTTGACCAAGTCAACTCACAGAACCTGATCTGATACCATGTTGAATTTATGGAAAAGAGAAAAACTTCATTGACTTATTTTAATCAGTGTATATGAACCTCTATTTATAATAGAGGATGGTAGTAGAGTCCAATTACAATAAACTACCTTTGTCCTAATTACACCCAAACTCTAACACTTAAATATAAGTCCTAGCAAAATTAAATGACTCAATATAGAGAATAGACAAACATAAATCAAACAAGAACTCTTCTAGGACGTCACCATAAGATAAAGATGCCTTTGTGCGTCCTTCTTGATCTTCCAACTGATGTGATAAGGATGTCAGCTCATGGTAATCATTGTGGGTCCTACTTCTTATGTGTTTGGGCCCATCTTGTGGGCCTTCCTTGGTTGTGTGGCCCATCTTATAATACTCTTAGATATGTGGGCCTTGGTCATGTAAGCTTGGGCATATCTTCCAACAAATGAACTATGTAGAATGACTCTAGGTTAACGTGGAAGAAGAAGAAGAGAAGAGAGAGAAGAGGGAGAAAGGAGAAGGACATTAGAGAGTAGAGTTTTGATTAAGGGAAGGAGAGAATGCATCAAGGGAGAAGAGAGGTGGTTGGACGATTTCTCAAAGAGAGGAGAAGACTTGAATGCCTTACCTCTTAGCCAATGCTCTTATTTATAGTATTTCAAAGCCCTTAGGGTTACAACTCAATAGATTAAAAGACATATTATGACAATGTATTTACATATTCATGCTATCCTTATGGAACATACCATAAATAACCACTTTGCCACTCCTTTGACATGTGGGCATCTAGCCTTGAAGTTGTGGGCTTGAGCCCATCCTCCAAGACTCCCCTTAAAGCTGGTGGAGAAAATACATCATAAATACCCAACTTGCCACTTATATAAGATAGAATTTTGGATGTAGCCAGTTTGGTGAGGATATTAGCTAAATGCTCTTGAGATGAAACATACTTAAGAGAAATTATTCCTACTTGAAACTTTTCCCGTATAAAATGACAATCCACTTCAATATGTTTCTATCTTTCATGGAAGACTGGATTTGACGAAATGTGAATAGCTACTTGATTATCACAATGTAGGCCCATAGAGCCCCCTTTATAAAATCCCAATTTGGTAAGAAGAGTCTTTATCCATAAAAGTTCACTTACAATGTGGGCTATAGGTCAGTATTATGCTTCAGCACTAGATCTTGCAACCATGTTTTGGTTTTTGCATTTCCATGTGACCAAGTTTCCCCCAACAAGGGTACAATACCCAATCATAGATTTTCTATCAGTGGGTGATCCAACCCAATCTGTATCTAAGAAGCCTTCTATATTGAAGTGATCATGTTAGTTATATAGCAATACTCTTCCTGGAGCACCTTTTAAGTATCCTAGTATTCTCTCCAACACTTGCTAGTGAGTAATTTATGGTTTGTGCATGAATTGACTTACCACGCTCACAACATACGATATATCTAGCCTGGTTACCATGAGATAGATCAATTTTTCCACAACTCTTTGATATTTTCCAATGTCAACATCTTCTCCAGTTGTGGCACACAATTTTTCATTCTCATTCATAGGTGTATCAACTGATCTACAACCCTTCATTCCTGTTTCTTCAAGAAGATCTAAGACGTATTTTTTTTAGACAATACTATTCCATTGTTTGACTGAAGGACTTCTATACTCAGAAAAATTTTGAGCTTACCCAAATCTTTAATTTTGAACTCTTGACATATCATATTTTTCACTTCTTGTATATTATGAGCATCATTCCCAGTCAAGATAATATCACCAACATACATGGCCAATAATATCTTCCCTTTGATAGTACTTTTAATATATACTGAGTGGTAATCAATCGAGCACCTATGAAAGCCAAATCGTAGAAGCGCTTGACTGGATTTATCAAACCAGGTCTGAGGGCATTGTTTAAGACCATATAAAGATTTCTTTAATCGGCATATGGACTCCACCTCAACCACATATCCTGTGGTTGAACCATATAAATTTCTTCCCATATATCACCATTTAAAAATGCATTTTTACATCAATCTGATATACTGGCCAGGATGAGTTAGCAGCAATAGAGAGGATGATACGTACTGAGTTCAGTTTTGCAACCAGAGAGAAAATCTCTTCATAATCTATCCCATATCAATGATTATAACCTTTTTAAACAAGGTGTGCTATAAGGCGCGCAACCGACCCATCTAGGTTGTGTTTCACCAAAAAAACCAGCTACAACCAACCAATCTTTTCCCTTTTGGGAGCGATGCTAATGTCCATGTTTGATTTTCATATAATGCATGCATTTCTTCCTCCATAGTGGCCTTCCATCCTGGATGCTTCAGGGCCTCCTGATAGGATTGTGATATGGAAACAGACAAAAGAGAAGCAAGAAACTTAACACACTCATAACATAAGTGATGAGAAGGCACAAAATTGGCAATTGGATGAGACGTAGTACAAGAATGGTTTTCCTATCATAATACAATAGGCCGAGTATCAAATTCAGGTCCAAACATAGGAGGAGGAGAAAGACTTACCTCGGGAGGATCGGACAACTCCACAAGTGAGGGGACGGCCGGTGCATATGGGGTTGAGTAATATCTTCATTAAATGGCACAAGCGGGCATGGAGTGGTAGGAGGAAATTTAAACCCTAGAGGAGCCTCATGTGAGGAGTAGAAGGAAGTGTCTTAAAAGAAAGTCACATGCCGAGATACCATCAACCTCCAAAGTGTAGGATTATAACAAATATATCCAATAAAAGTAGGGTACATTCATAGAGTAGAGGATGCCCCGAGCAACTTCAAGGAGGTGATGATTCTTTCTTTCAGCGACACCACTATGTTGAGGGGTATAGGCACATGATGTTTGATGAAGAAGCCCATTACCCTCACAAAATGATTTAAACTCATTAGACAAATATTCCTTAGCATTATCGAATCTAAGGATTTGAATTTTTTTCTAAATTGCTATAGAACCATTGCATGAAAGTTTGTAAAAATAGAAAGAATTTATGATTTTTCTTTAAAAAAAAATAACCAAGTCACTCGAGTAAAATCGTCCACAAAAGTAACAAGATATTGATTCTGAGAAATGTTAGAGACCTTAAAGGGGCCCATACATCATAATTTATTAAGGCAAATGGAGTAGTACTAGTTGTTGTAAGATGAGGAGAATATGTTCTCCTAACATGCTTACTTAATTGGCATGCCTCACAATTGAAATTAGATAAATATTTAAGAGATAGAACTAAAGAATGAAGTGACGAGGTAGATTGAAGACCAAGCCGGCTGTGCCATAGTTGAGCCTCGAATGTAGTGGAGGAAATAACAGCTACTGGTGGAAGAGCAAAATAGTATAAACCCCTTTTTTTATGGCCACCACCAATCACCTGTTTCGTACTTAGATCCTAAAATATACACGAAGATGGTGAGAAGTTGACAAAACAATTCAATTGTTTGGTTAATTGACTACCAGAGAAAAAATTTAAGGAAAATTGAGGAACAAATAACACATCTTGGAGAGGAATAGACACAGTAAGAGATGAGGAACCCTTTCCAAGTACCTTGGTTTGGGAACCATTAGCAATAGTGACAAATTTATGAGGAAGACATGGAGATAATGAATGAAGCATGTGTTTGTTACCTAACAAGTGTTCGGAAGCCCCAGAGTTAATGATCCAAGAGGAAGGGGTTGAAGAGGAAGAAAGCATACTTGAGGCAATGGTAGTGGCAGTAGTAGGGCCTGGTGGAGTAGAGGATTGATCGGATAAGGATTCCAGCTTTTGAATTGCAACATAGTCTTCCGCAGAAATATTCACATTTGCCGAATGAGAATCAGTCCTATCCTCCTTTTTTTCAACATTAACTGAGGTTGGATTGGTTGTTGCCCAATCAGGCTTGCCATGGAGTTTCCACATGAATCCACAAGGTGGTTCTGACGACCACAGTAAGTGCACAATCTAGACTCAGTGCGGGAATGGGTCGAATCCGTTTGACCACCTCTATTGTGGCATCCTCATGTATTTTTGCTTCTTCCTTGAAATGGGGATGATGTGCCTCGATTACCAGAGAACATAGCTGATGGAGAATCAATCAGAGAAGGAGGAGATGGATCTGGAATCTATAAGAACGTAGCATTGATGTCATCAAAAGAGGGAAGCGCAGAGCAACTAAGAAGTTGAGTCTTAGCCACCTCTATATACGGCTTAATATTGGTAAGGTAAATAGCCGTTGCCAGAGCCTTGCCCTGTTTTTCTTGAACAACAATGTCGAGAGAGTATGGTCGAGCAATTTTCCATTCTTGGAGAAGGCCACGAAACCAAGCAAAAACTCATGAATATTATCTCCTTGTTTGGTAGCCAGCAAACTTTGGAAAACATCATATACTCTTTGCAAGGAGGTGGTACTGGAATTGAGCTTAACACTTGTGTCCCAAATATCCTTGGAAGTATCCAAGTGGACCACATTGTTAGCAACATGCTCTTCCATGTTGTTAATAAGCCAACCGATAACAATGTTATCATTTTTGACCCATTTACAGTAGACTTCATCTTCTTCATCAATTGGAGGAGGGATTTGGATAACATGACTGAGAAGGTCATGAGTAATGAGAACCCTCCGTACCGATTGTGACTAGCTGAGGTAATTGGAAAGACCTCTTAGTGGAATTGTAGTAATTCGGAGTATGTCACTCTTATTACTCATAAGTCCACTCTCCATGTTGACGCAAATCAACTAGTGAGGTCAGTTATCAAAGGGGCTCAAATAAAAATTACACAACGTAATTTGAAGCACCCGTAGACCAAATTAGCCCCCAAAAAGAATATTTTCTCGAGAATAATCACCAAATCATGGAAAAATTGGTGCTTTTGTCAAGTGATAACAAGAACCAGCCACTACTCAACTTCTCTTATATTTATCACAAAAAAATAGAGAGAAGAGAATAGATGCAACTCTTATCCTTAATCCAAACTCAAACACATAACCGAAAGCAATGGGAAGATTTCAACACACAAAAAAATTCAATTGTTGAAGTTCAAACGCAAAAATAATAGGGATAAGTGAGTGTTGGCATTTCATCAAACATATAACGGTTATCCAACAACATAACACACTCCCATGAGTAACATTAAATCATAGAATTGAGAGCAACATATGCTGGAATCCCATATCAACAATGATTGATTCCCGTTACATAAAGGTAACTAAATCCAATTAACAAACATAAAAAAAAACCTTTGATGATTCATGTAATTTTGATACAAGATGATCAACACTACAACATCCTTTTAGTCATACAATATAGATCTTCATAATATTTATGAAGATTATCTTGATTTGACGTGAATCAAGAATTCAAGAAGAGGGAAAAATTAAAACCTTAAAGAGAGAATAAAAAAAACCAAGATTTTACTTATCGTTTCATGGCAGAACTCCTTCTATAAACAACTTCTTGAATGGATGACATAAGTAATTGAATAAGGATCCTAACCTCCATGCTCTGATACCATGTAGAAGTTAGGACCCCATGAGAATGACTCTAGGTTAACGTGGAAGAAGGATAGAAGAGAGAGAAGAGGGAGAAAGGGGAAGGACGTTTGAGAAGAGTGTTTGGATTAAGGGAAGGAGAGAATGTGTCAAGGGAGAAGAGAGGGTGGCTGGACGATTTCTCAAAGAGAGGAGAAGGCATGAATGCCTTACGTCTTAGCCAATGCTCTTTTTTATAGTGTTACAAAGCCCTTAGGGTTACAACTTAATAGATTGAAAGACATACTAAGATAATGTATTTACATCCTCATGCCATCCTTATGGAACATACTATAAATAACCAGTTTGCCACTCCTTTGACGTGTGAGCTTCTAGTCTTGAGCTTGTGGGCTTCAGCCCATCTTCCAACAAACTATTAAACACATTGTCAAGTGATGAACATATGTTGTTATGCATATTTGTTTCAAACAAACTTTTCTTCATTTAGAATCTATTAATGATGATGATCTATTAAAACTCTATTTGGGATGAAATTAAAGTTTTTGATTGTTAATAACAATATTAACAACAAGGTGCTTTCGTCATTTAAATTTTCTATTAAAAAAAGTTGTTGTCATTGTCAAAATTTCTATTGATGAAGAGATTTTCTAGTCTTTAAAAGATAAAAAACATTTCACCTTTATAACTATTTAACTAGTAAACTTTGATTATTGTTGTAAAACAACTTGAAATGACGAATTGCTTTCTTTTTTCAAATTTTTTTTGGCAAACTTTTATTTTTGTCACTAAAATGTCTTGCAAATGGACTTGATTGAAAATTTTGCCGCAAAAATATTTTTGATGAAACACTAAGTTTTAACAATATTTTTTTTTCATATAACTTTTTTTTTCTGTTCTTTGCCATTTATTCATGTTATATCATATGTTATTTCTATCTTTTAAAAGGTATAGTGTGGATGTGCTTCTATCGATTGGCTTTCTTGGGTCTTTCTCTACTTTTTAGTTATTCATTGGGCATGCATGACATGGTAGTACAGTAAATATGGAGGTGGAGTAGTAAAACTAGGGGTGGCATCAAATCAAGCCGCTTCGCGAATAGCTCAAGCTCGACTCGGATTTGGTTCAGTTCGGCTCAATTCGAAAACATTTTGAATCAAGTTCAAACAATGGTTCGTCCTCATTCAAGTAACTGAGCCGAACTCGAGTGAGCTGTAGTGAGGTTCACGATCTTGCGAGTCGGCTTGGTTACTAAATAAATCCCCTTTCACCATTTGAGACTCGACAGCAACAAGAGGGGAGCTTCGTTTTAACTTTCCATTTTGATTTCGAACTATTTTGAAATCAAAACTTTCAGTCTTCAAAACTCTCTTTCGAAACTTTCGAGAGAAAAAATTGGTGATGCATGCTACCCTTAAGATGATGATTGCCAATTTTCATCCTCGATAAGGCTCTTTCTACCCTATCCCTCAACTTTTTCATCTCTCAACCGGATGAAACCGACTTCTAGTGTTCATGATGGAGTAAATTTGAAGAATTTCATCAATAAACAAACAAGACATCAAAAAAAAAAAAAAAAAAGACAATGTTCAATTCAGGATTGAATATTTTCTGATCGAAAATAGAAATTAGGCAATTTAAACAAAAAAAAATTAATACTGTACCACCATTTTTCCTAGTATTTTTCGAATAAAATATAAAAAAAATATTCCATAGAACTAACCTCTAACAGTGGAGAGGACGGAGGTGGAGCAAAGAGCATAGAACAACAAAAAAGACAAGAAGCACCAAAAGAGCATGTTTTCATAAAGAAGGAACTAGCGCTCCCGTCTCTTCCGATCCTTCATGCTTCCCTCTTCCTCCCCCGAAATCAATCACTACAACGCCCAACTCCACCTCAACAAAGTCATTCATCCAAAGAAAATAGAAAACCAGCGGTGAATTCCAGATTTCGGCGATACGATGTTCCCTCATCTTATAAGAGGAAGTGTCGACGAAGCCACTCTGGACAAGGTTTAACGGTATAGCGGTAACCCTAGCTTTTAAGGGGCCTTTTATATAGTCAGGCAAATAAGCTGGCCCCTTAGAAGATGCCAGCATAGCGGACACTTGAGTTTGGCACTCGTGTTACATTTTTTGCCTCTTATCTGATAGATTAGTTTGGGTTAAGTTATAGAAACATCATGTCCAGATGAGCTTCTCCATATCTGGGTCTTACCTTCCGTTTTGTGGCCCTACCTAGTGCTTAGCATATTAGAAAAATATCTAATTTAACATTTGGTTCGAGCAAAATTTTATGCCTTTTGTTCTTGTTGCTGATAAATTATATGAAAGTTAAACTAATTCTAAAACTACCAATTCAATCATAGCCAGCAGTCCATTGACGAAAGGATGAGGCCTCTTTTAGTCTCTCCCTCCTCTAGCTCCATCTAGACCACATACTAATGAAAAACTTGTGCAATTAACATCATATTTTAATAAGGGGAAGATGTGTATAAAAGTCATATTTTGGGGGGGTTAGTCCAAAATGATCCAGAATGAATTACACCCGTATTACTTAGTTTGTTAGATTATTCTATTAGTGTAGAATGAATTTCACTTCTTTTGCATCACGTCAGGTAATCGAATCAAGCAAAAATCGAGGAAAGCTGATTCAGACATTTTTCTGAACAAAAAACATGAAGCGTTGGACGGGCGTTCCCACCCCCCACCCCCCTGCGAAAATGACTACAACCCCCAGCTCCACCTCAACAAATTCATTCATCCAAAGAAAATAGAAAACCAGCGGTGAATTCCAGATTTCGGCGATATGATGTGCCCTAATCTTATAAGCAAAAGAGTCGATGAAGCCACTCTGGACAAGGTTTAATGGTATAGCATTAACCCATGCTTTTAAGGGGAATTTTATATAGTCAAGCAAATAAGCTGGCCCCTTAAAAGCTGCCAGCATAGCGGACATTTGAGTTTGGCACTCGTGTTACATTTTTTGCTTGTTATCTGACAGATTAGTTTGGGTTAAGTTATAGAAACATCATGTCTAGATGAGCTTCTCCATACCTGGGTCTTACCTTCGGTTGTGTAGCCCTACCTAGTGCTTAGCATATGAGAAAAATATCTAACTTAACATTTTGTTCAAGCAAAAATTTTATGCCTATTGTCCTAGTTGCTGATAAAGTATATGAAAGTTAAACTAATTGTCAAACTACCAATTCAGTCATAGCCATAAGTCCATTGATGAAAGGATGAGGTCTCTTTATGCCTCTCCCTCCCCTAGCTCCATCTAGACCATATACTAACGAAAAACTTGTGCAATTAACAACATATTTTAATAAGAGGAACATGTGTATAAAAGTCACATTTTGTGTATAAGTCATGTTTTTAAATAAGTCACATTGGCATAATAAGTTAAGCGGAGTATTTTTTTTATCAGACATTAATAAGTTTTCTATTTAGTGGCAAAATTTTATTGTCGTCACTAAAATGTCTTGCAAAAGGACTTGCAATGAGATTTTTGCCACAAAATGTTTTTGGATGAAGAACTAACTTTTTTAGAAAATTTTCTTTTCAAAGAGTTTTTTTTTTTTGTAATTTTTTGTTTGTTGCGGATATGGTTCTTGGCGGTTGGCTTCTCCGTGTCTTTCTCTACTTGGCTGTGTTTTCAGTTATTCATTGGGCATGCCTGACATGATAGTACAGGAAATATGGAGGAGGACCGGTAAAACACTTGTGAGTATTTTAGGCTCCTGGGACCAAAAACATAATTGGACCATGAAAAAGTACATGTTGAGTTGGGTCTGCTCGGTTTTCACAGATTTAATGTTAGTACCTCGGCAGTAAAGAAATCCTGCTGGGTTTGAAACGGAGGCGAGTGGGCGTGATTGATCACATTTGGTCCTATTTTAGAAGCATGAAAATTTGCCATTTCTATTTGTTGTTTCTACACATCCAAAGTGAGACGCAGAACAAGATCACATTTTTTGTTTTAGCTATAGTTATTTCGGTGCCGTGGTGTTCGACAGTCAGCTTTTGACGACCTTCACGTCGTCTCTCTATCTCGCTGCTCTCATCGCCTTCACAAACAAGGCTTATGCGGATCAAGATCAGTTGTCGCCCTTATGCTCCTTGTAATTGCTATCTTCTCTTTATACTTATGGAAGCAGTGTCAGCTTTCTCATTATGAAGCAAAGGGATGACAACGACTAATCCAAGAGGCAGACACTCTACCAATCAATAGCAACAGGAAGAAATTTGTAGACTGCTAGCGTGAAGAAAGAGGATCAGATGAATTGGATCAGAGCAACAAGAGTTGCTTGGATCACGAGTTATCAGAGGAGATAGAATAATCTATATAACAAAGAATAATCAACCAAAGGAATAAAAGTAGTAATATGAGCAAGGAAGGCAATACAATTTAACTAAAGGAAGCAAAAAAAAAAAAAAAAACTATGCACGTGTATTAAGAGATTAAAAAAATTCTAACAACGGACGAGAATGAACTTTGAAAACCCATAGTCGGAGTCCTGAAAATCAAAGCTGTGATACCATGTTGATTTTCAAGACTCCATGGATTTAGCTCATGGAGAAAAAGGTGAGAAACCCATAGGGAGAAAACTGGAGGAAGAAGGGTTATGGACTTGATGATTCCTAACCCTCCCCCTAAAGCTCTATTTATAGATTTATGAAACTACTGTATTAAAATAATACCCCTAAACTTAGGGTTTTAACCCTGAAACTTTAACTTAATTACATCAATGCCATCTCTATGAGATGACCCTTTATTTACCCTCCTGCCATCTATGTATGTGGGCCTATGGGCCTTCTCCTTGATCTGTTGGCCTTGAGCCCATCTTCTTTATCTCTTGGTTGCATGGGTCTTCCTTGGTCTTATGGGCTTGGGCCCATATTCTAATACACTTGGATATGTGAGTCTTCCTTGGTTGTGTGGGCTTGGGCCCTGTCTTCCAACAATCTTGACTTGACGTGAATCAAGAATTCAAGAAGATGGAAAAAATTGAAACCGTAAAGAGAGAATATGAAAAAAATCCAGATTTTACCTATATATTCATGGCAGAACTCCTTCTATAAACAACTTATTGAATGGATGACATTAGTACTTTAATAGGGATTCTAACCCCTATGCTCTGATACCATGTAGAAGTTAGGACCCCTTGAGAATGACTCTAGGTTAACATGGATGAAGAAGGAGAGAAGAGAGAGAAGAGGGAGAAAGGAGAAGGACGTTAGAGAAGAGAGTTTATATTAAGGAAAGGAAAGAATGAGTCAAGGGAGAAGAGAGGGTGGCTGGACGATTTCTCAAAGAGAGAAGGCAAATGCCTTACCTCTTAGCCAATGCTCTTATTTATAGTGTTACAAAGCCCTTAGGGTTACAACTCAATAGATTGAAAGACATACTAAAACAATTTATTTACATCTTCATGTCATCCTTATGGAACATACCATAAATAACCACTTTGCCACTCTTTTGACTTGTGGGCTTCTAGCCTTGAGCTTGTGGGCTTGAGCCCATCTTTCAACAAACTATGAAACACATTGTCAAGTGATGAACATATGTTGTTATGAATATTTGTTTCAAACAATTTCTTCATTTAGAATCTATTAGGGATGAAATTAAAGTCTTTCGTCAATATTATTTTCTATCAAAAAATGTTGTTGTCATTGTCAAAATTTCTAATGAAGAAGATATCTTCTAGTCTTTAAAAGATCAAAAACATTTCACCTTTATAACTATTTAAATAGTAAACTTTGACTATTGTTGTAAAAAATCTTGAAATGATGAGTTGCTTTCTTTTTCAATTTTTTGTGGCAAACTTTTATTTTTGTCACTAAAATATCTTGCAAATGGATTGGATTGAAATTTTCGCCACAATATTTTTTATGAAGCACTAAGTTTTTAAGAAATTGTTTTTTCAAAAAACTTTTTTTCTGTTCTTTGCCATTTCTTCATGCTATATCAAATGTTATTTCTATCTTTCAAAAGGTATAGTGTGGATGTGCTTCTTGTCGATTGACTTTTCTGGGTCTTTCTCTACTTTTTAGTTATTCATTGGGCATGCATGACATTGTAGTGCAGGAAATATGGAGGTGGACCAATAAAACTAGAAGTGGCATCAAACCGATCCGCTTTGCGAATAGCTTAAGCTCACTCAGATTTGGCTTAGTTCAGTTCAATTCTAAAATATTTTGAATCGAGTTCGAACAATAGTTCATGCTCGCTTAAGTAATTGAGCCGAACTCGAGTGAGCTGCGATGAGGTTCGCGATCTTGCGAGACGGCTTGGTTACGAAATAAATCCCCTTTCGCCATTTGAGACTCAACAACAACAGAAGGGGAGCTTCATTTTCACTTTCAATTTTGATTTTGAACTCTTTCGAAATCAAAACTCTCAGTCTTAGAAACTCTCTTTCGAAACTTTCGAGAGCAAAATCGGTGATGCATGCAACCCTTAAGATGATGATCGCCGATTTTTGTCCTCGATAGACCTCTTTCTACCCTATCCCTCAACCGGCTGTAACCGACTTCTGTTGTTCACGATGGAAGAAATTTCAAGAAGTCCATCAATAAACAAACAAGACATCAGAAAAAAAAAGTGCAATTCAGCATTGAATATTTTCTTATCGAAAACAGAAATTAGGCAATTTCAACACAAAAAAGTGATACCATACTACCATTTTCCCTAGTATTTTCTGAATAAAATACAAAAAAAAAAAAAATTCCATAGAACTAACCTCTGACAGTGGAGAGGACAAAGGTGGAGCAAAGAGCACAGAACAACAAAAAAGCCAAGAAGCACCGAAGGAGCCTGTACCCGGAAAGAAGGTGCTCTCACTCCCGTCTCTTCCGATCCTTCATGCTTCCCTCTTCCTCCCCCGAAATCAATCACTACAACCCTCACCTCCACCTCAACAAACTCATTCATCCAAAGAAAACAGAAAACCAGCAGTGAATTCCAAGTTTCGGTGATGCGATGTTCCCTCATCTTATAAGGGAAAGAGTCGATGAAGCCACTTTGGACAAGGTTTAATGGTATAGCGGTAAACTGTGATTTTAAGGGGAATTTTATATAGTCAAGCAAATAAGCTGGCCCCTTAAAAGCTGCCAGCATAGCGGATGTTTGAGTTTGGCACTCGTGTTACATTTTTTACTTGTTATTTGACAGATTAGTTTGGGGTAAGTTATAGAAACCCCATGTCCAGATGAGCTTCTCCATATCTGGGTCTTACCTTCGGTTTTGTAGCCCTACCTAGTGCTTAGCATATTAGAAGGGGCCTACCTAGCCCTACCTAGTGCTTGCAAAAGGACTTGCAATGATATTTTTGCCACAAAATGTTTTTGGATGAAGAACTTTTTTTGACATATTTTTTTCAAAGAACACTTTTTTTTTCAAAGAACAATTTTTTTTTTTTGTAATTTGTTGTTCGTTGCCTGTTCTTTAGCATTTCTTCAAGTTATATCATATGTTACTTCTATCTTTTAGAAAGTATAGTGTGGATATGGTTCTTGGCGGTTGGCTTCTCCGTGTCTTTCTCTACTTGGCTGTGTTTTCAGTTATTCATTGGGCATGCCTGACATGATAGTACAGGAAATATGGAGGTGGACCGGTAAAACACCTGTGAGTTTTGTAGGCACCCGGAACCAAAAACATAATTGGACCATGAAAAAGTACAAGTTGAGTTGGGTCTGCTCGGTTTTCATAGATTTAATGTTAGTATCTCGGCAGTAAAGAAATCCTGCTGGGTCTGAAACGGAGGCGAGTGGGCGGGATTGATCACATTTGGTCTTATTTTAGAAGCACGGAAATTTGCCATTTCTATTTGTTGTTTCTACACATCCAAAATGAGACGCAGAAGCAATTTGTCTCGTAATGGGTTCTCAAGTTTGGCCACCAGCCAGCCAAGCAAAAATTATGGTGTTCCCACTCCCATTTGGAGAAGGTTAGCTGTCCAGACCCTCCGTGGCCTCTCAACAAGGACATCAAGCCCAAGGATCAGCTCCGTATGCATACTTTTGTTCTCTAGCTCTTTCAAGTTTCATCTGTTTATGGATTAATTTTGATTTTTTCCCATAACGAGTTATATTTGGTTCTGCCAGTATTCCAGTACGATCCCAGAGACCATGATGTTGCGGTAGTTCCTGAAGCATATTACGAAGCTTGCAAGATAGAAAGAAATCAGTCGGCAATCTTTTACAGAACTGGGAATGATACTATCACTCTTGCTTCGGGTGGGAACTTTTTCATTAGCAGTGTTTTGGACGATTGCCAGAATGGCATCCAAATGGCTGTCTACACATGAAAGAATAGGCCATTCAAAACCTTATTATCTCTATTTGTCAAGTTTTTCTGGTTTCTTTTTTTGAGAGAAAAGAGATAATGTCCCTTCTTTGCATGATTTTCCTATGCTAAATAAAGAAAATAATTTGCGTGACGAATAAGTATCTATATTCTGTGTTATATATATTAAGACCAGTTCAGCAAGGAGGAGGAAGAAACGGTGGCATGCATTCCCCATAAAAATTAATTTTCTCTCCTCTGCTTTTTACCGTGTCACTGAGGTTTCAGTTCTCTTCGTTGGCTCTTTCTCGCTGTTCATGATTTCATTTAATAATCATCTTTGGCTGTTCATGATTTTTTTTTATCCTTTTTCAGAAGCCAAATATATTAAAAACCCAACATCTCTGTTCGAAAATTTAAATCTTATTTTACAGAATTCTGCATAACAAACCAACAGTTTGCTAAGAGAACCCCTGTACGAGAATCCAATCCGAACCCAATCTGTTTTTCTTTCCTACTAAAGTGTCTTCTCAACAGGTGTTGACCCATTTTTCTAGGCATTTGGGAACAGTGATCTGACCAGCCAATGATCACCTTCTTGGTAAAGGTTTATACGGAAGTAGTTCCCAAGAGCAGAAACTTTATCCAAATGTTTTCAGCGAGACCCAAAAAACAATTATTCTTTTTACAAACAACTCCAGTTTATAAGGAGCCAAAGCTGCATCATCCCCCTCTCTACACGAGCTGAGGATGATAAAGTAACCTATTTTTACATGAAAATGTAAAAAAAGGGATATGGCACTGCGTCCTGTTTTCCACCACTACAATAATCCACTATGAAGACAAAATAGTTTACAAGAGAAATCACGCACACTCATAGTTGTTTTTTTTTCTAACTTCTCTCGGGTTGCAACTCAAGATCCTTCTCCGATGATAAACCCTAATAGCGGTGCCCCAAATATAAAGAGAAAACTAGGGCAACTACAATGCAAGAGTGAAATCCCCAAATTGTCCTTAATGAAACAACAATCAATATATCGTGGACCTTTCAGGGGCTAATGATTCGCGTATCGACTCAGCAGAAGGCATTGATTAGGCTCCACAACTTAACAATCTCCCATTTGGAGACTAATCCATCATAAATATCTCCTGTGCAACGACAATAACTTCTCAATCCTTCGAGAGAAGTCCAACTGAAGTTTCACACAACTTCAGTTTCTCAATCCTAACAGTCATTGTCAACATATCAACCAGATTCTGACTCTCTTGAATCTTCTCAAGTGTTAATACTCCATCCTCAAGAGCCAATCTAATAAAGTGATAACACACCTGTATGTGCTTTGTTCTGGCATGATAAACATGGGTTTTTGCTAAATGAATATCACTTTGACTGTCACAATACAACACATTCTTCCCATGTTTGAAACCTAATTCTTCCAAGAAAGACTACAACCATACCATCTCTTTGCTGGCTTCGGTCACTGTGACATAGTCTGCCCCAATAGTGGAAAGACCAACTATCTTCTGCATCCTAGAGACCCAGCTAACTAATTTAACTCCTAATGTGTATACATATCCAATGGTACTCTTCCTGCCATCAATGTCTCCAGCTATGTCAGCATCTACATAACCATGTAATCCCAAGTTTGACTTTCTGAAACATAAGGCTAAGTCTGCAGTGCCTCTTAAATATCTGAGAATCCACTTCACTGCTTCCCAATGTTTTTTACCTAGGTTACTCGTATATCTACTTACTACTCCCACTGCATGAGTTACGTCTAGTCTAGTGCACACCATGGCATAGATGAGACTACCAATAGCAGAAGCATAAAGCACATTGGCCATGTTGACTCGCTCCTGCGTTGTAGAAGGTGATTGATCCTTCGATAGCCTAAAGTGACTAGCCAAAGGAGTACTCACTTGTTTTGCATCATTCATGTTCAATTTGCTCAGCACCTTCTTCACATATTCTTCTTGTCATAATTTCAAGACATTAGTATCCCTAGTAATCCTCATCCTAATGATTTGTTTTGCAACACCAAATCCTTCATTGCAAACTTCTTGGACAACTCCATTTTCAACTTATCTATTTCCTATTTCCAAACACCTGCTATCAACATGTCATCAACATATAGCAGTAGCATGATGTAGGAGTCATCAAACTTCTTCACATAACAACAATGATCCGCCTGGCCCCTCAAGAAACCAATACTACTCATGAAGATGTCTAACTTCTTATACCACTGTGTTGGAGTCTATGTAAGACCTTACAAACTCTTTCAAAGTTTGCACACCATTTTCTCCTTTCCTTGTGCTTTGAAATCATGTGGCTGCAACATGTAAATTTCTTCCTACAAATTACCATGACGAAAGGTTGTCTTTACATCTAAATACTCTAAGTGCAAGTGTTCATTTTCATCTAGTCCTGGATAATTGACTCAGGGGCCTTCGAGCATCACACAGGTAACAAAAAACTACTCCACTCAGTTTCTCGTTGTCTCTCGAATAAATTTTTTACTATAGCTGACGGATCCCAAACTAAACCAACAGAATTCTGCATAACAAACCAACAGTTTCCTAAACGTAAGAGATCGCCTGAAAGAGAATCGAATCCTTACCCAATCTGTTTTTCTTCTTTCCTACTAAAGTGTCTTCGCAATTGGTCATCTCTTTGAGCCATTTTTCTAGGCATTAGGAAACAATGATCTGACTACCCAATGATCACCTTCTTCGTAAAGGTTTATATGGAAGTAGTAGTTCACAAGAGCAGAAAACTATATCAAAATGTTTTCAGAAAGACTATAAAAAAGACGAGAATAATACTTCAATTTCAGTCATATTTTCTCATTCACATCATCGGCTTAAATAGATGTTTTACAAAATATAAATGGAAGAATTATGAGTGATTAACGGGATTACACAATCACCAGATTTATAAAATGTTTACATGATTTGTCCTTAAGGGAAGAAATCTCAGAGTAAATCTTAACACTCCCCCTCAAGTTGGTGCATAGGCATCACTCATACCCAACTTGTCAAGACAATTGTTAAAAGCTCGGTAAGACACTACCATGGTTAGCACATCGGCAAGTTGATCCTCAAATCGAACATGAGGGACTTCAATGATTCTTGCTTCTAACTTTTCTTTAATAAAGTGTCTATCAACTTCAACATGTTTAGTTCTATCATGCTGGACTGGGTTATGGGCAATATCACATGATGCCTTACTGTCATAATATAATTTCATAGGACTTGTCTGCTCAATATGTAGTTCTTGTATCAGATTTTTTATCCATAATAATTCACATATCGCCTTGGCCATTCCTCTGTATTCAGCTTCAGCTGACGATCTAGCCACCACCTCTTGTTTCTTACTTCTCCAAGTGACCAAATTTCCACCTAAAAATGTAAAGTATCCAGATGTAGACCGTCGATCGTCTATTGATCTAGCCCAATCGGCATCAGTATAACCTTCAATATTCAAGTCACCTATCTTTTTAAATAAAATTTCTTTCCCTGGAGATGATTTCAAGTAGCGCAGGATATCGTTGACGGCATTCATATGTTCTTCACTTGGAGAGTGAATAAATTGACTAACCACACTTAGTACATAAGCTAAGTCTAGTTTGATTTGACAAGATACATTAACCTCCCAACTAGTCTATGATAATGTTCCTTGTTAGCAGGGACTTGATCTGAATTTGTTCCTAGTTTCAAATTTTCTTCCATTGGAGTACTGATTGGAGTACATGTTGTCATACACATTTTCTTCAATAAATCCAAAGCATATTTTTGTTGAGATAAAAAATTCCCTCCTTAGATCTTGACACTTCAATACCTAGAAAATATTTGAAGTAGCCAAGATCTTTCATTTCAAACTCTCTAGCAAGATGACTTTGAAATGCTTTCTTTTCTTCTGGATCATTCCCAGTTACCATCATATCATCAACATACACAATAAGAGATGTGATGGCATCCTTGTTATATTTTAGGAAGAGAGTATGATCTGAGTTGTTTTGCTTGTATTCGATAGATTTCATAAAATTTGTGAACCTTCCAAACCACGCCTTCGGGGACTGCTTCAAACCATATAGGGATTTTTTCAGTTTACATACTTGTTTGCATCCTTTGTTTTGCATAATACATCCAGGTGGTCATTCCATATATACTTATTCTTGGAGATCTCCATGCAAAAATGCATTTTTAACATCAAACTAATATAAGGGCCAGTCAAGATTCACAGCGAAAGATGGTAGAATCCGAATAGTATTGATTTTGGCCACTGGTGCGAATGTCTCCATATAATTGATCTCGTAGGTTTGAGTATATCCTTTGGCGACAAGCCTTGCTTTGAACCTTTCAATGGTACCATCGGCTTTATATTTAATGGTAAATACCCACCTGCATCTGACTGGTGTCTTTCCTACAGGTAGGTCAACCACTTCCCATGTTGAATTCTTTTGGAGGGACCTCATTTCTTCATTAATGGCTTCTTTCCACTTAGGATCTTTCAAGGCTTCCTGCACACTATTAGGAATAGATATAGCAGATAATTGATTCACAAATACTTCATTTGGCTTAGACAATCTATGATAAGACACAAAATTATGCATGGGATACTGAGATTTAGAGGTGAGAAGAGGTTCATAATTGATTCTAGGTTTTTCTCTTGTGGTTCGATGAGGTAGCACTCTTAGTTGAGTTTCAGAACTTACCTAAGGCTCAAACATAGACTCGAACTCAAAAGGAAATTGATCCATTGGTACATTATGAAGGGGGGAAGATGTTGGTTGAGACTTTGGTTGCATCACTTCCATCTGGTCTTGTTTGTCTCCATCCTGTGAAGATGTCGGCTGAGACTCTGGTTGCATCACTTCCATCTGGTCTTGTCTGTCTCCATCCTGTGAATCATGCTCATTTGTATAATTTTGAAGTTCACTTTTGTAATATGAATACTTACCACTTGTAGTATCTAAAATATCCAAATGATGATTAAGGGTCTGCAATTCAATCCTGTTCTCCCCCTGAATTGAAGATTCGGGAGTAGAATAATAAATGTGATCTTTATAAAATACCATATCAAGAGTGACATACAATTTATGAGAGGGAGGATGATAACAACGATAACCTTTTTGATGTTGAGCATAACCAAAAAGACACACTTAAGAGCTAGGGGTTCCAATTTATTTCTCAATGGCTTATGGAGATGAACAAAGGCTACACACCCGAAAACTCTAGGTGGCAGATTTGGCACAGCATGTGAACTTATAGTTTCATGAAGTACACTCAAGAGTGTCTTAAATAGTAACACACTTGAGGGTATTCGGTTGATAAGATAAGTTGGAGTTGTGATGGCTTCACCCCAATAACTAGCCGACATATGAGCTTCAAACAAGGAAGCACGAACAACCTCAAGAAGGTGGCAGTTCTTTCGCTCTACAACCCCATTTTGTTGAGGGGTGTATGGACAAGTAGTTTGATGACTAATACCATGATCATCTAGATATTCTTTCAAACCTTGATTAACAAATTCTCCACCATTGTCACTACGGAGAGTTTGTATTGTAGAATGGTACTAAGTGGCTATCATTTTGTGAAATTGTTTGAATAGTGAACTAACTTCACTTTTTGAGTTCATTAAGCCAATCCACGTCATCTGGGTGTGATCATCAATAAAAGAAATAAACCACTGTTTATCACTCAGATAAGCTATATTTGTTGGACCGCATACATCAGAGTGGATAATCATAAAGGGTGTTGGACTCCTATTCATGCTTATTTGAAATGGAACACGATGGCTTTTAGCCAATTCACATACCTCACACTTAAAATCTAAAATAGATAATCTAGCAAATAGTTTTGGAAACATTTTCTTTAAATAACCAAAAGATGAGTGACCCAACCTTTTATGCCATAACCAAATATCTTTTTTTGTAGATTTATTCACGGAGAATGCTTGAGCTAACTGATGAGAACTCTTTGGCTTCAGATCAAGGTAATAGAGTTTCCCCCTTCTAGTACCATAACCAATTGTCTTCCGAGTTCGAATGTCCTTGAACACATAATAGTTAGGCCAAAAAATATAATACAATGCAAAGTGTGAGTTATTTGAGCTACTAATAATAAATTATGATTGAGTGTTGGAACAACTAATACAGAATCAAGACTCAGATATTCAAAGAGGGTGATGGAACCTTCTCCAATAACGTGAGAGGGTGTACCATTTTCTGTAGATACGATATGTTGTTCAGATGGTTTCAACATGATGATTATTATGGTCCCTAACCATGGACCTCGTCACTTGACGAAGGGAGAGATTGTCAAGAGGAGTGGGGGGTGAAACAGGGAGGCCTATCTTGCCTGGGCGCCCTATGTTGGCGAGAGTGAATGGAAGAAGGGATGGATTGGGGGAATGAGATCAGGCTCGTCAAGGGGAGACCTGTACCCTTGGGTTCATCAAGCAGAATGCCGATCCTAGGGTTCGTTGGAGGAGAACACCGATCCTTTTCTGAATGACATTCTACTTGCTTCATTCAATTCCGTGAGCCCACTTAAATGCTAATCACGCCAAAGAATCCGACTTATAGTTTTACAAGAATGCCATCGCCGGATCTACATTTTGCCACATAATTAAATAAAGTAATTTATTAATGCTAAGGTACTTGAATGTCCTTCTGAGTTACCTACTCACCCATGTCTCCTTTGGATGACTCGTCCCGCTATGGAGTCCACAACATCACTCCCCCCTTAGAGAAAGAGCTTGTCCTCAAGTTCGAAGGTAGGGTAGACTTGATGAAATACGTCAAAATCCTCCCAAGTGGCCTCCGTAGCATTTGTGTGGGTCCATTAAACTAGTACTTCTCTCCTATTCTGATTTTTTCGAGCACCCAAATTTTTTGTCGGAGTGAGAGAAACTTTGTCGTCCTGTAAAGAGGAAATGGAGGGTGGTTCTGGTCCTTTGAATTGCTTGAGGAGAGAGACATGAAAAACATTGTGAAGCATGGACTCCGGAGGAAGCTGCACTTCTAGGTGACCTGGCCAACTCTGGATAATGTTGAAGGGCCAAAAATATTTGGGAACAAGCATGTGCCGATTTCCCGCAATTGAGTTTTGATAGTAAGAGTGTAGACAGAGCCACACTATATAACTCGGATTGTATATAACATCGCGGTGGCCCTGATCATAATAGACTTTCATGCGTGCTTGAGCTTTCCTAAGCCGTTCGACAACATATTCCAGCAATTGATCCCAATCCATAAGAGCTTGGTCAACTGCCTCCACTTTGGTTGAACCCTGAACATAAGAAAGAAAACGAGGGGGATCCCTGCCATATAATATATGGAATGGTGTCTCCAGTAAGGCCATGTGGAAGGAGGTATTGTAGCAATACTGCGCCCAAGGAATGCATTCCACCCACCGTTTAGGACTGTCTCCCACAAAACACCATAAATATATTTCAATGGTACAGTTCACTACCTCCGTTTGGCCATTTGATTGAGGGTGACATGCGGAGGAATATTTTAGTTTGGCCCCACATGACCTGAAAAGGTCTCTCCTGAAGTGGCTTGTAAAGACTACTTCCCGATCACCTACAATGGATTCCGGAATGCCGTGAAGGCGAACAATATTGGAGAAGAACACTTGTGCTACGGTCGCCGCTGTGTAAGGGTTCTCTAATGGAATGAAGTGTGCATATTTTGAAAATCTGTCGGCCACCACAAAAAGAATAGCCTTCCCTCCATGACTTAGGAAGGCCCTCAATGAAATCCATAGAAATGTCCAACCAAACCTGTGTGGGAAGTTCGAGTGGTTGCAGCACCCCCTCATTATCTGCCTTTTTCCTCTGACACACTTGACAAGCAGCAGCCACATACATTGCAATTGTGGATTTCATACCTTCCCAATAAAAATTCCCGCGAATCCGCTGTAATGTTAAGCACCTAGCCAATACTACCCAAAAAATGGCCTTTTAGGAGCGGAAGGCATAGATACTTAACCCCAGGACCAAAACAATACAGTCACCTTCACGAGCCGACGTCCACGACGGCTCAGCTATCAACGCATGGGCCCACCACGACGACTTAACACATAGCGATGAAGTCCACTGTTACATAGTCACCTGCGTCTGGGTCAACGTGATAGCCCACGCTGGGAGTCAATCTTGTGACGTAGTGCTTGCTCTGATACCAAATTGTTATGGTCCCTGACCATGGACCTTGTGACTCGACGAAGGGAGAGATCGTCAAGAGGAGCAAGGGGTGAAACAGGACGACCTGTCTTTGTTTGGCACCCTATGTTTGCGAGAATGAATGGAAAAAGGTATGGATTGAGGGAATGAGATCAGGCTCGTCAAGGGGAGACCTGTACCCTTGGGTGCATCAAGGAGAACACCGATCCTAGGGTTCGTTGGAAGAGAACAACGATCATTTTCTGAATGAAATTCTACTTTCCTTCATTCAATTTCGTGAGCCCACTTAAAGGCTAATCACGCCAAAGAATCCGACTTATAGTTTTACAAGAATGCCATAGCTGGCTCAAAATTTTACACATAATTAAATAAAGTAAATTTATAAATGCTAAGGTACTTGAATGTCCTTTTGAGTTACCAATTCACCCGTGTCGCCTTTGAATGACTCGTCCCGCTATGGAGTCCACAACAGTGATTGTCAAAGGTCATATGATCAGTAGCACCAGAATCAATTATCCATTCACTATTTCTACTAGGAGTGGAAGTATTAAAAACCTTACCAGACGTAGCAGAGGTGGAGGGTTCTGCTACTGCAACAGAAGCATGATTATTTGGTTTGGTGTTCCTTTTGCGAGGCCCTTTAGTAGGATCCCACCATTCTAGATACCCAATAAGTTCATAACATCTTGATTTTGTATGCCCAATCTCACCACAGTGAGTACAAATACGCTCTAGTTTTGATTCCTTCAACATGATGCAAGAATATCGGTAGATCGGTGATGATCACCCAAAAATTATTGGTCCGGTCCGCTGTCTGTTTGTTGGCAAATGTCGGGAGTTTGGGAGGGGGCAGTTTTGTGTTACAATGACGACCGAATAGAAACACAAACAATGTCTTCTTCGGTCATGGAGTAGATCTGCTTTGTTTTTTTTTCGATGACAGATTTGCAAATCTATTCTTCGGCTACGGGAGAGACTATGGGACAAAGCTTTCGCTTTGTTCTTCGGTGACGAGAAGGAGAGGGAGCAGGATTCTCCTGCTCTGACATCAAGTTAAAAATAATACTTCAATTTCAGTCATATTTTCTCATTCACATCATCGGCTTAAATAGCCTTTTTACAAAATAAACATGGAAAAATTATGAGTGATTAACGGGATTACACAATCACCAGATTCACAGAATATTTACAACTATGTCTTACCTAGGCACCCTATGTTGGCGAGAATGAATGGAAGAAGGGATGGATTGAGGGACTAAGATCAGGCTCGTCAAGGGGAGACTTGTACCCTTGGGTTCATCAAGGAGAAAGACGATCCTAGGGTTCATTGGAGGAGAACACCAATCCTTTTCTGAATGACATTCTACTTGCCTTCATTCAATTCCATGAGCCCACTTAAAGGCTCATCACGCCAAAGAATCCAACTTATAGTTTTACAAGAATGCCATCACTGGCTCTACATTTTACCACATAATTAAATAAAGTAAATTTATAAGTGCTAAGGTACTTGAATGTCCTTCTGAGTTACCAACTCACCCACGTCGCCTCTAGATGACTCGTCCCGCTATGAAGTCCACAACATCATTTCCCCCTTGCAGAAAGAGCTTGTCCTCAAGCTCGAAGGTAGGGTAGACTTGATGAAATACGCCAAAATTCTCCCAAGTGGCCTCCATGGCATTTGTGTGCGTCCACTGAACTAGTACTTCTCTCCTATTCTGATTTTGTCGAGAGCCCAAATTTTTTGTCAGAGTGAGAGAAACTTTGTCGTCCTCAATCGGGGGTAAAGAGGAAATGGAGGGTGGTTCTAGTCCTTTGAATTGCTTGAGGAGAGAGACATGAAAAATATTGTGAAGCTTGGACTCTGGAGGAAGTTGCAGCTTATAGGCTACCTAGCCAACTCTCTAGATAATGTTGAAGGGCCCAAAATATTTGGGAGAAAGGTTGAGCCGATTGCCCGCAATTGAATTTTTACAGTAAGACTGTAGACGAAGCCACACTATATCACCCACATTGTATATAACATCGCGGTGGCCCTTATCATAATAGACTTTCATGCATGCTTGAGCTTTCCTAATTCGTTCGACAACATATTCCAGCAATTGATCCCAATCCATAAGAGCTTGGTCAACTGCCTCCACTCTGGTTGAACCCTTAACATGAGAAATAAAACGAGGGGGATCCTTGCCATATAGTATCCGGAATGGTGTCTCCACTAAGGCCATGTGGAAGGAGGTATTTTAGCAATATTGCGCACAAGGAATGCATTCCACCCACCGTTTAGGACTGTCAATGCATCAAGGCACAGGAAAATACATCCCAGGAGAAGCATCTATCCAATATTTGGATCTGAAGGAAGAGTGTAGAACTCCATTGGCCTAGCTTCCATTTAAAGCCAATTGTGTTTGTAAGGAGACTTGCGTATTACAGTTTCATAGAATGAAACAATTGGAGGAGAAACAATGATTTCAGCTCCACCCATGAAGTAATCTTGCATATCCTTAAGGCAGATCTCAAAATGGAGGTCTCCAGCTACAATATTTACACCACCCTCTACAATTGTACAAACAACCATATGATCTGACTTGGCCAGCCATTTCAAACCTTCAACAAGCTTGGGAAGATCTGAAGCAACTCTACATTGGACAACAATATGCACAACAAGGGACACAGAGAACTTCAGGGCTCGAAATGGGTGAGCAACTACTTCTTTCTCACCAGTCAAAGTAGCAGTAATGAACTGAACCAATCCAACCAAAGACTCTGTTTTTCCACAAGGAACTACTTCAGCAAACTCAGGCTCTGTCCCCATCCAAATGACAGTTCTCTGGACGTTTTTCACATATAAGTCATTTTGCTGGCCTTGTGCATAATTTGGACCCATAATTCTGACCTTCATACTAGTGCAGAATTTGCCAGTAAAGGGACGCCCAAAGGCAAAAAATTGACCTTTATTAGAAGCAGGAATCATCTTAGAAACATAAAGGATAAGTGGACCATCCAGAGCACAGTTGCTTCCAGGTTTCCCAAGTACTGCTACAGTACCACCCGTCATGTACTCATAACCATGATCACCACCCCTTCAACCACATCTTTAGCCCCATTGTTACGCACACAAAACCTCCCAACAGCAGTGCCATTCATAATTTGCACCAATTCCAGAAAACCCAAACTGCTATTCAATAAATGACAGTATTCCCCTTTGCCTGCCGGGCATTTCATCAAACCATTGCCCGTCCTCTTTCAATTTTCTTATCACCTCTGAAATAGCTCCAACCTGACTATCTAGTGGAACCCATTTCTGCACTGTAATAGCAGCAACCAGTGGACACTTCGTCCTACTGTTCAACCCAGCCACAAAAAAATCATACATCAAGTCATCCACTCTCTTTGCCGTGGGAGAATTTTTTAAGAAGTATGAAATAAAGTGACTGGTATTTGAATTTGCATCTTCCTCATTGACATGTGAAGTGTCTCCGGATTTATCCAGTATGCTATCTTGTGTACACAGGAATTGGTAAATAGATTTCTTCAAACCATCATAGCCCCAACGGTAATCAATATGGGAAGCATAATCAGGGTCTGAGGAAATATTTTCACCATCATCTTAAGGCTGATTTATACCTGGATAATACACTGCACTCCTCCTACAACAGATAATTGCAGCAAAATCTATTGGCTGGAATTTACCAGACTTAAGAAAATTAATTGTTTCAAAAATTGGCATTGCAGTAGAAAGAGCAAATCCTGTGAATCTTACCCTTGGAGAATCTTACTTGCCAGCCTTTAAAACACATAACAGTCTCAAGTTCTCAATAACCACGTCTTTCCCTTCATATCCATGATTAAAACCTTGTACAGGATCAGGTGCACAATATCTAATATGATTAATACGCTGAGATTTGCATTGCTTGCTAATTGTGAATGCCTGAGGACAGTACCAAGGTATGTAGTGAGGTGTGAACTGGTTGTATCCGCCTTGTTCAAGTGACTGTGTTGCACCCTTGAAATCCTTCACAAATTGTACCAGCATGTCACACTTAGGCCCATGCTCATCATTGCTACTGGCCCACAATTCATACTCCACCCGATCATCTGGGTGGGGCACTGTTTCAGTCCAGTCAAGGTTCACATTAACCATTTCCCCACTGGCAATAGCCTTCTGTGTAGAACCAAGAAATCTATCTCCATACTTTGCAGAACCAAGAAATGACAAATTTAACTTACTATGCTGTGAATCTTCTATCACAATAGGGCCCATAGAACTACCTGTTATGATAGCATATATACCACTCAACACATTTATCAAGTTCACTGCAAAAACCTTGCATGAAGTAAGTAGACAAAACTCAGAAAACAATTGGTTCAACTTCTCATAATCTATGTTGTCAACCATGTTCTTCAAGTACAGGTTCACCCGTTGGTACTTGTCTATAGTCGCCTTATAAATCTTCTCAAACTGTCCCTTCAATCCCATCTCCCTTTCTGATTTCTTCAGAGCCTTCCCAAAATACCACTCGTTGTCATCAATTTTTTTGTCATGAAGCCCCTCAACGGCAAGAGCAGCATCTGCTGCATTCTCAAAATTAACCAATCCAAAACATTGGAATTTCCCATCCATCTCTCATTACTACAGACATGGGACACAAAAAATTAAGCCCCCAATATCCAATTTGACAACGGACATACGCACAGGGACTGTACTCATCAACAGAAAAACAAAGCCCCCCAAAAAAAAAATCTTCGCAAGCCCCATACAACTTTTTCTACGTATACTGTCATCCTTAGAAAAATTTCACCTCGAAATTCATACACCCAAGCCGGAATCCCAGCAATTGGGCACTGGTTCTCTGCTTCACGGAACTGAGAAGCTCCATCCCCAATTTTTGAGCAATGTTGCTACTGCTCAGGCCTTTGGAGCCCCATCAACCCCATGGAACAACCGATTTCACCTAAAAGTCGACGGCGGTTCGGAAACTTACCCCCGAAGGCGATAAAATTTTGTTTCCGCTGGGCTACCAAGGGCGAGATTGAGCGGAAATTTGTCCGACGGAGCCGTCGGAGTCTCCTCCTTCTCCGGTGGCGGACAACAGCCCATTGGGGCTTCTCCGCTTGGAGATTTTCTGAGACAGAGGGCTCTTGGAAACATTTCCTGGTCAGAATAGTCGCCGAAAAATTTTCCTTTCTCCTATTTAAAATCGAGTGTTGCTTGTTGTGAGCCTCGTTGCTGTGATTTTGGAATTTCTGGGTCCCCTTGCCCTGCTCAGGAATTTTGCATATGACTTCCCTGCTCGGAGATTGCCATTTTCCCCAATTTTAGATTGGTGGTCGCACCCAATACCAACGACGTTGTGGCAGAAAACCCTTCTAATTTCCTCGAAGCTTGGTCCCCGCTGTTCGGCTCGGGATTTTCCTATGTCTTCTATTCGGAAAGATGTATGGCGTCCAGTGGGAAAGGGTTTGATGCCGAACCCCATTCGGGATTTTTCGACTAGGGGTGTGCTGAATACCCTTCTGATTTCGGAATTTCTGAATCCCCAAATTTGGATGTCACCGCCGCTGGAGATATAGAAGGCTCTCTGATTTCTTGCTTCTCCTGCCCGTTCGAGATAGCGTCACGATCAATTGCCTCTCGTTCAGTGTTTATTTTGTGCTCGGAGATTTGAGATCGTATGACCTTTTCTGCGGTAGCCAATTGCTTCCTTGCATAATTTTTTTTAATGTAAGCTACACGTCATTCACGTATTATTTCCATGTAAGTTCTTCTGCCAATTCTCTGTACAATTTTCTACGCATGGCCATCCATTCTTCAAGGGATAATTCTCTGCACATGGCAATCCATTCTTCTAGGGAATGGATCATTGTGTTCCTGCTCTGATACCAGTTGTTATGGTCTCGGATCTGACACATGATTCGTAGGGAGGAAGAAGAGGAAGGCGAAGATTAAGCCAAAGGAAAGCTTGAAAACCATAGGTTCGTTAAGGAGAACGCACACCCCTGACCTCATTGAGGTGAACTCAAAACCCTATTTAACTTAAAATCAATGTTTCTCTTTCTCATTACTCTTACCCCTTATATAGGGTTCAACCATACAGGGTTTAAGATAAAATATTACAAAAATACCCCTATAAATGAAATATTCCAAAAATACCCATGTGGCCTAAAAATGAAATAAAATAAAGTATATTAAAGAAAAACAATTAAAATAATAATGCTATTGCATGCATGACACAACATATATGAGGGAAAGCAGCCATGTGTGGAATTTAGGACTCCTTCATATTGATCTCGAGCCAAAAAGGGAGACGAAGAAGGAGAGGAGAAGAGAAGAAGAGAGAAAGGAGAGAAGAGGAGAGGAGTGAATTCAATTTGTGTTTTGAGTTTGAAAGAGATTCCATTTTGATGTAGTAGAAATCGGTTGAGTGGTGATCAACCGAGCACCTATGAAAGCCAAATCATAGAAGCGCTTGACTGAATTTATCAAACCAGGCCCGAGGGGACTATTTAAGCCCATATAAAGATTTCTTTAACCGGCATATATCCTGTGGTTGGATCATATAAATTTTTTCACGTATATCACCTTTTAAAAATGCATTTTTTACATCAATCTGATATACTAGCTAGGATGAGTAAGCAGCAATAGAGAGGATGATACATATTGAGTTCAGTTTTGCAACCGGAGAGAAAGTCTCTTCATAATCTATCACATATCAATGAGTATAACCTTTTTCCATAAGGTGTGATTTAACACGAGCAACCAACCCATCTGGGATGTGTTTCACCAAAAAAATCAACTACAACCAACCGGTCTTTTTCCTTTTTGGGAGTGATGCCAATGTCCATGTATGATTTTTATATAATGCATGCATTTCTTCGTCTATAACGGCCTTCCATCTCGGATGCTTTAGGGCCTCCTGATAGGATTTTGGTATGGAAACAAATTAAAGAGAAGCAAGAAACTGAATACACTCATAAGATAAGCGATGTAAAGGCAAAAAATTGGCAATTGGATGAGACGTAGTGCAAGAACGGTTTTCCTTTCATAACGCAATAGGCCGAATATCAAATTCAGGCCCAAACATAGGAGGAGAAAGACTTACCTCAAGAAGATCGGACAACTCCACAGGTGAGGAGACGGCCGGTGCTTATGGGGGTTGAGTAATATCTTCTTTAAACGGCACAAGCGGGCATGGAGTGGTTGGAGGAAATGTAAACCCTAGAGGAGCCTCAAGTGAGGAGTAGAAGGAAGTACCTTCAAAGAAAGTCACATCCCGAGATACCATCAACCTCCAAAGTGTAGGATTATAAAAAATATATCATTTCTGAGTTCGAGAAAACCCCAAATAAATACACCTCATAAATCGATGATCAAGTTTACTTTAATGTGGTGAAGTATCATGAACAAAACATGTGCAACCAAATACTTTAAGAGGAAGAGAAAACTGATTTTACCATGAAACAAAATAGAATACAAAGTTTGATTTCCAAGTACTAATGAAGGTAACCTATTGTTGAGAAAGTATGTTGTAAGAATAGCATGAGGGCAATAAAAGTAGGGTACATTCATAGAGTAGAGGAGGCCTCGAGCAATTTCAAGGAGGTAAAGATTCTTTCTTTCAGCAACACCACTTTGTTGAGGGGTATAGGCACATGATGTTTGTTGAAGAAGCCTATTACCCTCACAAAATGATTTAAACTCATTAGACAAATATGCCTTAGCATTATTGAATCTAAGGATTTGATTTTTTTCAAAAATTTCTATAGAAACATTGCATGAATGTTTTTAAAAATAGAAAGAATTTCAAATCATTCTTTAAACAAAAATAACCAAGTCACTCGGGTAAAATCATCCAAAAAAATAATAAGACATTGAATCTGAGAAATGTTAGAGATCTTTAAAGGGCCCCATACATCAGAATGTATTAATACAAACGGAGCAGTACTAGTAGTTGTAAGATGAGGAGAATATGTACTCCTAACATGCTTACTTAATTGACATGCCTCACAATTGAAATTAGATAAAGATTTTAGAGATATAACTAAAGAATGAAGTGACGAGGTAGATGGATGACCAAGCCGGTTGTGCCACAGTTGAGCCTCGGATGTAGTGGAAAAAATAGCAGCTACTAGTAAAAGAGTAAAATAGTATAAACCCCCTTTTTCATGGCCGCCACCAATCACCTAGTTTGTAGTTAGATCCTAAAATATAATCGAAGATGGTGAGAAGGTGACAAAACAATTCAATTGTTTGGTTAATTGACTACCAGAGAGAAAATTTAATGGAAATTGAGGAACAAATAACACATCTGAGAGGAATAGACGTGATAAGAGAGGAAGAACCCTTGCCAAGCACTTGGTTTGGGAACCATTAGCAATAGTGAAAAATTTATGTGGAAGACATAGAGATAATGAATGATGCATGTCTTTGTTACCTAACAAGTGTTTGGAAGCCCGGGAGTCAATTATCCAAGAGGAAGGGGTTGAAGCGAAAGAAAGCATACCTGACGCAATGATAGTGGCAGTAGTAGGGCCTGGTGGAGTAGAGGATTGATTGAATAATGATTCCAACTTCTGAATTGCAGCATAGTCTTCCGCAGACACATTCTTGGAATGAGAATCAGTCCCTTCATCCTTTTTCTTAACATTAACTGAGGTTGGATTGGTTGTTGCCCAATCAGGCTTGCCATGGAGTTTCCAGCATGAATCCACAAGGTGGTTCTAATCAGCATAGTGCGTGCACAATTGAGGCTCAGTGCGGGAATGGGTCAGACCCGTTCAACCACCTCTATTGCGGCCTACTCTTGTATTTCTGCCGCATCCTAGAAATGGGGATGATGTGCCCTGATTACTAGAGAACATAGTTGATGGAGAACCAATAAGAGGAGAGGGATCAGGAATCCGTAACAAGGTAGCACTAATGTCAACAAAAGAGGGAAGGGCAGAACAACAAAGAAGTTGAGTCTTAGCCACCTCTAGATACGACTTAATATTGGTAAGGCAAATAGGCGCTGCCAGTGCCTCGCGCTATTTTTCTTGAACAAAAATGTCGATAGAGTATGGTTGAGTAATTTTCCAATCTTGGAGAAGGCCACAAAACCAAGCCAAAAACTCATGAATATTCTCTCCTTGTTTGGTAGCCAGCATACTTTGGAAAACATCATATACTCTTTGCAAGGAGGCGGTACTGGAATAGAGATTAACACATGTGTCCCAAATATCCATGGATGTTTCCAAGTGGACCACATTGTTAGCGACATGCTCTTCCATGCGGTTAATAAGCCAACCGATAACCATGTTATCATTTTTGACCCATTTACGGTAGACTTCATCTTCTTCATCAATTGGAGGAAGGATTTGGATAACATGACTAAGAAGGTCACGAGTAATGAGAACCCTCCGTACCGATTGCAACTACCTGAGGTAATTGTAAATACCTCATAGTGGAATTGTAGTAATTCAGAGTATATCACTCTTATTACTCATATGTCCACTCTCCATGTTGACACAAATCAACTAGTGAGGTCAATTTTCAAAGGGGCTCAAATAACAATTACACAATGTAATTTGAAGCACCCGTAGACCAAATTAGCCTCCAAAAATAAGTAGAGAATATTTTCTCGAGAATAAGCACCAAATCATGGAAAAATTGATGTTTTTGTCAAGAACCACTACTTAACTTCTCTTATATTTATTAAAAAAAAATAGAGAGAAGAGAATAGATGCCACTCTTATCCTTAATCCAAACTCAACCACAAAACTGAGAGCAACTTTAGACAAGGCATTTCTTGGCAAACCAAGAGCAATTTCTTGGCAAAATAAATTCCAACTCATTGGAATACTTCAACACAAAAAAAGATTTAATTGTTGAAGTTCAAACCCAAAAATAATAGGGATAAGTGAGTGTTGGAATTTCATCAAACATATAACGGTTATCCATCAACATAACACTCCTATGAGTAACATTGGATCATAGAATTGACAGCAACATATGCTGGAATCTCATATCATCAATGTTTGATTCCCATTACATAAAGGTAACTGAATCCAAATAACAAACAGAAAAAAAAACCTTTGATCAATCATGTAATTTTGCCACAAGATGATCGAGACTACAACATCCTTTTAATCATACAAGATAAATCTTCACAATGTTTATGAAGATTATCTTTGTTGATTTTCATGACTCCATGGATTTAGCTCATGGATAAAGAGGAGAGAACCCCATTGGGAGAAAAAATGAGGAAGAAGGGTTATGGACTTGATGATTCCTAACCCTCCATTTGAAGCTCTATTTATAGATATATGAAACTATTGTATTACAATAATACCTCTGAACTTAGGGTTTAGGGCTTAGGGTTTTAACCCTAAAACATTAACTTGATTACATAAATGCCATCTCTATGAGATGACCCTTTATTTACCATCCTGCCATCCATGTATGTGGGCCTATGGGCCTTCTCCTTGATCTGTGGGCCTTGAGGCCTTCTTCTATATCTATTGGTTGCATGGGTCTTCCTTGGTCTTATGGGCTTGAGCCTATCGTCTAATACACTTGGATATGTGAGTCTTCCTTGGTCGTGTGGGCTTGGGCCCTGTCTTCCAACACTCCCCCTCAAGTTGGGGGTGAGAGAACAACATGAACTTCCAACTTGTTGCAAATGATGTATAATTTTTTATTTTTTTTTGTATAATATGCCTTCATCTTCCAACATTCCCCCTCATGCTAGTGCTCTCATTCATTAGGCCCAACTGGTATAATATCAGTGAGAGTAAATCACTCTTAGCTGCTAAGACATTACTCTGAAGTGTCCACCTCCACCACCGTGTCCCTCCACAGGACAATGAATCTCAAGTGGTAGAGTAATATATGATATTAATGGGGAGAAGTAACATAAATATAATAATAAGTTCCTCTGTCATGGACTTCCAACCACAACAATGTGATATTTTTTACAGGGATGAAGGTCCTCTGTCATGGACTTCCAACCACAAATAATTTTGATATTTTTTTACGGGGATGAAGTTCCTCCTTCATGGACTCCCAAACACAAATAATTTTGATATTTTTGACGGGGATGATGGACTCCCAACCATAAATAAATTTGATTTTTTTTACGGGGATGAAGTTCCACATGGACTCCCAACCACAAATAAATTTGACTTTTTTTACAGGGATGAAGTTCCTCCGTCATGGACTCCCAACTACAAAAAAATTGATATTTTTGATAAGGATGAAGTTCCTCCGTCATGGACTCCCAACTACAAATAATTTTGATATTTTTTACGGGAACAAATAAATAATGGTATGAGGCTACCTCTTTTTCAATAATAATGTCTCATCAAAAGAGACACAATAGCAGCTGCCAAAATGGGCTTGGTCCCATTTAACACGACCCAAAATAATCCTTGTAAAATAACCATGAAATAGTCCAATGCACATATCTAGACCAAATAATATGCTGACCAAGGAATAATCTGTCAATTCATAAAAAATAATAATCCAGCCAGAGAAAAAATTACTGAGTCTTGCCAAAATATGTATAAACTTGGGCACGTATATCAAGGTAAAAAATATGTGACCCGAGTCAAGTTGACCCAGACCTGAGTTGACCTAGTCCAGGTTGACCCGAGTTGACTAGGTCTGGCTTGTGCAGGAGTAGTACCCTCACGTTGCTGGATCCCTGGCTCGCTAGTCCGAGTTGGACGGGCCAGGGCACTGATTTAAGTTTCCTAACTTAGGAAACTTGAATAAGGCAACAATGCCTTCTTCCTCGAGCAAAGAGACAAAAAACATGTGATGCAGCCAAGAAAGTTTCGGCTTCTAGCCAGAGAAGAAAGATACGGAACTTTATAAACCAAGAGATCGTCGTTAGATGACATCTTTCCACATAGCAAGTTTATGAAATGGAGGGAGTAGCAACGGATATCTCGGCTGAAACGAAGCTCGATGGAAACAGAGCTCGGATCTGTTGGAGGAAACTTTTTGATAGCAATGTAAGGCCCAAAAGAGTTCCTCCAAAACGGAAATAATTCTGGCGCAAGCATCCAATAGAGTGGTTGTGGTGGGCGGAGCATAAATAGCCAGTGAAGTTAAGCAAGGTTCCCTGAACACAGGCCAGACCACCAGGGTTCGCCTCTCCCGTCCCCATCAACGAGCGGTTGTCAGTCTCCCCGGGACCGACTTCTCCTATCAGCGACCAGACGCTGCACCGTTGTAGCTACAGGTATTTTGGTGGCGCGGTGTTCAACAGTCAGCTTTTGATGACCTTCACTCGTCTCTCTATCTCGCTGCTCTCATCGCCTTCACAAACAAGGCTTATGCGGAACAAGATCTATTGTCGCCCTTATGCTCCTTGTAATTGCTATCTTCTCATTATAGTTATGGAAGCAGTGTTAGCTTTCTCATACTGAAGCAAAGGGAAGACAACGACTAATCCCAGAGGTAGACACTCTACCAATCAATAACAATGGGAAGAAATTTGTAGACTGCTAGTGTGAAGAAGGAGGATCAAATGAATTGGATTAGAGCAACAAGAGTTGTTTGGATCATGAGTAATCTGAGGAGATATAATAATCTATATAACAAAGAATAATCAACCAAAGGAAGAAGGTAGTAATATGAGCAAGGAAGGCAATACGATTTAACGAAAGGAAGCAAAAAAAAAAAAAAAAACTACGCACATGTTTTAAGAGATAAAAAAATTCTAACAACGGACGAGAATGAACTTTGAAAACCCATAGTTGGAGTCCTGAAAATCAAAGTTCTGATACCATGTTGATTTTCAGGACTCCATGGATTTAGCTCATGGAGAAAAAGGTGAGAAACCCATTGGGAGAAAACTGGACGAAGAAAGGTTATGGACTTGATGATTCCTAACCCTCCCCCTAAAGCTCTATTTATAGATTTATGAAACTATTGTATTACAATAATACCCCAGAACTTAGGGTTTTAACCCTAAAACTTTAACTTAATTGCCATCTCTATGAGATGACCCTTTATTTACCCTCTTGCCATCCATGTATGTGGGCCTATGGGCCTTCTCCTTGATATGTTGGCCTTGAGCCCATCTTCTTTATCTCTTGGTTGCATGGGTCTTCCTTGGTCTTATGGGCTTGGGCCCATCTTCTAATACACTTGGATATGTGAGTCTTCCTTGGTCGTGTGGGCTTGGGCCCTGTCTTCCAACAATCTTGACTTGACGTGAATCAAGAATTCAAGAAGATGGAAAAAATTGAAACCGTAAATAGAGAATATGAAAAAAATCCAGATTTTACCTATATATTCATGGCAGAACTCCTTCTATAAACAACTTATTGAATAGATGGCATTAGTACTTTAATAGGGATTGTAACCCCTATGCTCTGATACCATGTAGAAGTTAGGACCCCATGAGAATGACTCTAGGTTAACATGGATGAAGAAGGAGAGAAGAGAAAGAAGAGGGAGAAAGGAGAAGGACGTTAGAGAAGAGAGTTTATATTAAGGAAAGGAAAGAATGAGTCAAGGGAGAAGAGAGGGTGGCTGGACGATTTCTCAAAGAGAGAAGGCAAATGCCTTACCTCTTAGCCAATGCTCTTATTTACAGTGTTACAAAGCCCTTAGGGTTACAACTCAATAGATTGAAAGACATACTAAAACAATTTATTTACATCTTCATGTCATCCTTATGGAACATACCATAAATAACCACTTTGCCACTCTTTTGACTTGTGGGCTTGAGCCCATCTTTCAACAAACTATAAAACACATTGTCAAGTGATGAACATATGTTGTTATGAATATTTGTTTCAAACAATTTCTTCATTTAGAATCTATTAGGGATGAAATTAAAGTCTTTCGTCAATATTATTTTCTATCAAAAAACGTTGTTGTCATTGTCAAAATTTCTAATGAAGAAGATATCTTCTAGTCTTTAAAAGATCAAAAACATTTCACCTTTATAACTATTTAAATAGTAAACTTTGACTATTGTTGTAAAAAATCTTGAAATGATGAATTGCTTTCTTTTTCAATTTTTTGTGGCAAACTTTTATTTTTGTCACTAAAATATCTTGCAAATGGATTGGATTGAAATTTTCGCCACAATATTTTTTATGAAGCACTAAGTTTTTAAGAAATTGTTTTTTCAAAAAACTTTTTTTCTGTTCTTTGCCATTTCTTCATGCTATATCAAATGTTATTTCTATCTTTTAAAAGGTATAGTGTGGCTGTGCTTCTTGTCGATTGACTTTTCTGGGTCTTTCTCTACTTTTTAGTTATTCATTGGGCATGCATGACATTGTAGTGCAGGAAATATGGAGGTGGACCAATAAAACTAGAAGTGGCATCAAACCGATCCGCTTTACGAATAGCTTAAGCTCGCTCAGATTTGGCTTGGTTCAGTTCAATTCTAAAATATTTTGAATCGAGTTCGAACAACAGTTAATGCTCGCTTAAGTAATTGAGCCGAACTCAAGTGAGCTGCGATGAGGTTCGCGATCTTGCGAGACGGCTTGGTTACGAAATAAATCCCCTTTCGCCATTTGAGACTCGACAACAACAAAAGGGGAGCTTCGTTTTCACTTTCAATTTTGATTTTGAACTCTTTCGAAATCAAAACTCTCAGTCTTAGAAACTCTCTTTCGAAACTTTCGAGAGCAAAATCGGTGATGCATGCAACCCTTAAGATGATGATCGCCGATTTTTGTCCTCGATAGACCTCTTTCTACCCTATCCCTCAACCGGCTGTAACCGACTTCTGTTGTTCACGATGGAAGAAATTTCAAGAAGTCCATCAATAAACAAACAAGACATCAGAAAAAAAAAGTGCAATTCAGCATTGAATATTTTCTTATCGAAAACAGAAATTAGGCAATTCAACACAAAAAAGTGATACCATACTACCATTTTCCCTAGTATTTTCTGAATAAAATACAAAAAAAAAATATTCCATAGAACTAACCTCTGACAGTGGAGAGGACAAAGGTGGAGCAAAGAGCACAGAACAACAAAAAAGCCAAGAAGCACCGAAGGAGCCTGTACCCGGAAAGAAGGTGCTCTCACTCCCGTCTCTTCCGATCCTTCATGCTTCCCTCTTCCTCCCCCGAAATCAATCACTACAACCCCCACCTCCACCTCAACAAACTCATTCATCCAAAGAAAACAGAAAACCAGCGGTGAATTCCAAGTTTCGGTGATGCGATGTTCCCTCATCTTATAAGCGAAAGAGTCGATGAAGCCACTTTGGACAAGGTTTAATGGTATAGCGGTAAACCGTGCTTTTAAGGGGAATTTTATATAGTCAAGCAAATAAGCTGGCCCCTTAAAAGCGCCAGCATAGCGGATGTTTGAGTTTGGCACTCGTGCTACATTTTTTACTTGTTATCTGACAGATTAGTTTGGGGTAAGTTATAGAAACCCCATGTCCAGATGAGCTTCTCCATATCTGGGTCTTACCTTCGCTTTTGTAGCCCTACCTAGTGCTTAGCATATTAGAAGGGGCCTACCTAGCCCTACCTAGTGCTTGCAACAGGACTTGCAATGATATTTTTGCCACAAAATGTTTTTGGACGAAGAACTTTTTTTGACATATTTTTTTCAAAGAACAATTTTTTTTTTTGTAATTTGTTGTTCGTTGCCTGTTCTTTAGCATTTCTTCAAGTTATATCATATGTTACTTCTATCTTTTAGAAAGTATAGTGTGGATATGGTTCTTGGCGGTTGGCTTCTCTGTGTCTTTCTCTACTTGGCTGTGTTTTCAGTTATTCATTGGGCATGCCTGACATGATAGTACAGGAAATATGGAGGTGGACCGGTAAAACACCTGTGAGTTTTTTAGGCACCCGGGACCAAAAACATAATTGGACCATGAAAAAGTACAAGTTGAGTTGGGTCTGCTCGGTTTTCATAGATTTAATGTTAGTATCTCGGCAGTAAAGAAATCCTGCTGGGTCTGAAACGGAGGCGAGTGGGCGGGATTGATCACATTTAGTCTTATTTTAGAAGCACGGAAATTTGCCATTTCTATTTGTTGTTTCTACACATCCAAAATGAGACGCAGAAGCAATTTGTCTCGTAATGGGTTCTCAAGTTTGGCCACCAGCCAGCCAAGCAAAAATTATGGTGTTCCCACTCCCATTTGGAGAAGGTTAGCTGTCCAGACCCTCTGGGCATGGCTTGCCAGCTAAACTTTTGCTTGAAAATTAATGGCTTACTTTAAAATCACGTCTTTCCGTTTGAAATTGTTAAAACGACTTCCTACAAAAACACAGTTTTCTCTTCTACTGCTTAAAACAGATACAGGCACTACACAAGACGAAGAGATGGCTCTAACGAGAGCAATATTCGTTGTGTTGCTGCTTTGCCTTACGTTTGAGTATGAGATTGCTCATGCCAAGCTTTGGATCGTTGGCGACGAAGCTGGTTGGGATTACAACGTCTCTCCGTGGCCTCTCAACAAGGACATCAAGCCCAAGGATCAGCTCCGTATGCATACTTTTGTTCTCTAGCTCTTTCAAGTTTCATCTGTTTATGGATTAATTTTGATTTTTTCCCATAACGAGTTATATTTGGTTCTGCCAGTATTCCAGTACGATCCCAGAGACCATGATGTTGCGGTAGTTCCTGAAGCATATTACGAAGCTTGCAAGATAGAAAGAAATCAGTCGGCAATCTTTTACAGGACTGGGAATGATACTATCACTCTTGCTTCGGGTGGGAACTTTTTCATTAGCAGTGTTTTGGACGATTGCCAGAATGGCATCCAAATGGCTGTCTACACATGAAAGAATAGGCCATTCAAAACCTTATTATCTCTATTTGTCAACTTTTTCTGGTTTCTTTTTTTGAGAGAAAAGAGATAATGTCCCTTCTTTGCATGATTTTCCTATGCTAAATAAAGAAAATAATTTGCGTGACGAATAATTATCTATATTCTGTGCTATATATATTAAGACCAGTTCGGCAAGGAGGAGGAAGAAACGGTGGCATGCATTCTCCATAAAAATTAATTCTCTCTCCTCTGCTTTTTACCGTGTCACTGAGGTTTCAGTTCTCTTCGTTGGCTCTTTCTCGCTGTTCATGATTTCATTTAATAATCATCTTTGGCTGTTCATGATTTTTTTTATCCTTTTTCAGAAGCCAAATATATTAAAAACCCAACATCTCTGTTCGAAAATTTAAATCTTATTTTACAGAATTCTGCATAACAAACCAACAGTTTGCTAAGAGAACCCCCGTACGAGAATCCAATCCGAACCCAATCTGTTTTTCTTTCCTACTAAAGTGTCTTCTCAACAGGTGTTGACCCATTTTTCTAGGCATTAGGGAACAGTGATCTGACCAGCCAATGATCACCTTCTTGGTAAAGGTTTATACGGAAGTAATAGTTCCCAAGAGCAGAAACTTTATCCAAATGTTTTCAGCGAGACCGTAAAAACAATTATTCTTTTTACAAACAACTCCAGTTTATAAGGAGCCAAAGCTGCATCATCCCCCTCTCTACACGAGCTGAGGATGATAAAGTAACCTATTTTTACATGAAAATGTAAAAAAAGGGATATGGCACCGCGTCCTGTTTTCCACCATTACAGTAATCCACTATGAAGATGAAATAGTTTACAAGAGAAATCACGCACACTCATAGTTGTTTTTTTTTTCTAACTTCTCTCGGGCTGCAACTCAAGATCCTTCTCCGATGATAAACCCTAATAGCGGTGCCCCAAATATAAAGAGAAAACTAGGGCAACTACAATGCAAGAGTGAAATCCCCAAATTGTCCTTAATGAAACAACAATCAATATATCGTGGACCTTCCAGGGGCTAATGATTCGTGTATCGACTCAGCAGAAGGCATTGATTAAGCTCCACAACTTAACAATCTCCCATTTGGAGACTAATCCATTATAAATATCTCCTCTGCAATGACAATAACTTCTCAATCCTCCGAGAGAAGTCCAACTAAAGTTTCACACAACTTCAGTTTCTCAATCCTAACAGTCATTGCCAACATATCAACCAGATTCTGACTCCCTTGAATCTTCTCAAGTGTTAATACTCCATCCTCAAGAGCCAATCTAATAAAGTGATAACACACCTGTATGTGTTTTGTTCTGGCATCATAAACATGGATTTTTGCTAAATGAATATCACTTTGACTGTCATAATACAACACATTCTTCCCATGTTTGAGACCAAATTATTCCAAGAAAAACTACTACCATACCATCTCTTTGCTGGCTTCGGTCACTGAGACATATTCTGCCCCAATAGTGGAAAGACCAACTATCTTCGGCAACTTAGAGACCCAACTAACTGATTTAACTCCTAATGTGTATACATATCCAATGGTACTCTTCCTGCCATCAATGTCTCCTGCCATGTCAACATCTACATAACCATGTAATCCCAAGTTTGACTTTCTGAAACATAAGGCTAAGTCTGCAGTGCCTCTTAAATATCTAAGAATCCACTTTACTGCTTCCCAATGTTGTTTACCCGGGTTACTCATATATCTACTTACTGCTCCCACTGCATGAGTTACGTCTGGTGTAGTGCACACCATCGCATAAATGAGACTACCAATAGCAGAAGCATCAAGCACATTGGCCATGTTGACCCGCTCCTGCTTTGTAGAGGGTGACTGATCCTTAGATAGCCTAAAGTGACTAGCCAAAGGAGTACTCACTTGTTTTGCATCACTCATGTTCAATTTGCTCAGCACCTTCTTCACATATTCTTCTTTTTCAGTATCCATAGTAATCCCCATCCCAATGATTTGTTTTGCAACACCAAATCCTTCATTGCAAACTTCTTCGACAACTCCATTTTCAACTTATCTATTTCCTATTTGCAAACACCTGCTATCAACATGTCATCAACATATAGCAGTAGCATGATGTAGGAGTCATCAAGCTTCTTCACATAACAAAAATGATCTGCCTGACCCCTCAAGAAACCAATACTACTCATGAAGATGTCAAACTTCTTATACCACTGTCTTGGAGCCTATTTAAGACCTTACAAACTCTTTCGAAGTTTGCACACCATTTTCTCCTTTCCTTGTGCTTTGAAATCTTGTGGCTGCAACATGTAAATTTCTTCCTCCAAATTACCATGATGAAAGGTAGTCTTTACATCCAAATACTCTAAGTGCAAGTCTTCATTTTTCGCTAGTCCTAGATAATTGACTCAGGGGCCTTCGAGCATCTCACAGGTAACAAAAAACTACTCCACTCAGTTTCTCCTTGTCTCTCGAATAAATTTTGTACCATAGCTGACGGATCCCAAACTAAACCAATAGAATTATGCATAACAAACCAACAGTTTCCTAAACGAAAGAGATCGCCTGGAAGAGAATCGAATCCTTACCCAATCTATTTTTCTTCTTTCCTACTAAAGTGTCTTCGCAACTGGTCATCTCTTTGAGCCATTTTTCTAGGCATTAGGGAACAATTATCTGATTACCCAATGATCACCTTCTTCGTAAAGGTTTATATAAAAGTAGTAGTTCACAAGAGCAGAAAACTATATCAAAATGTTTTTAGAAAGACTGTAAAAAAGTCGAAAATAATACTTCAATTTCAGTCATATTTTCTCATTCACATCATCAGCTTAAATAGTTGTTTTACAAAATATACATAGAAGAATTATGAGTGATTAATGGGATTACGTAATCACCGGATTTACAGAATATTTACATGATTTCTCCTTAAGGGAAGAAATCTCAGAGTAAATCTTAACACTCCCCCTCAAGTAGGTGCATAGATATCACTCATACCCAACTTGTCAAGACAATTGTTAAAATCTCGGTACGACATTAGCACATCGGCAAGTTGATCCTCAAATACAACATGAGGGACTTCAATGATTCTTGCTTCTAACTTTACTTTAATAAAGTGTCTATCAACTTCAACATGTTTAGTTCTATCATGCTGGACTGGGTTGTGGGCAATATCACGTGCTGCCTTACTGTCACAGTATAATTTCAAAGGATTTGTCTCCTCAATATGTAGTTCTTGTATCAAATTTTTATCCATAATAATTCACATATTGCCTTGGCCATTCCCCTGTATTCGGCGTCAGCTGACGATCTAGCCACCACCTCTTGTTTTTTACTTCTCCAAGTGACCAAATTTCCACCTACAAATGTAAAGTATCCAGATGTAGACCGTCGATCGTCTATTGATCTAGCCCAATCGGCATCAGTATAACCTTCAATTTCATGTCACCTCCCTTTTTAAATTAAATTCCTTTCCTCGGAGATGATTTCAAGTAGCGCAGGATACCGTTGACGGCATTCATATGTTCTTCACTTGGAGAGTGCATAAATTGACTAACCATACTTAGTACATAAGCTAAGTCTGGTCTGGTTTGGCAAGATACATTAACCTCCCAACTAGTCTCTGATAATGTTCCTTGTTAGCTGGGACTTGATCTGAATGTGTTCCCAGTTTCAAATTTTCTTCCATTGGAGTATTGATTGGACTACATGCTGTCATACAAATTTTCTTCAATAAATCCAAAGCATATTTTGGTTAAGATAAAAAATTCCCTCCTTAAATCTTGACACTTCTATACCCAGAAAATATTTGAAGTAGCCAAGATCTTTCATTTCAAACTCTCTAGCAAGATGACTTTGCAATGCTTTCTTTTCTTCTGGATCATTCCCAGTTACTATTATATCATCAACATACACAATAAGAGATGTGATGGCTTCCTTGTTATATTTCAGGAAGAGAGTATGATCTAAGTTGTTTTGCTTGTTTTCGATTGATTTCATAAAATTTTTGAACCATCCAAACCACGCCCACGGGGACTGCTTCAAACCATATAGGGATTTCCTCAGTTTACATATTTTTTTGCATCCTTTGTTTTGCATAATACATCCAGGAGGTCATTCCATATATACTTATTCTTGGAGATCTCCCTACTCAAGAGGAGTAGGGGATGAAACCGGGCGGCCTATCTTGCTTGGGCGCCAAATGTTGGCGAGAATGAAAGGAAGAAGGGGTGGATTGAGGGAATGAGATCAGGCTCGTCAAGGGGAGACATGTACCCTTGGGTTGATCGAGGAGAACGCCGCTCCTAGGGTTCGTTGGAGAAGAACACCGATCCTTTTCTGAATGACATTCTACTTGCTTTCATTCAATTCCGTGAGCCCACTTAAATGCTAATCACGCCAAAGAATCCGACTTATAGTTTTACAAGAATGCCATCACTGGCTCTACATTTTGCCACATAATTAAATAAAGATATTTATTAATGTTAAGGTACTTGAATGTCCTTCTGAGTTACTCACTCACCCATGTCTCCTCTCGATGACTCGTCTCGCTATGGAGTCCACAACATCACTCCCCCCTTAGAGAAAGAGTTTGTCCTCAAGCTCGAAGGTAGGGTAGACTAGATGAAATACATCAAAATCCTCCCAAGTGGCCTCCGTAGCATTTGTGTGGGCCCACTAAACTAGTACTTCTCTCCTACTCTGATTTTGTCGAGCACCCAATTTTTTTGTCGAAGTGAGACAAACTTTGTCGTCCTCAATCCGGGGGTAAAGAGGAAATGGAGGGTGGTTCTGGTCCTTTGAATTGCTTGAGGAGAGAGACATGAAAAACATTGTGAATTTTGGACTCTGGAGGAAGCTGCACTTATAGGTGACCTGGCCAACTCTCTGGATAATGTTGAAAGGCCAAAAATATTTGGGAACAGGCTTGTGCCGATTTTCCGCAATTGATTTTTGACAGTAAGATTGTAGACAGAGCCACACTATATAACCCAGATTGTATATAACATCGTGGTGGCCCTGATCATAATAGACTTTCATGCGTGCTTGAGCTTTCCTAAGTCGTTCGACAACATATTCCAGCAATTGATCCCAATCCATAAGAGCTTGGTCAACTGCCTCCACTTTGGTTGAACCCTGAACATAAGAAAGAAAATGTGGGGGATCCTTGCCATATAATATAAGGAATGGTGTCTCCAGTAAGGCCATGTGGAAGGAGGTATTGTAGCAATACTGCACCCAAGGAATTCATTCCACCCACCATTTAGGACTGTTTCCCACAAAACACCATAAATACATTTCCATGGTACAATTCACTACCTCCGTCTTGCCATTTGATTGAGGGTGATAAGCGAAGGAATATTTTAGTTTGGCCCCACATGACCTGAAAAGGTCTCTCCTGAAGTGGCTTGTAAAGACTACATCCCGGTCACCTACAATGGATTCCGGAATGCCATGAAGGCGAACAATATTGGAGAAGAACACGTGCTACGATCGCCGCTGTGTAAGGGTTCTCTAATGTAATGAAGTGGGCATATTTTGAAAATCTGTCGGCCACCACAAAAAGAATAGCCTTCCCCCGATGACTTAGGAAGGCCCTCAATGAAATCCATAGAAATGTCCAACCAAACCTGTGTTGGAAGTTCGAGTGGTTGCAACACCCCCTCATTATCTGCCTTTTTCCTCTAATACACTTGACAAGCAGCAGCCACATACATTGCAATTGTGGATTTCATACCTTCCCAATAATAATCCCCGCGAATCCGCTGTAATGTTGAGCACCTAGCCAATACTATGGCCTTTTAGGAGCGAAAGGCATAGGTACTTAACCCCAGGACAATAACAATACACTCACCTTCACGAGCCGACGTCCACGGCAGCCCAGCTATCAACGCATAGGCGCACCACAACGGCTTAACACATAGCAATGAGGTCCACTGTTACATGGTCACAAGCGTCTAGGTCGACACGATAGCCCACGCCGGGAGTCGAACTCGTGACGTAGTGCCTAGTCTGATACCAAATTGTTATGGTCCCTGACCATGGACCTCGAGACTCGACGAAGGGAGAGATCGTCAAGAGGAGCAAGGGGTGAAACAGGACGACCTGTCTTTGTTGGGCGCCAAATGTTTGCGAGAATGAATGGAAGAAGGGATGGATTGAGGGAATGAGATCAGGCTCATCAAGGGGAGACATGTACCCTTGGGTGCATCAAGGAGAACGCTGATCCTAGGGTTCGTTGGAAGAGAACACCGATCATTTTCTGAATGAAATTCTATTTGCCTTCATTCAATTTCGTGAGCCCACTTAAAGGCTAATCACGCCAAAGAATCCGACTTATAGTTTTACAAGAATGCCATAGCTGGCTCAAAATTTTACACATAATTAAATAAAGTAAATTTATAAATGCTAAGGTACTTGAATGTCCTTTTGAGTTACCAACTCACCCGTGTCGCCTCTGGATGACTCGTCCCGCTATAGAGTCCACAACAGTGATTGTCAAAGGTCATATGATCAGTAGCACCAAGTTAGTTAAAGAGAACGCACACCCCTAAGCTCGTTGAGGAGAACTCAAAACCTTGTTTAACCTAAAATTAATGTTTCTCTTTCTCATTACTCTTACACCTTAAATAGGGTTCACCATTACAGGGTTTAAGATAAAATATTATAAAAATACCCCTATAAATGAAATATTCCCAAAATACCCATGTGGCCTAAAACTGAAATAAAATAAAGTAAATTATTTTCTTCATTGGCCCTTTCTCGCTGTTCATAATTTCATTTAATAATGATTTTTTATCCTTTTTCAGAAGCCAAATATATTAAAAACCCAATACCTCAGTTCAAAATTTTAAATCTTATTTTTCAGAATTCTGCATAACAAACCAACAGTTTCCTTAACGTAAGAGATCCCCTGGAAGGGAAACGAATCCTTACCCAATATTTTTTTCTTCTTTCCTACTAAAGTGTCTTTGCAACTGGTCATCTCCTTGAGCCATTTTTCTAGGCATTAGGGAACAATGATCTGACTAGCCAATGATCACCTTCTTCGTAAAGGTTTATATGGAAGTAGTTGTTCACAAGAGCAAAAAACTTTACCCAAATGTTTTCAGAAAGACTGTAAAAAAGTTGAGAACAATACTTCAATTTCAGTCATATTTTCTCATTCACATCATCGGCTTAAATAGCCATTTTAAGGAATATACATAAAAGAATTATGAGTAGTTAATGGGATTACACAATCACCGAATTTACAGAATATTTACATGATTTCTCCTTAAGGGAAGAAATCTCAGAGTAAATCTTAACACTCCCCCTCAAGTTGGTGCATAGATATCACTCATACCCAACTTGTCAAGACAATTGTTAATAGCTCGGTAAGACACTGCCTTGGTTAGCACATCGGCAAGTTGATCCTCAAATCGATCATGAGGGACTTCAATGATTCTTGCTTCTAAATTTTCTTTAATAAAGTGTCTATCAACTTCAACATGTTTAGTTCTATCATGTTGGACTGGGTTGTGGGCAATATCACATGCTGCCTTACTGTCACAGTATAATTTCATAGGACTTGTCTGCTCAATATGTAGTTCTTGTATCAAATTTTTTGCCCATAATAATTCACATATTGCCTTGGCCATTCCCCTATATTCGGCTTCAGCTGATGATCTAACCACCACCTCTTGTTTCTTACTTCTCCAAGTGACCAAATTTCCACCTACAAATGTAAAGTATCCAGATGTAGACCGACGATTCTCTATTGATCCAGCCCAATCGGCATCAGTATAACCTTCAATTTCATGTCACCTCCCTTTTTAAATAAAATTCATTTCCTTGGAGATGATTTCAAGTAGCGCAGGATACCATTGACGACATTCATATGTTCTTCACTTGGAGAGTGCATAAATTGACTAACCACACTCAGTATATAAGTTAAGTCTGGTCTGTTTTGGCAAGATACATTAACCTCCCAACTAGTCTCTGATAATGTTCCTTGTTAGCAGGGACTTGATCTGAATGTGTTCCCAGTTTCAACTTTTCATCCATTGGAGTACTGATTGGACTACATGCTGTCATACACATTTTCTTCAATAAATCCAAAGCATATTTTCATTGAGATAAAAAATCCCCTCCTTAAACCTTGACACTTCTATACCTATAAAATATGTTTAAGTAGCCAAGATCTTTCATTTCAAACTCTCTAGCAAGATGAATTTGCAATGCTTTCTTTTCTTCTGGATCATTCCAATTTATTTCTCAATGGCTTATGGAGATGAACAAAGGCTACACACCAAAAAAATCTAGGTGGCAGATTCGGCACAGCAAGTGAACTTATAGTTTCATGAAGTACACTCAAGGGAGTCTTAAATTGTAATACCCTCAAGGGTATTTAGTTGATAAGATAAGCTGCAGTTGTGATGGCTTCCCTTCATTAACTAGCCGACATACGAGATTCAAACAAGGAAACACGAACAATCTCAAGAAGGTGGTGGTTCTTTCGTTCTGCAACCCCATTTTGCTGAGCGGTGTACGGATAAGTAGTTTGATGACTAATACCATGATCATCTAGATATTCTTTCAAACCTTGATTAACAAATTCTCCACCATTGTCACTACGGAGAGTTTGTATTGTAGAATGGTACGAAGTGGCTATCATTTTGTGAAATTGTTTGAATAGTGACCTAACTTCACTTTTTGATTTCATTTAGCCAATCCAAGTCATCCGGGTGTGATCATCAATAAAGGAAACAAACCACCGATTATCACTAAGATAAGCTCTATTTGTTGGACCCCATACATTATAGTGGATAATCATAAAGGGTGTTGGACACTTATTCATGCTTATTTGAAATGAAACACAAGGCTTTTAGCCAATTCACAGACCTCACACTTAAAATCTGAAATAGATAATCTAGCAAAAAGTTTTGGAAACAGTTTCTTTAAATAACCAAAAGATGAGTGACCCAACCTTTTATAACCAAATCTCATTTTCTGCACGTTAATTCATGAAGAATGTTTGAGCTAATTGATGAGAACTCTTTGGCTTCTGATCAAGGTAATAGAGTTTCCCCCTTCTAGTACCATAACCAATTATCTTTCGGGTTCGAATTTCCTAGAACACACAATGGTTAGGCCAAAAAAATCATAATACAATGCAAAGTGCGAGTTATTTGAGCCACTGATAATAAATTATGATTGAGGGTAGGAACAACTAATACAGAATCAAGACTTAGATATTCAGTGAGGTTTATGGAACCTTCACCAATAACGTGAGAGGGAGTACCATTTTCTGTAGATACGATATGTTGTTCAGATGGTTTCATAATTTCAACATAATGATTGTTATGGTCCCTAACCATGGACCTTGTCACTTGACGAAGGGAAAGATCGTCAAGAGGAGTAGGGGATGAAACAGGGCGGCCTGTCTTGCCTAGGCACCCTATGTTGGCGAGAATGAATGGAAGAAGAGATGGATTGAGGGACTAAGATCAGGCTCGTCAAGGGGAGACCTGTACCCTTGGGTTCATCAAGGAGAAAGACGATCCTAGGGTTCATTGGAGGAGAACACCAATCCTTTTCTGAATGACATTCTACTTGCCTTCATTCAATTCCATGAGCCCACTTAAAGGCTAATCACACCAAAGAATCCAACTTATAGTTTTACAAGAATGCCATCACTGGCTCTACATTTTACCACATAATTAAATAAAGTAAATTTATAAGTGCTAAGGTACTTGAATGTCCTTCTAAGTTACCAACTCACCTACGTTGCCTCTGGATGACTCGTCCCGCTATGAAGTCCACAACATCATTCCCTCCTTGTAGAAAGAGTTTGTCCTCAAGCTCGAAGGTAGGGTACACTTGATGAAATACGTCAAAATCCTCCCAAGTTACCTCCGTAGCATCTGTGTGCGTCCACTGAACTACTACTCCTCTCCTATTCTGATTTTTTTGAGCGCCCAAATTTTTTGTCTGAGTGAGAGAAACTTTGTTGACCTCAATCGGGGGGAAAGAGGTTCTGGTCCTTTGAATTGCTTGAGGAGAGAGACATGAAAAACATTGTGAAGCTTGGACTCTGGAGGAAGTTGCAGCTTATAGGCTACCTAGCCAATTCTCTAGATAATGTTGAACGGCCCAAAATATTTGGGAGAAAGGTTGTGCCAATTGCCCGCAGTTGAATTTTTACAGTAAGACTGTAGACGAAGCCACACTATATCACCCACATTGTATATAACATCGCGGTCGCCCTGATCATAATAGACTTTCATGCGTGCTTCAGCTTTCCAAAGTCGTTTGACAACATATTCCAGCAAATGATCCCAATCCATAAGCGCTTGGTCAACTGCCTCCACTCTGGTTGAACCCTGAACATAAGAAAGAAAACGAGGGGGATCCTTGCCATATAATATCTGGAATGGTGTCTCCAGTAAGGCCATGTGGAAGGAGGTATTGTATCAATACTGTTCCCAAGGAATGCATTCCACCCATCGTTTAGGACTGTCTCCCACAAAACACCATAAATACATTTCAATGGTACGGTTCACTACCTCCGTCCGGCCATTTGATTGAGGGTGATAAGTGGAGGAATATTTTAGTTTGGCCCCACATGACCTGAAAAGGTCTCTCCTGAAGTGGCTTGTAAAGACTACATCCCGATCACCTACAATGGATTCCGGAATGCCGTGAAGGCGAACAATATTGGAGTCTTACACATGTGCTACGGTCGCCGCTGTGTAAGGGTTCTCTAATGGAATGAAGTGTGCATATTTTGAAAATCTGTCGACCACCACAAAAAGAATAGCCTTCCCCTGATGACTTAGGAAGGCTCTCAATGAAATCCATAGAAATGTCTGACCAAACCTGTGTGGGAAGTTCGAGTGGTTGCAGCACCCCTGGATGATCTACTTTGTTCCTCTGACACACTTGACAAGTAGCCACATACGTTGCAATTGTGGATTTCATACATTCCCAATAAAAATCCCAGCGAATCCGCTTTAATGTTAAGTACCTAGCCAATACTACCCAAAAGACCGGCCTGTTAGGAGCGGAAGGCATAGGTACATAACCCAGGACCGTAACATTACACCCACCTTCACGAGCCGACGTCCACGGCGGCCCAGCTATCAACGCATGGTCCCACCATTGCGGCTTAACACATAGTGATGAAGTCTACTGTTACATGGTCGCCTGCGTTTGGGTTTACACGATTGCCCACGTTGGGAGTTGAACTCGTGACGTAGTGCCTGATTTGATACCAAATTGTTATGGTCCTTGACCATGGACCTCGTCACTCAATGAAAGAAGAGATCGTCAAGAGGAGCAGGGGGTGAAACAGGGCGGCCTGTCCTTCCTAGGCTCCCTATGTTGGCGAGAATGAAAGGAAGAAGGGATGGATTGAGGGAATGAGATCAGGCTTGTCAAGGGGAGACCTGTAGCCTTGGGTTCATCTAGGAGAACATCGATCCTAGGGTTCGTTGGAGGAGAATGTTATGCTCTCTAACCATGGATCTAGTAACTCGGTGAGTCAAATAAGGATCCAACACTGTTAGAGGGTTTCTTAACATGTTTTTGTGAAAATAAACTCTCTTTTACTTCCCTCACACGTTATAATTGAAAAGGAGTTTCCTTTTCTCAATTATAGATGCACCAAATCAATCAAAAGACTGTTTAAGGATCCAATTATGAAACCTCACTTTATACCTCACGTCAATGAGTAGGGTTGCTGAATTCATGCAACTACCAGTGTTGTATGTAAAGAAGGTAGTCTATAGCTCTTCTAAACTCGGAAAAGATAGATAAAAATACCTCTTGAAGACATCCTTCAATCGGCAACTCAAAAACCCCTTTCTTGATGCTAAGGCTCACGCAAAATCTCCTTCCCTCATTGCTGGTTCGTGGAAGAGATGGATAACTATTGCAGCTTGGAAGAGAAAGATGATTCCTCTTCCTTTTCCTTCCACGATCTCCTCAAAGACTCCCCAATGGATGCAGCAAACCACAAAGGATAGTTCACGCCAAGAACCCTAGGATAGGGAACCTCGCAATAACCTAATTACTCTATTTTACTCTAAATCCGAACTTACATTATTTCTCATTTCTTACCCTTTAAATAGGGTCATTCACGCCAAGATAGGTTAGGGTTAGGTTTATAAATTTCAACTATTCCCCTACCTTCAAGTCTTATTACATAAGCAATCAAATTTGAAATTAAAGCAACATAAGTGATAAAAGTAAAATTAGGTGACTTGGTGAGTCATTGTCTCGTCCTCTGAGTGACTTGGTGTGCTATTGAGTCCATAACAGAGAACACCGATCCTTTTCTAAATGAAATTCTACTTGCCTTCATTCAATTCCATGAGCCCACTTAAAGGCTAATCATACAAAAGAATTTGACTTATAGTTTTACAAGAATGTCATCGTTGGCTTTACATTTTATCACATAATTAAATAAAGTAAATTTATAAATGCTAAGGTACTTGAATGTCCTTTTGAGTAACCAACTCACCAGCGTCGCCTCTAGATGACTCGTCCCGCTATGGAGTCCACAACAATGATTGTCAAAGGTCATATGATCAGTAGCACCAGAATCATTATTCATTCACTATTTCTACCAGATGTAGCAGAGGTGGAGGGTTCTGCCACTGGAACAGAAGCATGATTATTTGGTTTAGTGTTCCGTTTGCGAGGTGATTTAGTAGGATTCCACTATTCTGGATACCCAATAAGTTCATAACATCTTGACTTTGTATGCCCAGTTTCACCACAGTGAGTAAAAATGCGCTATGGTTTTGATTCCTTCAACATGATGCAAGAAGATCGGTAGATCGGTGATGATCACCCAAAAATATTGGTCTAGTCCGCTTTCTGTTCACTGGGTTGACCCGATTTGGGTCTCTAATTTCGGTCCGGTCAGAGAACTAGACTAGACCGCTTTCTGAAAAAAATTTTGGGTCTGGTCTGCCAATGGGTTGACCCGGGTTGGGTACCTATTTTTGGTCGGTCTGAAAAGTGGTCCAGGTCTCTATTTTCGGTCCGGTTCAAGAAGTTGTCGCGACCCGCCAGAAAAATAAAATGCGGGACCAAAGTTAACAGAAGCAAAATTTTTTTCGTACCTTCGTCTTTTTCATCGACAGTGCGTCCTCTTCTTAGCCGGTGACGTTTAGGCTGGTGGTATGCTAGAAGGCCGAGCAATGGCTTGGCTTAAGTCGTCGGTGTCGTCCAGACGGTCCGCCGGAGTGGGGGCGATGACAGAGATAAATCGAGCTCGAGACGTTGGTGCAGCTCTTCATCTTCTGCGTTGGTGACACTAGTGCTGATCACTGGAAGGTGGCTCGGCGGTGGTTCGTCGGCAAATTTTGGGAGTTCGGGTGGCGGCAATTTTGTGTTACAACGACAGCCGAAGAGAAACGCAAACTGTGTCTTCTTCATTCACGGAGTAGACCTGCTCTGTTTTTTTTTCAATGACAAAGTTGCAACTCTAATCTTCGGCTACGGGAGAGACTACAAGACAAAGTTTTTGCTCTGTTCTTCGGTGATGAGAAGGAGAAGGAGAAGGATTCTCTTGCTTAGATACCAAGTTGAAAATAATACTTCAATTTCAGTCATATTTTCTCATTCACATCATCGGCTTAAATAGCCGTTTTACAAAATAAACATGGAAAAATTATGAGTGAATAACGGGATTACACAATCACCGGATTTACAGAATATTTATATGATTTCTCATTAAGGGAAGAAATCTCAGAGTAAATCTTAACAAAAAATAATTAGAGTATTCTCACGACAAACAACTCCAGTTGTTAATACCTAAGGAGCAACAGATTGGAAATAGACGGAAAAAGCTTCTTCATGATTTTTCTTTTTCAAAACCTAGATTAATTTTAAATTTCTCCTATCGTTCAATACCCATTTGAAGTTTAAATCTTTTCTTCTGAGACCGAGTCCAATTATCCAATTCAAAGAATTATTTGTTAGAACAAGATGCCAATTAAATGCTCCACAAGCTTGGTCAAAAAATATTTACATGCCAAAACTTGTTAAAGCTTGCTCAATGCAGAATGCTTTAGCCAAAAAGTCCATATTTTTCACCTAACTTATAACATAGATATTATATAGAACCCAACTTTTGTAGGACTGTCTTTTGCTAGCCGTTATGGCTTCATTTGATAGAAAATTACATAAAAACCAATAATGATAAGGAAATAAAGAGCTTTTGAAGATAATTTCCAAGTAAAAGATGGTGTTATATCTTATCTTAACCAGAATGGAGATGGCCCATAAACTTATTACTCATTCTATTTCTTTTAATTTGTTAATTGCATGCCAGACAAAAAGATTTTATTGTCTTTGCCAAAAACTGTGATCGCTCTTTGATTTCATCTAAATGAGAATGAGTCACATATTGCATAGAAGAACTATAGTCTATCCCCAAAATGAAGCTCAATCACACGATGTTATCACAATCTAAGCTCACACGTAATGTTGCCAACAACTTTGATATTTAAAGGTAGAGGCCGTGAATTTCTCTAATGTTTCCTATTCCAAGTACTTCATCACATTTTTTGATGATTTTTCTCTGATTACATGGTTATTCTTACTGGAAAGATAGGATAAAAACTATTACTTATTTTCAAGTCTTTTTGTGCCATGTTGTCTACTTAGTTCTTGACTATCTTGAAGATCTTCCACTAAGTCAATGCAAGGGAATGTATGTACAAAGATTTTCAATCCTTCTATAGAGATAAAGGAACCTCTTGTGTCTACAATCACAACAAAATGTAGTTGAAAGAAAGAATTGACACCTTCTTGAGGTTGCTCGTACTCTTCTACACCATATGTATGTGCCTTACTTCTACTGGCCACATGCCATCCTTACTTCGAGTTTTCTTATTAAAAGGTTGCCTTCCTCGGTACTCGATAATAAGACACCATAATCCCATCTATTTCTTGGTGATGAGATGTTTCTCTTCCATTGAAGGTCTTATGGTGTACTTGTTTTGTTCATCTTACATCCCCACATACTTCTAAATTGGATCTCAGAGCAATTAAATGTATCTTTTTGGGCTACTGTCATACTCAGAAAGGATATGTGTGTTACAATCATTCTCTCAAGAAGATGTTTGTTTCTCGTGATGAAGAGAAACCCTTTTATTCATCCACCAATGTCCCACCTAGTTTCTTTGTAACCAATCTGTGGAGTCTCCAAACCCCTTTGAGGTAAGTTCTCCTTCTCCACCTCCTTTTTTTGGTCCTCCACTTGATACCTGACCGATTTCTCTTTGGAAAGAGCCTAGGGCATGCACACAACCATCTACCTTTCACTCTGTTGCTCATTTTTCATCCACCCATTGGTTATCCCTATCTTGCTATTAGTTTCTTACCTCTATTTCTTATATTTCTATTTCTCAGTCTTATTAGGAGACCCTACAACATGTTATGGTCCCGGATCTGACACATAATTCGTAGGGAGGAAGAAGAGGAAGACGAAGATCAAGCCAAAGGGAAGCTTGAAAACCCTAGGTTAGTTAAGGTGAACACACACCCCTGAGGTCGTTGAGGAGAACTCAAAACCTGTTTAACCTTAAATCAATGTTTCTCTTTCTCATTACTCTTACGCCTTAAATAGGGTTCACCCTTACAGAGTTTAAGATAAAATATCAAAAAAATACCCCTGTGGCCTAAAAATAAAATAAAATAAAGAAAATTAAAGAAAAAATTAAATAATAATATTATTGCGTGCATAACATTACACCACCTGGGAGAAAGAGCTTGTCTTCAAGCTCTAAGGTAGGGTCTATACGCTGATGTCTCCACCTGTTCTCAAGTAGCATCCACAGAGCTGTGTCCACCATCTGGACTCCCAAAACTAAAGCATTCCACCCTAGTAGCAATTTTTTTTTATTGTGTTCTCAAGGTCCAAGGGAGGGATGTGTGCTGAATGTCACCACATATCCCCCATTAACCTTGCTGCCATGTACCAGTCTTTGACTGGTGTTAAACAACCCTTCACGGCGGCCCCCCAATTGGCAAGGTGGCACTGCCCACAATTTTCCAGCATGGCAGCAACAATTGTCAATGTAGGATCCAGGCACAGGAAAATACATCCTAGGAGCAGCATCTGTCCAATATTTGGATCCGAAGGAAGAGTGTAGAACTCCATTGGCCTAATTTCCATTTAAAGCCAATTGTGTTTGTAAGGAGACTTGCGTATTACAGTCTCATAGAATGAAACAATTGGAGGAGAAACAATGATTTCAGCTCCACCCATGAAGTAATCTTGCACATCCTTAAGGCAGATCTCAAGATGGAGGTCTCCAACTACAATATTTACACCACTCTCTGCAATTGTACAAACAACCATATGATCTGACTTGGCCAGCCATTTCAAACCTTCAACAAGCTTGGGAAGATCTGAAAGAACTCTACATTGGACAGCAATACGCACAACTGGGGACACAGAGAACTTCAGGGCTCGAAATGGGTGAGCAACTACTTCTTTCTCACCAGTCAAAGTAGCAGTAATGAACTGAACTAAACCAACCAAAGACTGTTTTTCCACAAGGAACAACTTCAACAAACTCAGGCTCTGTCCCCATCCAAATGATAGTTCTTTGGACGATTTTCACATATAAATCATTTTGCTGGCCGTGTGCATAATTTGGGACCATAATTCTGACCTTCATACCAGTGCAGAATTTACCAGCAAAGGGACACCCAAAGGCAAAAAATTGACCGTTATCAGAAGCAGGAATCATCTTAGAAACATAAAGGATAAGTGGACCATCCAGAGCATAGTTGCGTCCAGGTTTCCCAAGTACTGCTATAGTACCACCCGTCATGTACTCATAACCATGATCAACAACCCCTTCAACCACATCTTTAGCCTCATTGTTACACACACAAAACCTCCCAACAGTAGTGCCATTCATAATTTGCACCAATTCCAGAAAACCCAAACTGCTAATCAATAAATGACAGTATTCCCCCTGTCTGTCAGGCATTTCATCAAACCATTGCCCGTCCTCTTTCAATTTTCTTATCACCTCTGAAATAGCTCCAACCTGACTATCTAGTGGAACCCATTTCTGCACTGTAATAGCAGCAACCAGTGGACACTTCGTCCTACTGTCCAACCCAGCCACAAAAAAATCATACATCAAGTCATCCACTCTCTTTGACTTGGGAGAATTTTTTAAGAAGTATGAAATAAAATGACTGGTATTTGAATTTGCATCTTCCTCATTGACATGTGAAGTGTCTCTGGATTTATCCAGTATGCTATCCTGTGTACACAGGAATAGGTACATAGATTTCTTCAAACCATCATAGCCCCAACGGTAATCAATATGGGAAGCATAATCAGGGTCTGAGGAAATATTTTCACCATCATCTTAAGGCTGATTTATACCTGGATAATACACTACACTCCTACTACAGATAATTGCTGCAAAATATATTGGCTGGAATTTACCAGACTTAAGAAAATTAATTGTTTAAAAAATTGGCATTGCAGTAGAAATAGCAAATCCTGTGATTCTTGCCCTTGTAGAATCTAACCTGCCAGCCTTTAAAACACATAACAGTCTCAAGTTCTCAATAACCACATCTTTCCCTTCATATCCATGATTAAAACCTTGTACAGGATCAGGTGCACAATATCTAATATGATTAATACGCTGAGATTTGCATTGCTTGCTAATTGTGAATGCCTGAGGACAGTACCAAGGTATGTAGTGAGGTGTGAACTGGTTGTATCCGCCTTGTTCAAGTAAATGTGTTGCACCCTTGAAATCCTTCACAAATTGCATCAGCATGTCACACTTAGGCCCACTTTCATCATTGTTACTGGCCCACAATTCATACTCCACCCGATCGTCTGGGTGGGGCACTGTTTCTGTCCAGTCAAGGTTCACATTAACCATTTCCCCACTAACAAAAGCCTTCTGTACAGAACCAAGAAATCTATCTCCATACTTTGCAGAACCAAGAAATGACAAATTTAACTTACTATGCTGTGAATCTCCTATCACAATAGGGCCCTTAGAACTACCTGTTATGATAGCATATATACCACTCAACACATTTATCAAGTTCATTGCAAAAACCTTGCATGAAGTAGACCAAACTCAGAAAACAATTGGTTCAACTTCTCATCATCTATGTTGTCAACCAGATTCTTCAAGTATAGGTTCATCCGTTGGTACTTGTTTACAGTCGCCTTATAAATCTTCTCAAACTATCCCTTCAATCCCATCTCCCTTTCTGATTTCTTCAGAGCCTTCCCAAAATGCCACTCGTTGTCATCAATTTTTTTGTAATGAAGCCCCTCAACGGCAAGAACAGCATCTGCTGCATTCTCAAAATTAACTAATCCAAAACATTGGAATTTCCCATCTCCATCTCTCATTACTACAGACATGGGACGCAAAAAATTAAGCCCCCAATATCCAATTTGACAGTGGACATACGCACAGGGATTGTGCTCATCAACTGAAAAACAAAGCCCCCCCAAAAAAAAAATCTTCGCAGGACCCATAAAACTTTTTCTACGTATATTGGCATCCTTAGAAAAATTTCACCTCGAAATTCATACACCCAAGCTGGAATCCCAGCAATTGGGCACTGGTTCTCTGTTTCATGGAACAGAGAAGCTCTGTCCCCAATTTTTGAGCAACGTTGCTGCTGCTCAGGCCTTTGGAGCCCCATCAACCCCACGGAACAATCGATTTCATCTAAAATTCGACGGCGGTTTGGAAACTTACCTCCAAAGGGGATGCAATTTTGTTTCCGCTGGGCTTCCAAGGGCGAGATTGAGCGGAAATTTGTCCGACAGAGCCGCCGCAAACGATCAGATTTGGGCCAAGTCCGTCTAGTCCAGCGGAATATCTACCCCGTACGGCCTAGCTCTTCCGAAGAACTTGTCAACCTCCTTGTCTCACGGATCTTCCACCTTAGCTCCACACTCGATGTTGCCAGCCAAAAGAACGAGGGATAGACCAAAGAAATAGAAGAATAATGCAAACTTTGTATTGAGAAAACAAAGTTACAAAGGTGGCCATGTTTGGCCACCCACTCACTCTCTCTATACACTTAAAGAGCAAACATTGCTAAGAATCTGAATTCTTTACAATGGGAGAGGCTCCTCCTATTTATAGTCTCCCCCCTGGGCTTTAAAAGGCTCAAAATCCATCCTGACCCTTATCCCAAAAATTCGCCTTCTGGTGCCAGGATCACCCTGGTCAGGCGGGCGCCTGGAGTCTTGGTCTTTGGAAACCCCATTTCACGTGCGGCTGGAGTCCTGGTCGTGCGGGCGCCTGAGGAAACCCCATTTCATGCGCGGGCGCCTGTTGACCTTGTCGCACGCGCGCGCCTACTAGTGCCAGGAGGCCTGTCGTGCGCCTGCCTACGCCTGGAGGCCTGCCGTACGCCCCGCCTGCACCTAGAGTCCTGGCGTACGCAACCCCATTTTGCCCCACCTGGAGTCCTAGTCGCGTGCAACCCCATTTCGCCCCTCCTGGAGTCCTGGTCGTGCAACCCCGTTTTGCCCCACCTGGAGTCCTGGTCACGCGCAACCCCATTTTGACTAGCCTGGAGTCTTGGTCACACGCAACCCCATTTTGACCCACCTGGAGTCTTAGTCGCACGCAACCCCATTTCGACCCGCTTGGAGTCCTGGTTGCGTGCAACCCCATTTCGACCCTCCAGCGCCCCTACTGCTACAACCCCATCTTGACCCGCTTCTGCTTGCCTATTGGCATGCTGCCTTGTGTCTCGGCCAACTGCCGGGGTTGTTGTGCATCTTGCTGCTTGGCCATTCGTTTGGCAAGCGCAAGTATGTCTTCTTCCTTTGCAGCTGGTTCCGGGCCAACCATATGCGTGCACCCCTCTGGGCCATGCCATTGCACTTAGCCTTGGCCACCGCTGCCATTGTTGTGCACTGGACTTGCACAGTCTTCGGCCTTGGTGTCTGGCTACACCATGGCTTCATCCCCCGTCTCATACTCCCACCGCCATAAGGCAGACACCCTCGTCTGCATCCCTGGCGATAGTGGGCCACCTCCTTCTCGCATTGCTACAACTCGGTAGTGTCTTGCCTTATTGCCTTGCTTTTCGGTTGACCCTGCCACTTTGCCAAGTATTGCGTCCTCCGGGGCTTCCCCCTTTGTCGCTCCTCTCAGTCTTTATAAGTTCCGTTTGGCCGTCCGTCTGAGGATTAAAACAAGTGGAAAATTTTTGAGTAATTTCCAATAGTTTAGTTAACTCGGTCCAGAATTTTCTTGTAAATTTGGGGTTACAATCACTGATGATCGTTGTGGGCACACCCCAGTGCTTCACCACTTGTGCCATAAAAACTCAAGTAACCTCTTTTGCTGTACAATCACTTGGCACTGTTACGAATGTTCCGTGCTTCGTAACCTGGTCCACCACTACCATGAAAGACCCAAGCCCTTCTTTCTTGCGCAAACCAGAAATGAAGTACTTTGAAATAGACTCCCACGGCCGTTTTGGAATGGGCAAATGCTGTAACAAGCCTCTGGGCTTTCTTTGTTCCATCTTATCTTGTTGATAGATAAAACATGTGCACACAAAATCCTCCACATCACTCTCCATGTCCAGCCAATAATACTGGCCAGAGAGCAAGGCCAACGTCCGTCTTTGGCCTGGTTGTCCTGCCCACCAGGTATCATGGCATTCCCTCAAGCGGTCATGCCGTAGGTAATCGTACTTAGGCACATAAAGTCGATTACTTTTGGTCTTGAGCAATCCGTCGTCAAGCCATAGTCTTCTCCTCTCACCCAAGGTTGCAGCTTGTACAATGCTGTAGGTCTGGGCGTCTTGGTGAAGTCCAGTGCGAATCCGGTCTACCAACGAAGCACTAACATGTGTAATTGCTGCTAAGACTTGTAATCCCCAAGTCACATTTTCCGTTTCTGCGACAAGATGGTCCTGCATGTGCGCAGGCATGCCTGGCACAAGCGCATGTCTCCTGCGCTTATGTGTGCGTCGTGCGCCACATCAAGTTCTGCTGCTATCGCACCACGCGTGAAGCAAGTGCCGACGCATGTGCTGTGCGTATATCCATCTCACGCAGCCGCTACTGCATCACACATTGAGGTTACAGAGCGTTGTTCGCATAGCACCACACGCGCCTCAGCTTCTGCTGCACACACATGTTCCGTTTCTGTGCGTGTTCCAGTAATGCAATCTGATGTCGTGCACTATATATGAGCCAATACCCTTGTGCCCTTTTCTTCGTCAAAAAGCATAGCAAAATCTATTTTTCTGCTTAAGGTATCTCCAGCAGCATCGGATCTGGCATCTCCCTGCTGTCTCTCCCAACAATTCCAGGGAAGCAGCACCAGATCTAGTGCCTTTCTACTGTCTCTCTCAACTACAACAGAACTGGCGCCTCCCTATTGCCTTTCCCATCAATTTCTGGAAAGCAACACCGGATCTGGCACCGCACTGCTATCTCTCCAAGTAGAACCAAAACTAGCGCCTCTCTGCTACCTTTCTCAGCATTTTCTGGAAAGCAGCACTGGATCTAGCGCCTCTCTGCTGTCTCTCCCAACAGAAATGGAACTGGCACCTCCCTGCTACCTTTCCCAGGAATTTCTGGAAAGCAGCACCGGATTTGGCGCCTCTCTGCTGTCTCTCCCAGTAGTACCAGAACTGGCAGCTCCCTGCTGCCTTTCCCAGGAGTTCCTGGAAAGCAGCACCGGATCGGGTACCTTTCTGTTGTCTCTCCCAGCAGTACCAGAACTGGCGCCTCCCTGCTACCTCTCCCAGCAGATCTGGATCTTGGCACCTCCTTGCCAACCTTCTCCATTCACAAGGGCTCTCTCGCATAGGGTGAGTCTTGCCCCCACTTCCTTCTTGATGGTCTTAACATCTCTGTCCACTCTCTGGATTTTAGTTTGCATCACTGCCATGGCACTATGTACGTTGTCCCTAAACCCTTGGAACAAGTTAGGGACAAATTGTAGGCCATGCGCAATGTCACGTACGAACTCCTCCAGTCTTGAAAGCTGATTTTCCAAGCTAACAATTTTGGACTTGAAATCACCAAAACGTAAATCGTTTTCATAGAGTATCTCCATACCTCTTGCTGCTACATCTCCACTTGTGGACGCCATAGATGGAATGATGCTCTGATACCAGTTGTCACGCGGTCAGATTTGGGCTAAGTCCGTCAAGCCCAGCGGAATATCTACCCTGTGTGTCCTAGCTCTTTCGAAGAACTAGTCAGCCTCCTTGTCTCACAGATCTTCTACCTTAGCTCCACACTCGATGTTGCCAGCCAAAAGAACGACGGAGAAACCAAAGAAATGGAAGAATAATGCTAACTTTGTATTGAGAAAACAAAGTCACAAAGGGTGACCATGTTTGGCCACCCACTCACTCTCTCTATACACTTAAAGAGCAAACATTGCTAAGAATCCGAATTCTTTACAATGGGAGAGGCTCCTCCTATTTATAGCCTCCCCCCGTGGGCTTTAGAAGGCTCAGAGTCCATCCTGGCCCTTTGAAATCTCTAAAAACGCCCAAAATTTTGCCAGATCCCGAAAATTCCCCTTCTGGCGCCAGGGGCGCCCTGGTCAGGTGGGCGCCTGGCGTCCTGGTCTTTGGAAACCCCATTTCACGTGCGGCTGGAGTCTTGGTCGTGCGGGCGCCTGAGGAAACCCCATTTCACGTGCGGTCGCCTGTTGACCTTGTCACGCGTGCGCCTGCCTACGCCTGGAGGCCTGCCGTGAGCGCGCTTGCGCCTAGAGTCCTGGCGCGTGCAACCCCATTTTGCCCCGCCTGGAGTCCTAGTCGTGCGCAACCCAATTTCGCCCCGCTATAGTCCTGGTTGCGCAATCCCATTTCACCCCGCTTGGAGTCCTGGTCGTGCGCAACCCCATTTCGTCGTGCATGGAGTCCTGGTCGCGTGCAACCCCATTTCGACCCACATGGAATCCTGGTCGCGCGCAACCCCATTTCGACCCGCCTTGAGTCTTAGTCGTACGCAACCCCATTTCGACCCGCTTGGAGTCCTGGTTATGCACAACCCCATTTTGACCCACCAGTGCCCCTGCTGGCTGCAACCCCATCTTGACCCGCCTCTGCTTGCCTGTTGGCGTGCTGCCTTGTGTCTCGGCCAGCTGCCAGGGTTGTTGCTTGTCTTGTTGCTTGGCCATCCATTTGGCAAGCGTAAGTATGTCTTCTTCCTTTGTAGCTAGTTCAGGCCAGCCATCTGTGTGTGCCCCTCTGGGCCGTGCCATTGCTGCCATTGTTGTGCATTGGACTTGCACAGTCTTCGGCCTTGGTGTCTGGCTACACCATGGCTTCATCCCCCGTCTCATACTCCCCCCGCCATAAGGCAGACGCCCTCGTCTGCATCCCCTGGCGATAGTGGGCCACCTCCTTCTTGGATTGCTACAACTCAGCAGTGTCTTGCCTTGTTACCTTGCTTTTCGGTTGACCCTACCACTTTGCCAAGTATTGCGTCCTCCGGGGTTTCCCCCTTTGGCTCTCCTCTCATTCTTTATAACTTCCGTTTGGCCATCCGTCTGAGGATGAAAACTAGTGGAAAAATTTTGAGTAATTTTCAATAGTTTAGTTAACTCGGTCCAGAATTTTCTTGTGAATCTAGGGTTATGATCACTGATGATCATTGTGGGCACACCCCAGTGCTTCACCACTTGTGCCATGAAAGCAAACCTCTTTTGCTGTACAATGACTTAGCACTTTTACGAATGTTCTGTGCTTCATAACCTGGTCCACCACTACCATGATAGACCCAAGCCCTTCTTTCTTACACAAACCAGAAATGAAGTCCATTGAAATAGACTGCCACGACCGTTTTGGAATGGGCAAATGTTGTAACAAGCCTCTGGGCTTTCTTTGTTCCATCTTATCTTGTTGATAGATAAAACATGTGCACACAAAATCCTCCACATCACTCTCCATGTCCAGCCAATAATACTGGCCAGAGAGCAAGGCCAACATCCGTCTTTGGCCTGGTTGTCCTGCCCACCAGGTATCATGGCATTCCCTCAAGCGGTCATGCCGTAGGTAATCGTACTTAGGCACATAAAGTCAATTACTTTTGGTCTTGAGAAATCCGTCGTCAAGCCATAGTCTTCTCCTCTCACCCAAGATTGCAGCTTGTACAATGTTGTAGGTCTTGGCGTCTTGGTGAAGTCCGGTGCGAATCCGGTCTAGCAACGAAGCACTAACATGTGTAATTGCTGCTAAGACTCGTAATCGCCAAGTCGCATTTTCCGTTTCTGCGACAAGATGGTCCAACATGTCCACAGGCACGCCTTGCACAAAGTGCATGTCTCCTACGCTCATGTGTGCGTCGTGTGCCACATCAGGTTCTGCTGCTACTGCACCGCGCGTGAAGCAAGTGCCGACGCCGCGCGTATATCCGTTTCATGCAGTCGCTACCGCATCACACGTTGAGGTTACTGAGCGTTGTTCGCAAAGCGCCACACGCGCCTCAGCTTCTATTGTACACACATGTTCCATTTCTATACGTGTTCCAGTAATGCAATTGGGTGTCGTGCGTTGTATATGCGCCAATACCCTTATGCCCTTTTCTCCGTCACAAGGGATAGCAGAATCCTTTTTTCTGTTTAAGGTATCTCCAGCAGCATCTCCAGCAGCATCAAATCTGGCGGCTCCTTGCTGTCTCTCCCAACAGTTCCAAGGAAGCAACACCGGATCTGGAGCCTTTCTGCTGTCTCTCCCAGCAGCAACAGAACTGGCGCCTCCCTACTGCCTTTCCCAGCAATTTCTGGAAAGCAATTTCGATCGAAGGGAGGGATGTGTGCCGAATGTCACCACATTGTTATGCACGCAATAACATTATTATTTTAGTGTTTTCTTTAATTTACTTTATTTTATTTCAGTTTTAGGTCATAGGGGTATTTTTGGAATATTTTATTTATAGGGGTATTTTTAGAATATTTTATTTATAGGGGTATTTTTGGAATATTTTATTTATAGGGGTATTTTTAGAATATTTTATTCATAGGGATATTTCTGTAATATTTTATTAAACCCTAACAGGGTGAACCCTATTTAAGGGGTAAGAGTAATGAAAAAAGGAAGCATTGAAGTATTAAGAATTAGGTTAAATTTAACGTAAGAGGCTTAGAGTTCTCCTCAACGAGCTTTAGGGTATCAAGCTTCCCTTTGGCTTGATCTTCGTTTTCATCTTCCCCATGTCTTCCTACTACCCATATGGTAATGCTTGGAAGACCCGTAACCCGTGGCAGATTGCAGATCCTCCCAAAGAATCCACGTGTCAGATCCGGGACCGTAACAATTGGTATCAGAGCGGGAGCACAATGGGTTATTCTCTATCCCAAAAAGAAATTATTATTCTGGACGAGGTATTCTATTCAATGGAAAAGGCATGCAAAGAACTGGGAGAAATTCGAGCATGGTATGAATATTCCTTTGAATGTTCGGCAAGGGAGCCATGTGCTCCCGCAGAAAAGGTCATACGACCTGAAATATCCGAGCAAGGCGTACGCACACAAGGGAAAGCGGCAGAAGTTGTCTCGTTAGAGAAATTAATTTTTTTTTTAGGTTTACCAGTCGAAATCCCTGCGGAAGATTTTGGGAAATCGGTGACGGAAGGGAATGCTGCCAAAACCCCGTCGGTAAGGGTTGATTTGGGTTCAACCTCAAAAAATCACTCCTCCCGGCCAATTGAATGTCTTCCAAAACAGCAAGCGGAAAAATCCCGCTCTGCCTCTATCTCGGCGAATCAGTTCGTTCGACCCTCCACTATCTCAGAAAATATACAAGCAGAGAAGCCACCAAGGGCTGCTACTCATCACCGGAAACGGAGGAAGAGGCGCCATCGGAAACATGTCCGGTGGGATGTGACTTCCAACCACTCCCTCCCACTCGCCGCAGAAAATATACAAGCAGCGAAGCCATCAAGGGCTGCTACTCATCACCGGAAACGGAGGAAGACGCGCCGTCGGAAACATGTCCGGTGGGATGTGACTTCCAACCACTCCCTCCCACTCGTCGTCCCCCTCTCGGCAGAACTGAGGGAACCCAACTTCCTATTTGGGTGGGCGTGGCTCCGAAAAATTTTTCAGGGGGAGTTGGCTTCCGGCCAACTGCAATTAGTCTCAATCTCCTTCTCGGCTTGAGGACAAGCTCGTCTTCCAAGGGGGGTGTAATGTTATGCACGCAATAACATTATTATTTTAGTGTTTTCTTTAATTTACTTTATTTTATTTCAGTTTTAGGTCATAGGGGTATTTTTGGAATATTTTATTCATAGGGGTATTTTTAGAATATTTTATTTATAGGGGTATTTTTGGAATATTTTATTTATAGGGGTATTTTTAGAATATTTTATTCATAGGGATATTTCTGTAATATTTTATTAAACCCTAACAGGGTGAACCCTATTTAAGGGGTAAGAGTAATGAAAAAAGGAAGCATTGAAGTATTAAGAATTAGGTTAAATTTAGTGTAAGAGGCTTAGAGTTCTCCTCAACGAGCTCTAGGGTATCAAGCTTCCCTTTGGCTTGATCTTCGTTTTCATCTTCCCCATGTCTTCTTACTACCCATATGGTAATGCTTGGAAGACCCGTAACCCGTGGCAGATTGCAAATCCTCCCAAAGAATCCACGTGTCAGATCCGGGACCGTAACACACATCTCCCCCGTAACCTTGCTGCCATGTACCAATATTTGACTAGTGTTAAACAACCCTTCACGGTGGCCCCCCAATTGGCAAGGTGGCACTGCCCACAATTTTCCAACATGGCAGCAACAATTATCAATGCAGGATCAAGGCACAGGAAAATACATCCCAGGAGAAGCATATGTCCAATATTTGGATCCGAAGGAAGAGTGTAGAACTCCATTGGCTTAGCTTCCATTTAAAGCCAATTGTGTTTGTAAGAAGACTTGCGTATTACAGTCTCATAGAATGAAACAATTGGAGGAGAAACAATGATTTCAGCTCCACCCATGAAGTAATCTTGCATATCCTTAAGGCAGATCTCAAGATGGAGGTCTCCAGCTACAATATTTAAACCACTCTCTGCAATTGTACAAACAAACATATGATCTTACTTCGCAAGCCATTTCAAACCTTCAACAAGCTTGGGAAGATCTGAAGCAACTCTACATTGGACGGCAATACGCACAACAGGGGACACAGAGAACTTCAGGGCTTGAAATGGGTGAGCAACTACTTCTTTCTCACCAGTCAAAGTAGCAGTAATGAACTGAACCAATCCAACCAAAGACTATGTTTTTCCACAAGGAACAACTTCAGCAAACTCTGGCTCTGTCCCCATCCAAATGACAGTTCTCTGGACGTTTTTCACATATAAATCATTTTGCTGGCCTTGTGCATAATTGGGGCCCATAATTCTGACCTTCATACCAGTGCAGAATTTACCAGCAAAGGGACGCCCAAAGGCAAAAAATTGACCTTTATCAGAAGCAGGAATCATCTTAGAAACATAAAGGATAAGTGGACCATCCAGAGCAGAGTTGCTTCCTGGTTTCCCAAGTACTGCTACAGTACCACCCGTCATGTACTCATAACCATGATCACCAACCCCTTCAACCACATCTTTATCCCCATTGTTACGCAGACAAAACCTCCCAACAGCAGTGCCATTCATAATTTGCACCAATTCCAGAAAACCCAAACTGCTAATCAATAAATGACAGTATTCCCCTTGTCTGTCGGGCATTTTATCAAACCATTGCCCGTCCTCTTTCAATTTTCTTATCACCTTTGAAATAGCTCCAACCTGACTATCTAGTGGAACCCATTTCTGCACTGTAATAGCAGCAACCAGTGGACACTTCGTCCTACTATTCAACCCAGCCACAAAAAAAATCATACATCAAGTCATCCACTCTCTTTGCCGTGGGAGAATTTTTTAAGAAGTATGAAATAAAATGACTGGTATTTGAATTTGCATCTTCCTCATTGACATGTGAAGTGTCTCCGGATTTATCCAGTATGCTATCATGTGTACACAGGAATTGGTAAATAGATTTCTTCGAACCATCATAGCCCCAACGGTAATCAATATGGGAAGCATAATCAGGGTCTGAGGAAATATTTTCACCATCATCTAAAGGCTGATTTATACCTGGATAATACACTACACTCCTCCTACTACAGATAATTGCAGTAAAATCTATTGGCTGGAATTTACCAGACTTAAGAAAATTAATTGTTTCAAAAATTGGCATTGCAGTAGAAAGAGCAAATCCTGTGAATCTTGCCCTTCTAGAATCTAACCGGCTAGCCTTTAAAACACATAACAGTCTCAAGTTCTCAATAACCACGTCTTTCCCTTCATATCCATGATTAAAACCTTGTACAGGATCAGGTGCACAATATCTAATATGATTAATACGCTGAGATTTGCATTGCTTGCTAATTGTGAATGCCTGATGACAGTGCCAAGGTATGTGGTGAGGTGTGAACTAGTTGTATCCGCCTTGTTCAAGTAACTGTGTTGCACCATTGAAATCCTTCACAAATTGCATCAGCATGTCACACTTAGGCCCACGCTCATCATTGCTACTGGCCCACAATTCATACTCCACCCGATCGTCTGGGTGGGGCACTGTTTCTGTCCAGTCAAGGTTCACATTAACCATTTCCCCACTGACAATAACCTTCTGTGCAGAACCAAGAAATGACAAATTTAACTTACTATGTTGTGAATGTCCTATCACAATAGGGCCCTTAGAACTACCTATTATGATAACATATATACCACTCAACACATTTATCTAGTTCCCTGCAAAAACCTTGCATGAAGTAAGTTGACCAAACTCAGAAAACAATTGGTTCAACTTCTCATCATCTATGTTGTCTACCAGGATCTACAAGTACAGGTTCACCTGTTGGTACTTGTCTACAATCGCCTTATAAATCTTCTCAAACTGTCCCTTCAAACCCATCTCCCTTTCTGATTTCTTTAGAGCCTTCCCAAAATACCACTCGTTGTCATCAATTTTTTTGTCATGAAGCCCCTCAATGGCAAGAGCAGAATCTGCTGCATTCTCAAAATTAACCAATCCAAAACATTGGAATTTCCCATCTCCATCTCTCATTACTATAGACATGGGATGCAAAAAATTAAGCCCCCAATATCCAATTTTACAATGGACATACTCACAGGGACTGTGCTCATCAACAGAAAAACAAAGCCCCCAAAAAAAAATCTTTGCAGGCTCCATAAAACTTTTTCTATGTATACTGGCATCGTTAGAAAAATTTCACCTCGAAATTCATACACCCAAGCAAGAATCCCAGCAATTGGGCACTGGTTCTCTGCTTCATGAAACAGAGAAGCTCCGTCCCCAATTTTTGAGCAACGTTGCTGCTGCTCAGGCCTTTGGAGCCCCATCAACCCCATGGAACAACCGATTTCACCTAAAATTCGACGGCGGTTTGGAAACTTACCCCCGAAGGCGATGAAATTTTTTTTCCGCTGGGCTTCCAAGGGCGAGATTGAGCGGAAATTTGTCTGTCGGAGCCGCCGGAGTGTCCTCCTTCTCCGGTGGCGGACAGCAGCCCATTGGGGCTTCACCGCTTGGAGAATTTCTGAGATAGAGGGCTCTCGAAAACATTTCCTCGTCAGAACAATCGCCGAAAAATTTTCCTTCTCCTGTTCAAAATCGATTGTTGCTGGTCATGAGCCTCGTTGGTGTGATTTCGGAATTTCTTGGTCCCTTGCCCTACTCAGGAATTTTGTGTATAACTTCCCTGCTCGGAGATTGCCATTGTCCCCAATTTTAGATTGGTGGTCGCACCCTTTACCAACGACGTTGTGGCAGAAATCCCTTCTGATTTCCCCGAAGCTTGCTCCCTGCTGTTCGTCTCGGGATTTTCCTACGTCTTCTATTCGGAAAGATGTATGGCATCCAGTGGGAAAGGGTTTGTTGCCGAACCCCGTTCCGGACTTTTTGACGAAGGGTGTGCTGAATACCCTTCTGATTTCGGAATTTCTGAATCCCCAAATTTGGATGTCGTCGCCGCCGCTGGAGATATTGAAGGCTCTCTGATTTCTTGCTTCTCCTGCCTATCTGAGATAGCGTCACAATCGATTGCCTCTTGTTCAGTGTTTATTTTGTGCTCAGAGATTTGAGATCGTATGACCTTTTCTACGGTAGCCAATTGCTTCCTTGCATAAATTTTTTTAATGTAACCTACACGCCATTCACGTATTATTTCCACTTCATTGCGAATACCCCATGTACGTTCTTCTGCCAATTCTCTGTGCAATTTTGTACGGATGGCTATCTATTCTTCAAGGGATAATTCTCTGCACATGGCAATCCATTCTTCTAGGGAATAGATCATTGTGTTCCTGCTCTGATACCAGTAGTTATGGTCCCGGATCTGACACATGATTCGTAGGGAGGAAAAAGAGGAAGGCGAAGATCAAGCCAAAGGAAAGCTTGAAAAACATAGGTTCGTTAAGGAGAATGCACACCCCTGACCTCGTTGAGGAGAACTCAAAACCCTATTTAACTTAAAATCAATGCTTCTCTTTCTTATTACTCTTACCCCTTAAATAGGGTTCACCCATACAGTGTTCAAGATAAAATATTACAAAAATACCCCTATAAATAAAATATTCCAAAAATACCCATGTGGCCTAAAACTGAATTAAAATAAAGTATATTAAAGAAAAATAATTAAAATAATAATGCATGACACAACATATATGATGGAAAGCAGCCATGTGTGGAATTTTGGACTCCTTCATATTGATCTTGAGCCATAAAGGGAGACGAAGAAGGAGAGGAAGAAGAGAAGAAGAGAAAAGAGGAGAGAAGAGGAGAGGAATGAATTAAATTTGTGTTTTGAGTTTGAAATAGATTCCATTTTGATGTAGTAGAAATCGGTTGAGTGGTGATCAGCCGAGTACCTATGAAAGCCAAATTGTAGAAGCGCTTGACTGAATTTATCAAACCAGGCCCGAGGAGACTATTTAAGCCCACATATAGATTTCTTTAACTGGCATATGGACGCCCCCTCAACCACATATCCTGTGGTTGGATCATATAAATTTTTTCACGTATATCACCATTTAAAAATACATTTTTTACATCAATCTGTTATACTGGCCAGGATGAGTAAGCAGCAATAGAGAGGATGACACATATTGAGTTCAGTTTTGCAACCGGAGAGAAAGTCTCTTCATAATCTATCACATATCAATGAGTATAACCTTTTTTCATAAGGTGTGATTTAACACGAGCAACTGACCCATCTGGTATGTGTTTCACCGAAAAAACCAACTACAACCAACCGGTCTTTTCCCTTTTGGGAGCGATGCCAATGTCCATGTATGATTTTTATATAATGCATGCATTTCTTCTTCCATAGTGGCCTTCCATCTCAGATGCTTTAGGGCCTCCTGATAGGATTTTGGTATGGAAACAGACAAAAGAGAAGCAAGAAACTGAATACACTCATAAGATAAGAGATGTGAAGGCAAAAAATTGGCAATTGGATGAGACGTAGTACAAAACGGTTTTCCTTTCATAACGCAATAGGTCGAGTGTCAAATTCAGGCCCAAACATAGGAGGAGAAAGACTTACCTCAAGAAGATCGGACAACTCCACAGGTGAGGGGACGACCGGTGCTTCTAGGGGTTGAGTAATATCTTCTTTAAACGGCACAAGCGGGCATAGAGTGGTAGGGGGAAATGTAAACCCTAGAGGAGCCTCAAGTGAGGTATCTTCAAAGAAAGTCACATCCCGATATACCATCAACCTCCAAAGCGTAGGATTATAAAAAATATATCATTTCTGAGTTCGAGAAAACCCCAAAAAAATACACCTCAGAAATCAATGATCAAGTTTACTTTAATGTGGTGAAGTATCATGAAGAAAACATGTGCAACCAAATACTTTAAGAGGAAGAGAAAATTGATCTTTACCATGAAACAAAATAGAATACAATGTTTGATTTCTAAGTACTAATGAAGGTAACCTATTGTTGAGAAAGTATGTTGTAAGAATAGCATGAGGGCAATAAAAGTAGGGTATATTCATAGAGTAGAGGAGGTCTCGAGTAATTTAAAGGAGGTAAAGATTCTTTCTTTCAGCAACACCACTTTGTTAAGGGGTATAGGCACATGATGTTTGTTGAAGAAGCCTATTACCCTCACAAAATGATTTAAACTCATTAGACAAATATGCCTTAGCATTATCGAATCTAAGGATTTTATTTTTTTTCAAAAATTGCTATAGAAACATTGCATGAAAGTTTTTAAAAATAGAAAGAATTTCAAATCATTCTTTAAACAAAAATAACCAAGTCACTCGGGTAAAATCGTCCAAAAAATAATAAGATAATTAATCTGAGAAATGTTAGAGATCTTTAAAGGGCCCCAAACATCAGAATGTATTAATACAAATGGAGCAGTACTAGTAGTTGTAAGACGAGGAGAATATGTACTCCTAACATGCTTACTTAATTGACATGCCGCACAATTGAAATTAGATAAAGATTTTAGAGATAGAAATAAAGAATGAAGTGACGAGGTTGTTGTGGACTCAATAGCACACCGAGTCACACAATGAAGAAGACAACAACAACTCATTCAATAGGATTTAATTCTTATATTTCTTTGAGTAGGATTTATTTCTAATATTGTTTTAAGTAGGATTTATTTCTTATATTGTTTTAAGTAGGAGTTATTTCTAATTACTTTTTATGTAAGGGCATTATGGGGAATTATTGTAACCCTAACCCTAAAACTCCCTATTTAAGGGATAGGTATGAATGAAATAGGTAAGCTTTGAGATTTTAGAATAACCTAGTCTAAATAGGTTGGGATCACCTCTTGATCCCGAGTTTAGGGTTTACTCCAAAAATCCAACCTATCATTCACCCTCCATTGCCATCCATCTTCACCCAAATTCATCCACCATCATCCCTACTAAGAAAAGGAGCTTCCTGCCCCTTTTCCAAGCCCAAAGAGGAGGTCTATCCTCCTTCTTGGCAGCAGCAGCAAGAGAGGCCCAATTCCTCCCTTACCAAGCAGCAAAGTGAGGATTTTTATCCTCAAATCTTGAGCAATTCCTGGTGCAACGTGGGAGCTGATCATAACATCAAAGAAGAGGTATTAATCTATCCCAAACTCGTGTTTCAAGTTATTTAAGAAAGAAGGATTGCATTCTTAGCTAGAGCAGCAACAAAGAGGGCCAAACCCTCTTTGCCATGACCAAGAAAAGAGAGCACCTTGCTCTAGCAAGGTCAGCATTGTTGTGAGGTCTTCTACCTAGCACAACAACCCCGTAGGACCCTCAAAAGAGGATCTTTCCTCCTGGCCAAGCATTGGTTAAGGAGAAATATTCATACACAAACCCTTGACGTGAAGTGAGTAAATTCTTAGTGCTGGATTCACAAATCCCACGCCGTGTTACTCGATCCATGACCCGGGACCGTAACAACTTGGTATCAGAGCAGGGTAACATGGGGGATAATATCAGCAATGAAGAAATCCAAATCAGGATACAAAAGATAGAAGATAGCCTTGAAACAGCACAACCAGTGTTGGGAAAGGTTTGTGGTTTGGAAGAAGAGATGAGCCGAATCATTAGCATGCTACAGGAGTTGAGGATAGAGAGACATCAGAGTCCAGAGGTGAGAGAGGTTGCTCAACCATATCACAGAAGAGGGGAGCAGTGGCCTGGGCGCACTGCTGTCCTAGCACCTCAGCATGGAGGCACAATCCCAAGGTACACCAAGTTAGAGTTTCCCTCATTCAATGGTTCTGTGGATCCCGTAATTTGGTTGCATAGATGTGAAATTTTTTTTTTGAACCAAGGGACTACTGAATGGGATAAGGTGCAACTAGCCTCTTTCCATATGACAGATGAAGCCATGTTATGGGTGACTCAAGTAGAGAAAGAGAGACTGGGAATGACTTGGGGAGAATTTAAAAATCTATGCACAGTTAGATTTGGGCCTCCCGCCAACAGCAACCCCTTGGGAGAGTTAGTCCTATTGAGACAAACGGGTTCGGTGGAACACTATCAAAAACTCTTCCAGGAAAAGTTGGCTCGTGCTGGAGAGAGGGTATTGGTTGACCAGCAGGTCTCCTTATTCACAGCAGGTCTCAATAAGTATTTACGGCTAGAGGTAGAACTCCTTATGCCCACGGATCTAGCTCATGCCATGAATATGGCCCGAGCAATGGAACAACGACAATAGTTGCAGCAACGTAAGCCGGGTTGGTTGAGTGAGAGGAACACTTCCTCCACGTGGCAAGGGCGCCGCTATAATTCATCTCAGGGAACATCTACAGCAGCACCATCCAGACACACTCCGACTACGACTCTGGTAGCCGATCCCCGCCCTGGTAATTCCCTACCGAGCTTTATAAAAAAATTGACGAGTGCGGAGATGGCAAAAAGGCGGTCCAAAAATCTCTGTTATAACTGCGATGAGGAGTATCGGGTCGGTCACCAATGTAAACAATTATTTTGGCTCGAGATGGAGGATTCAGAGGATCCAGAGGAACCAGAGGATATTATCGAGGAGGAACCACCAGAGATATCCTTGCATGCTATTACTGGGCAGAAATCGCCTACTACAATGCAAGTCCGAGCTCATGTCATCGACCGAGAATTGGTGGGACTAGTCGACTCGGGGAGTACACACAATTTTCTGAGTTTGACAGCCACACAGCATCTCCAGCTCCAGATACACACTCATCCGACAGCCACCGTCTCAGTGGCCAATGGTGAGAAGGTCCCTAGCTATGGGATTAGTAAGGCGGTAACTTTTTCCATTGGATTTACTTCATTTAATGCGGAATTTTTTGTTATTCCCCTAGCGGGATTTGATATGGTTTTAGGCATTAAATGGTTACAAACATTGGGGCCCATTCTGTGGGACTTTTCGGCTTTAACCATGAGCTTTGATTTGGCCGGAAGTCGGGTGCTCTTACCGGGCTGTCAGGTGGACAGGGTCCACCGCATACACACTTTGCAGACACAGGATCAGCCTGATAGTACTAGTGATGGTCTGGTTGAGGAGTTCTATGACCTCTTCCAGGAGCCTTCGGGGTTGCCTCCCATGAGGCACTGTGACCACAGGATCTGTCTGAAACCAGGTTCTGAGGTAGTGGTCGTGCGACCATACCGTTACCCACACCTTCAGAAGGACGAGATAGAGCATCAGTGCCATGAGATGTTGAAACAAGGTCTTATTCGTCCCAGTCGCTCCCCGTTCTCTTCACCCGTCTTACTTGTGAAGAAACATGATGGGACATGGAGGTTCTGCGTGGATTATCGGGAGTTGAACGTGCATACAGTAAAAGACAAGTTCCCGATTCCGGTAGTGGATGAGCTTCTGGATGAGTTACATGGGTCGTGGTTATTCACTAAACTCGACCTCCGTCGGGATACCATCAAGTCCGGATGCACCCCTCTGATATCGAGAAGACGGCGTTCCGCATGCACCATGGCCACTTTGAGTTCGTCGTCATGCCGTTCGGGTTATCCAATGCACCCTCCAATTTTTAAGCTTTGATGAACGAGGTATTTAGCCCCTATCTTCAAAAATTTGTTCTTGTATTTTTCGATGATATTTTGATATATAGCAAGTCGGTTGAGGAGCACTTGGCACACTTGAGGATTGTTTTCGACTTGTTAAGAGCACATCAGCTCTATTTGAAACACTCCAAGTGTTCTTTTGCGGCTTTACACGTGGGATATCTGGGACACATTATCTCACATGAGGGGGTTACGGTGGATCCCGAGAAGATCCGAGCTATTCACGAGTGGCCGCAACCACAGTCGTGTTCTGCATTACGGGGTTTTCTGGGTCTTGCGGGCTACTACCGTAAATTTATTCAGAACTATGGGCCAGTGGCAGCACCATTGACGAGTTTACTCAAGAAAAATTCCTTTATTTGGAATGAGGCGGCCACCACGTCGTTTGTGGCACTCAAACCTGCCCTCGCATCCGCGCCAGTATTACAACTTCCCAACTTCGACGAATTGTTCGTGGTAGAGTGCGACGCTTCGGGCGTGGGCATGGGGGCCGTTTTACAGCAGCTGGGCCATCCTATTGCTTATTTTAGTAGACAGTTGGCAGTCTGCCATCACAAACTGGCAGCCTATGAGCACGAATTGATTGGGTTGGCCAAAGCGGTCCAACATTGGAGGCCTTATCTCTGGGGCCGGGCTTTTCTCATACGCACGGATCACTACAACCTTAAATTCTTACTAGAACAACGTTTGACGACATCGCCACAACAACACTGGATCAGTAAGTTGTTGGGGTTTGACTTCTCGGTGGAGTATCGTGCGGGGAGATTAAATAAAGCGGCAGATGCCTTGTCACGGTGTTTTGAAGATCAGTAGTCGGTCTATTCTATCAGCCAGCCGAGATTTCTCATTATAGACTTGGTGCGAGAAGCACATGCTACTAACCCTGCACTGCAGGAACTGCATCAGCAGATCTCAGAAGGGACAATGAATGTGAAGTGGTCCATCCAGGATTCACTTATTTATTATAAGCATCGGATTTTCCTTCCACCTGAGTCCGAGTTGATTCCAGCTATTCTCTCGGCCTACCACGACAGTACACACGAGGGGATCTAGAAGACTTTGCACAGAATTCGAGCTGATTTTTACTGGCAAGCCATGAAAGCCTCTATTGTGACTTATGTTGGTGACTGTCAGGTATGCCAGCGCAACAAAGCCGAGCACTTGAGTCCAGCCAGTCTTCTCCAGCCTCTGGCCCTTCCAACGCAGGTTTGGGCCGACATTTCAATGGATTTTGTGGAAGGCCTACCCCTGTCAGCCGGCAAATCCGTACTTTTCGTAGTGGTTGATCGATTCTCCAAGTACGGGCATTTTATACCGATGGCTTATCCGTATACAGCAACACGGGTTGCTCAGACTTTCCTAGAGCAGATAGTCCGCTTACATGGCATTCCAGAATCCATTGTGAGTGACAGAGATGCAGTTTTCACGAGCACCTTTTGGCGGGAACTGTTTCGCTTGAGTGGGACGAAATTGAAGTTCTCCTCCGCCTATCATCCACAGACAGACGGGCAGACTGAGGTGGTGAACCGCACCATCGAGATGTATCTACGGTGCTTGGTGGGGGATCGTCCCCGGCAATGGGTTCAATGGCTTCCGTGGGCCGAATATTGTTACAACACTTCGTTCCACTCTGCATTGCAATCCATTCCTTTTCGAGTTATATATGGCCGGGATCCACCTCGCGTCCTCTCGTACAACCCAGGGTCCACCCGCGTGGACACAATTGATCAGGCACTCATAGACAGGGATCTACTGCTACAGAATATCACAGAATGGCTACGACGTGCCCAAGCTCGGATGAAGGATGTATACGATAGAGGCTACCGTGAGGTCTCTTTTGAGGTTGGAAAGTATGTGTGGCTACGGCTCCAGCCCTACCGTCAGCAGTCTCTAGCCGGACCTCCACGTCATAAGCTCTCACCCCGATTTTTTGGGTCGTTTCCCATTCTTCGACGCGTGGGACCAGTCGCCTATCAACTCAAATTACCGGACACAGCCAAAATTCACGATGTGTTTCATGTCTCTCTTTTGAAGCCGCATTCCGGAGCACAATCTACATCCACTCCATTCCTACCACCAATTGATCATGGCGAGGTTATTCTTAACAGTTGCGGTGTTACGTGCACGGCTGACCAATGATCATTGGGAGATTCTCGTTCAGTGGACGGACACTGACCCCGACGCTGCAATATGGGAACGTGTGGACATCTTCAAACAAGTCTACCCAGTTTTTGAGCTTGAGGACAAGCTCTTTCTCCATGGGGAGGCAGATGTTGTGGACTCAATAGCACACCGAGTCACACAACGAAGAAGACAACAACAACTCATTCAATAGGATTTAATTCTTATATTTCTTTGAGTAGGATTTATTTCTAATATTGTTTTAAGTAGGATTTATTTCTTATATTGTTTTAAGTAGGAGTTATTTCTAATTACTTTTTATGTAAGGGCATTATGGGGAATTGTTGTAACCCTAACCCTAAAACTCCCTATTTAAGGGATAGGTATGAATGAAATAGGTAAGCTTTGAGATTTTAGAATAACCTAGTCTAAATAGGTTGGGATCACCTCTTGATCCCGAGTTTAGGGTTTACTCCAAAAATCCAACCTATCATTCACCCTCCATTGCCATCCATCTTCACCCAAATTCATCCACCATCATCCCTACTAAGAAAAGGAGCTTCCTGCCCCTTTTCCAAGCCCAAAGAGGAGGTCTATCCTCCTTCTTGGCAGCAGCAACAAGAGAGGCCCAATTCCTCCCTTACCAAGCAGCAAAGTGAGGATTTTTATCCTCAAATCTTGAGCAATTCCTGGTGCAACGTGGGAGCTGATCATAGCATCAAGGAAGAGGTATTAATCTATCCCAAACTCGTGTTTCAAGTTATTTAAGAAAGAAGGATTGCATTCTTAGCTAGAGCAGCAACAAAGAGGGCCAAACCCTCTTTGCCGTGACCAAGAAAAGAGAGCACCTTGCTCTAGCAAGGTCAGCATTGTTGTGGGGTCTTCTACCTAGCACAACAACTCCGTAGGACCCTCAAAAGAGGATCTTTCCTCCTGGCCAAGCATTGGTTAAGGAGAAATACTCATACACAAACCCTTGACGTGAAGTGAGTAAATTCTGAGTGCTGGATTCACAAATCCCACGCCGTGTTACTCGATCCATGACCCAGGACCGTAACAGAGGTAGATGGATGACCAAGCCGGTTGTGCCACAGTTGAGCCTCGGATGTAGTGGAAAAAATAGCAGCTACAAGTAGAAGAATAAAATAGTATAAACCCCCTTTTTCATGGCCGCCACCAATCACCTAGTTTGTAGTTAGATCCTAAAATATAATCGAAGATGGTGAGAAGGTGGCAGAAAAATTCAATTGTTTAGTTAATTGACTACTAGAGAGAAAATTTAATGGAAATTGAGGAACAAATAACACATCTGAGAGGAATAGACGCGATAAGAGAGGAAGAACCCTTGCCAAGCACTTGTTTGGGAACTATTAGCAATAGTGAAAAATTTAAGAGGAAGACATGGAGATAATGAATGAAGCATGTGTTTGATACCTAACAAGTGTTTGGAATCCCGGGAGTCAATTATCCAAGAGGAAGGGGTTGAAGCGGAAGAAAGCATACCTGACGCAATGATAGTGGCAGTAGTAGGGCCTGGTGGAGTAGAGGATTGATTGAATAATGATTCCAACTTCTGAATTGCAACATAGTCTTTCGCAGACACATTCCTGGAATGAGAATCAGTCCCTTCATCCTTTTTCTTAACATTAACTGAGGCTGGATTGGTTGTTGCCCAATCAGGCTTGCCATGGAGTTTCTAGCATGAATCCACAAGGTGATTCTGATCAGCATAGTGCGTGCACAATTGAGGCTCAGTGCGGGAATGGGTCGGACCCGTTCGACCACTTCTATTGCGGCCTCCTCTTGTATTTCTGCCACATCCAAGAAATGGGGATGATGTGCCCTGATTACTAGAGAACATAGTTGATGGAGAACCAATCAAAGAAGGAGGAGTGGGATCAGGAATCCATAACAAGGTAGCACTAATGTCAACAAAAGAGGGAAGGGCAGAGCAACGAAGAAGTTGAGTCTTAGCCACCTCTAGATACGACTTAATATTGATAAGGCAAATAGGCGCTGCTAGTGCCTCGCGTTATTTTTCTTGAACAACAATGTCGATAGAGTATGGTTGAGTAATTTTCCAATCTTGGAGAAGGCCACGAAACCAAGCCAAAAACTCATGAATATTCTCTTCTTGTTTGGTAGCCAGCATACTTTGGAAAACATCATATACTCTTTGCAAAGAGGCGGTACTGGAATAGAGATTAACACATGTGTCCCAAATATCCTTGGATGTTTCCAAGTGAACCACATTGTTAGCGACATGCTCTTCCATGCTATTAATAAGCCAACCGATAACCATGTTATCATTTTTTACCCATTTACGGTAGACTTCATCTTCTTCATCAATTGGAGGAAGGATTTGGATAACATGACTGAGAAGGTCACGAGTAATGAGAACCCTCCGTACCGATTGTGACTACCTGAGGTAATTGTAAATACCTCATAGTGGAATTGTAGTAATTCAGAGTATATCACTCTTATTACTCATATGTCCACTCTCCATGTTGACTCAAATCAACTAGTAAGGTCAATTGTCAAAGGGGCTCAAATAACAATTACACAATGTATTTTGAAGCACCCGTAGACCAAATTAGCCTCCAAAAATAAGTAGAGAATATTTTCTCGAGAATAAGTACCAAATCATGGAAAAATTGATGTTTTTGTCAAGTGATAACAAGAACCAACCACTACTTAACTTCTTTTATATTTGTTAAAAAAAATGAGAGAGAAGAGAATAGATGCCACTCTTATCCTTAATCCAAACTCAACCACAAAACCGAGAGCAACTTTAGACAAGGCATTTCTTGGCAAACCGAGAGCAATTTTTTGGCAAAATAAATTCCAACTCATTGGAATACTTCAACACAAAAAAAGATTCAATTGCTGAAGTTCAAACCCAAAAATAATAGGGATAAGAGAGTGTTGGAATTTCATCAAACATATAACGGTTATCCAACAACATAACACACTCCTATGAGTAACATTGGACATAGAATTGACAGCAACATTTGCTGGAATCTCATATCACCAATGTTTGATTTCCGTTACATAAAGGTAACTAAATCCAAATAACAAACAGAAAAAAAACCTTTGATTAATCATGTAATTTTTCCACAAGATGATCGAGACTACAACATCCTTTTAATCATACAAGATAAATCTTCACAATGTTTATGAAGATTATCTTTGTTGATTTTCATGACTCCATGGATTTAGCTCATGGATAAAGAGGAGAGAAACCCATTTGGAGAAAAATGAGGAAGAAGGGTTATGGACTTGATGATTCCTAACCCTCCCTTTGAAGCTCTATTTATAGATATAGGGGGGGTTAGTGCCCCAAATGGATTCTTGAAGATCAAGTTCATGTCCAACATGAAGATCATGTCAGTCATGTACATGAAGATCATCTTCGCATTTGGTGTTAGTGTTGACGACTTCATGTGCACTGGAAAACAGTTTCCAGTGTTAGTGCCCCAACATGAGAAAAACATAAAAAACAAGAGAATTTCTAAACCTTTACAGTGCACTTAATTACAACATAATCCTTAAACCCCAAATTAGGTAAAACAACCATTATTACTACACGAATAAGTTATTTAATGAATAATTAAATATACTAATATATTTATTAATTGAATTAGATATTTTATTGTACATTAATTTGGTAATTACATGAGCCAATGAAATACCTACATGATTAATTACAAATAATAAATAAATAACATTATAAATAACAAAAACGAAAGTAATACGTTGAGTTATTAATTTATTAATAACATATGATATACTTTAACCTAAAAATGAATAATTTAAGAGAAAAAATTGATCTAATCATAACTTTAACACACTATATGTTTGTACATAATATATTTTATGTATTATTAATTATTAATATATTATCACAAAATTTAAAACTATTGGTTTAATTAACTATAGCAATCGGATAATTATGCCAAAAATAATTTATCAAATATTTATTTTAACAATATTTTAATTATGACTATTAAATCACTATTTTAGTATAGTAATTGTAAAATAAATATATTAAATAAATAAAAATAATTATTTTATAAATAAAAATTATAAATTAATAAATTTTTTGAAGATAGTTTAATTTTTCCTAACTTAGGAAAAATTAAACCATCGTTGTCTTCCTCAGCTGCGAGCCAGAGGGCAACGACGATGGCGACGGGGACGGGCTAGTAGGCAACGGCGACGGTACGAGAGAGGGTTGCGGCAACACCGAGAGAGGGCTGCGGGAACGAGAGAGGGTTGCAACAACACCGAGAGAGGGCTGCGGCAACACCAAGAGAGGGCTGCGGCAACACCGAGAGAGGGCTCCGGCAACACCAACAGAGAGTTGCGGCAACACCGAGAGAGGGTTGTGGAATGAGAGAGGGCTGTGGGAATGAAATGGCAGAGAGGGTGTGCGGCAGAGATAGCCCCGAGAGACAGCCCTGCTCGTCGAGAGAGAGCCCGTGCGAGAGTCATGTAGATGATTCTCAAAATCGGGCGGAAAGCACTTTCCACCCGTTACTCTTGAGACATGAACTCTTGAGTCATGTATCTTCATGTACATGACATGAATTTTGGCGCTCCCTAACGACATCAGGACATGAACTGCGTAATGCGCATGAAGATCATGTCCTGAGTCATGTGCACTAACCCCCCTATATGAAACTACTGTATTAAAATAATACCTCTGAACTTAGGGTTTAGGGCTTAGGGTTTTAACCCTAAAATTTTAACTTAATTACATCAATGCCATCTCTATGAGATGATCCTTAATTTACCATCCTGCCATCCATGTATGTGGGCCTATGGGTATTCTCCTTTGATCCGTGGGCCTTGAGGCCATCTTCTATATCTATTGGTTGCATGGGTCTTCCTTGGTCTTATGGGCTTGGGCCCATCGTCTAATACACTTGGATATGTGAGTCTTCCTTGGTCGTGTGGGCTTGGGCCCTATCTTCCAACACTCCCCCTCAAGTTGGGGGTGAGAGAACAACATGAACTTCCAACTTGTTGCAAATGATGTATAAATTTTTTTTTTTGTTTTTGTATAATATGCCTTCATCTTCCAACATTCCCCCTCATATTGGTGCTCTCATTCATTAGGCCCAACTGGTATAATATCAGTGAGAGTAAATCACTCTTAGCCGCTAAGATATTGCTCTGAAGTGTCCACCTCCACCACCGTGTCCCTCCACAGGACAATGACTCTCAAGTGGTAGAGTAATATATGATATTAATGGGGGGAAGTAACATAAATATAATAATAAGTTCCCATGTCATGGATTTCCTACCACAAAAATGTGATATTTTTTACAGGGATGAAGGTCCTCCGTCACGGACTTCCAAACACAAATAATTTTGATATTTTTTTTACGGGATGAAGTTCCTCCTTCATGGACTCCCAAACACAAATAATTTTGATATTTTTGACGGGGATGATGGACTCCCAACCACAAATAAATTTGATTTTTTTTACGGGGATGAAGTTCCGCATGGACTCCCAACCACAAATAAATTTGACTTTTTTTACGGGGATGAAGTTCCTCCGTAATGGACTCCCAACTACAAAAAAATTGATATTTTTGACAAGGATGAAGTTCCTCCGTCATGGACTCCCAACTACAAATAATTTTGATATTTTTTACGGGAACAAATAAATAATGGTATGAGGCTACCTCTTCTTCAATAATAATGTCTCATCAAAAGAGACACAATAGCAGCTGCCAAAATGGGCTTGGTCCCATTTAACACATCCCAAAATAATCCTTGTAAAATAACCATGAAATAGTCCGATGCACATATCTAGACCAAATAATATGCTAACCAAGGAATAATCTGTCAATTCATAAAAGATAATAATCCAGCCAGAGAAAAAATTATTGAGTCGCACCAAAAATATGTATAAACTTGGGCACATATATCAAGGCAAAAAATATGTGATCCGAGTCAGGTTGACCCGGACCTGAGTTGACCCGGTCCAGGTTGACCCGAGTTGACTAGGTCTGGCTTGTGCAGGAGCAGTACCCTCTCGTTGCTGGTTCCCTGGCTCGCTGGTCCGAGTTGGCAGAACAGGAACGGGCCAGGGCACTGATTTAAGTTTCCTAACTTAGGAAACTTGAATAAGGCAACAATGCCTTCTTCCTCACGCGAAGAGACGGAAAACATGTGATGCAGCCAAGAAAGTTTCGGCTTCCAACCAGAGAAGAAAGATACAAAACTTTATAAACCAAGACATCGTCATTAGACGACATCTTTCCACACAACAAGTTTCTGAAATGGAGGGAGTAGCAACGGATATCTCGGCTGAAACGAAGCTCGATGGAAACAGAGCTCGGATCTGCTGGAGGAAGCTTTTTGATAGCAATGTAAAGCCCAAAAGAGTTCCTCCAAAACGGAAATAATTCTGGCGCAAGCTTCCAATAGAGTGGTTGTGGTGGGCGGAGCATAAATAGTCAGTGAAGTTAAGCAAGGTTCCCTGCACACAGGTCAGACCACCAGGGTTCGCCTCTCCCGTCCCCATTAACAAGCGGTTGTCAGTCTCCCTGCGACCGACTTCTCCTATCGCTGACCAGACGCGGCACCATTGTAGCTACAGGTATTTTGGTGGCGCGGTGTTTGACATTCTGCTTTTGATGACCTTCACGTCGTCTGTCTATCTCGTTGCTCTCATCGCCTTCACAAACAAGGCTTATGCGGAACAAGATCTGTTGTCGCCCTTATGATCCGTGTAATTGCTATCTTCTCATTATACTTATGGAAGCAGTGTCAGCTTTCTCATTCTGAAGCAAAGGGAAGACAATGACTAATCCCAGAGGCAGACACTCTACCAATCATTAGCAACGGGAAGAAATTTGTAGACTGCTAGCGTGAAGAAGGAGGATCAGATGAATTGGATCAGAGCAACAAGAGTTGTTTGGATCATGAGTTATCAAAGGAGATAGAATAATCTATATAACAAAGAATAATCAACCAAAGGAATAAAACTAGTAATATGAGCAAGGAAAGCAATACGATTCAACGAAAGGAAGCAAAACAAAAACTATGCACGTGTATTAAGAGATAAAAAAAATTCTAACAACGGACGAGAATGAACTTTGAAAACCCATAGTCGGAGTCCTGAAAATCAAAGTTCTGATACCATGTTGATTTTCAGGACTCCATGGATTTAGCTCATGGAGAAAAAGGTGAGAAACCCATTGGGAGAAAACTGGAGGAAGAAGGGTTATGGACTTGATGATTTGTAACCCTCCCCCTAAAGCTCTATTTATAGATTTATGAAACTACTGTATTACAATAATACCCCTGAACTTAGGGTTTTAACCCTGAAACTTTAACTTAATTACATCAATGCCATGTCTATGAGATGACCCTTTATTTACCCTCCTACCATCCATGTATGTGGGCCTATGGGCCTTCTCCTTGATCTGTGGGCCTTGAGCCCATCTTCTTTATCTCTTGGTTGCATGGGTCTTCCTTGGTGTTATGGGCTTGGGCCCATCGTCTAATACTCTTGAATATGGAGTCTTCCTTGGTCGTGTGGGCTTGGGCCCTGTTTTCCAATAATCTTGACTTAACGTGAATCAAGAATTCAAGAAGATGGAAAAAAATGAAACCGTAAAGAGAGAATATGAAAAAAAATCTAGATTTTACCTATATATACATGGCAGAACTCCTTCTATAAACAACTTATTGAATGGATGACATTAGTACTTTAATAGAGATTCTAACCCCCATGCTCTGATACCATGTAGAAGTTAGGACTCCATGAAAATGACTATAGGTTAACATGGATGAAGAAAGAGAGAAGAGAGAGAGAGAGGGAGAAAGGAGAAGGATGTTAGAGAAGAGAGTTTATATTAAGGGAAGGAAAGAATGCGTCAAAGGAGAAGAGAGGATGGTTGGACGATTTCTCAAAGAGAGAAGGCAAATGCCTTACCTCTTAGCCAATGCTCTTATTTATAGTGTTACAAAGACCTTAGGGTTACAACTCAATAGATTGAAAGACATACTCAAACAATGTATTTACATCTTCATGTCATCCTTATGGAGTATACCATAAATAGCCACTTTGCCACTCTTTTGACTTGTGGGCTTCTAGCCTTGAGCTTGTGGGCTTGAGCCCATCTTTCAACAAACTATAAAACACATTGTCAAGTGATGAACATATGTTGTTATGCATATTTGTTTCAAACAATTTCTTCATTTAGAATCTATTAATGATGATGATGTATTAAAAATCTATTAGGGATGAAATTAAAGTCTTTCGTCATTAAAATTTTCTATCAAAAAAAGTTGTTGTCATTGTCAAAAATTTTATTGATGAAGATATCTTCTAGTCTTTAAAAGATCAAAAACATTTCACCTTTATAACTATTTAACTAGTAAACTTTGACTATTGTTGTAAAAAAACTTGAAATGATGAATTGCTTTCTTTTTCAATTTTTTGTGGCAAACTTTTATATTTGTCACTAAAATATCTTGCAAATGGACTGGATTGAAATTTTTGCCACAATATTTTTGATGAAGCACTAAGTTTTTAAGAAATTGTTTTTTCAAAAAACTTTTTTTCTGTTCTTTGCGATTTCTTCATGTTATATCATATGTTATTTCTATCTTTTAAAAGGTATAGTGTGGATGTGCTTCTTGTCGATTGACTTGTCTGGGTCTTTCTATACTTTTTAGTTATTCATTGGGCATGCATGACATTGTAGTACAGGAAATATGGAGGTGGACCAATAAAACTAGAAGTGGCATCAAACCGATCTGCTTTGCGAATAGCTTAAGCTCGGCTCAGATTTGGCTTGGTTCGGCTCAATTCTAAAATATTTTGAACCGAGTTCGAACAACGGTTCGTGCTCATTTAAGTAACTGAGCCGTACTCGAGTGAGCTGCGGTGAGGTTCGTGATCTTGCGAGACGGCTTGGTTACGAAATAAATCCCCTTTCGCCATTTGAGACTCAACAACAACAAGAGGGGAGCTTCGTTTTCACTTTCAATTTTGATTTTGAACTCTTTCGAAATCAAAACTCTCAGTTTTAGAAACTCTCTTTCGAAACTTTCGAGAGCAAAATAGGTGATGCATGCAACCCTTACGATGATGATCGCCGATTTTTGTCCTCGATAGACCTCTTTCTACCCTATCCCTCAACCGGCTCTAACCGACTTCTGCTGTTCACGATGGAAGAAATTTGAAGAAGTCCATCAATAAACAAACAAGACATCATAAGAAAAAAAAAGTGCAATTCAGCATTGAATATTTTCTTATCGAAAACAGAAATTAGGCAATTTCAACACAAAAAAAGTGATACCATAGTACCATTTTCCCTAGTATTTTCTGAATAAAATAAAAAAAAATATTCCATAGAACTAACCTCTGACAGTGGAGAGGACAAAGGTGGAGCAAAGAGCATAGAACAACAAAAAAGCCAAGAAGCACCAAAGGAGCCTGTTCCCGGAAAGAAGGTGCTGTCACTCCCGTCTCTTCCGATCCTTCATGCTTCCCTCTTCCTCCCCCGAAATCAATCACTACAACCCCCACCTCCACCTCAACAAACTCATTCATCCAAAGAAAACAGAAAACCAGCTGTGAATTCCAAGTTTTGGTGATGCGATGTTCCCTCATCTTATAAGCAAAAGAGTCGATGAAGCCACTTTGGACAAGGTTTAATGGTATAGCGGTAAACCGTGCTTTTAAGGGAAATTTTATATAGTCAACAAATAAGCTGGCCCCTTAAAAGCTGCCAGCATAGCGGACATTTGAGTTTGTCACTCGTGTTACATTTTTTACTTGTTATTTGACAGATTAGTTTGGGTTAAGTTATAGAAACCTCATGTCCAGATGAGCTTCTCCATATCTGGGTCTTACCTTCGGTTTTGTAGCCCTACCTAGTGCTTTGCATATTAGAAGGGGCCTACCTAGCCCTACCTAGTGCTTGCAAAAGGACTTGCAATGATATTTTTGCCACAAAATGTTTTCGGATGAAGAACTTTTTTTGACATATTTTTTTCAAAGAACACTTTGTTTTTTTCAAAGAACAATTTTTTTTTTGTAATTTGTTGTTCGTTGCCTGTTCTTTAGCATTTCTTCATGTTATATCATATGTTACTTCTATCTTTTAGAAAGTATAGTGTGAATATGGTTCTTGGCGGTTGGCTTCTCCGTGTCTTTCTCTACTTGGCTGTGTTTTCAGTTATTCATTGGGCATGCCTGACATGATAGTACAGGAAATATGGAGGTGGACCGGTAAAACACCTGTGAGTTTTTTAGGCACCCGGGACCGAAAACATAATTGGACCATGAAAATGTACAAGTTGAGTTGGGTCTGCTCGGTTTTCATAGATTTAATGTTAGTATCTCGGCAGTAAAGAAATCCTGCTGGGTCTGAAACGGAGGCGAGTGGGCGGGATTGATCACATTTGGTCCTATTTTAGAAGCACGGAAATTTGCCATTTCTATTTGTTGTTTCTACACATCCAAAATGAGACGCAGAAGCAATTTGTCTCGTAATGGGTTCTCAAGTTTGGCCACCAGCCAGCCAAGCAAAAATTATGGTGTTCCCACTCCTATTTGGAGAAGGTTAGCTGTCCAGACCCTCTGGGCATGGCTTGCCAGCTAAACTTTTGCTTGAAAATTAATGGCTTACTTTAAAATCACGTCTTTCCGTTTGAAATTGTTAAACGACTTCCTACAAAAACACAGTTTTCTCTTCTACTGCTTAAAACAGATACAGGCACTATACAAGACGAAGAGATGGCTCTAACGAGAGCAATATTCGTTGTGTTGCTGCTTTGCCTTACGTTTGAGTATGAGATTGCTCATGCCAAGCTTTGGATCGTTGGCGACGAAGCTGGTTGGGATTACAACGTCTCTCCGTGGCCTCTCAACAAGGACATCAAGCCCAAGGATCAGCTCCGTATGCATACTTTTGTTCTCTAGCTCTTTCAAGTTTCATCTGTTTATGGATTAATTTTGATTTTTTCCCATAACGAGTTATATTTGGTTCTGCCAGTATTCCAGTACGATCCCAGAGACCATGATGTTGCGGTAGTTCCTGAAGCATATTACGAAGCTTGCAAGATAGAAAGAAATCAGTCGGCAATCTTTTACAGAACTGGGAATGATACTATCACTCTTGCTTCGGGTGGGAACTTTTTCATTAGCAGTGTTTTGGACGATTGCCAGAATGGCATCCAAATGGCTGTCTACACATGAAAGAATAGGCCATTCAAAACCTTATTATCTTGATTTGTCAACTTTTTCTGGTTTCTTTTTTTGAGAGAAAAGAGATAATGTCCCTTCTTTGCATGATTTTCCTATGCTAAATAAAGAGAATAATTTGCGTGACGAATAATTATCTATATTCTGTGCTATATATATTAAGACCAGTTCGGCAACGAGGAGGAAGAAACAGTGGCATGCATTCTCCATAAAAATTAATTATCTCTCCTCTGCTTTTTACCGTGTCACTGAGGTTTCAATTCTCTTCTTTGGCTCTTTCTCGCTGTTCATGATTTCATTTAATAATCATCTTTGGCTGTTTATGATTTTTTTTTATCCTTTTTCAGAAGCCAAATATATTAAAAACCCAACATCTCTGTTCGAAAATTTAAATCTTACTTTACAGAATTCTGCATAACAAACCAACAGTTTGCTAAGAGAACCCCTGTACGAGAATCCAATCCAAATATGTTGAGCATAACCAAAAAGAGACACTTAAGAGCTAGGGGTTCCAATTTATTTCTCAATGGCTTATGGAGATGAACAAAGGCTACACACCCGAAAACTCTAGGTGGCAGATTCGGCACATCATGTGAACTTATAGTTTCATGAAGTACACTCAAGGGAGTCTTAAATAGTAACACACTTGAGGGTATTTGGTTGATAAGATAAGTTGCAGTTGTGTTGGCTTCACCCCAATAACTAGCCGACATATGAGCTTCAAACAAGGAAACACGAACAACCTCAAGAAGGTGGCAGTTCTTTTGCTCTGCAACCCCATTTTATTGAGGGGTGTATGGACAAGTAGTTTGATGACTAATACCTTGATCATCTAGATATTCTTTCAAACCTTGATTAACAAATTCTCCACCATTGTCACTACGGAGAGTTTGTATTGTAGAATGGTACTAAGTGGCTATCATTTTGTGAAATTGTTTGAATAGTGAACTAACTTCACTTTTTGAGTTCATTAAGCCAATCCAAGTCATCTGGGTGTGATCATCAATAAAAGAAACAAACCACCGGTTATCACTCAGATAAGCTATATTTGTTGGACCCTATACATCAGAGTGGATAATCATAAAAGGGTGTTGGACTCCTATTCATGCTTATTTGAAATGGAACACGATGGCTTTTAGCCAATTCACATACCTCACACTTAAAATCTGAAACAGATAATCTAGCAAATAGTTTTGGAAACATTTTCTTTAAATAACCAAAAGATGAGTGACCCAACCTTTTATGCCATAACCAAATCTCATTTTCTGTAGATTTATTACCGGAGAATGCTTGAGCTAACTGATGAGAACTCTTTGGCTTCATATCAAGGTAATAGAGTTTTCCCCTTCTAGTACCATAACCAATTGTCTTCCGAGTTCAAATGTCCTTGAACACACAATGGTTAGGCCAAAAAATCACAATACAATGCAAAATGCGAGTTATTTGAGCCACTAATAATAAATTATGATTGAGGGTCGGAACAACTAATACAGAATCAAGACTCAGATGTTCAGAGAGGGTGATGGAACCTTCTCCAATAACGTGAGAGGGTGTACCATTTTGTGTAGATACGATATGTTGTTCAGATGGTTTAATAATTTCAACATGATGATTATTATGGTCCATAACCATGGACCTCGTGACTCGACGAAGGGAGAGATTGTCAAGAGGAGTAGGGGGTGAAACAGGGCGGCCTATCTTGCCTGGGCGCCCTATGTTGGCGAGAATGAATGGAAGAAGGGATGGATTGAGGGAATGAGATCATGCTCGTCAAGGGGAGACCTGTACCCTTGGGTTCATCAAGGAGAACGCCGATCCTAGAGTTAGTTGGAGGAGAACACCGATCCTTTTCTGAATGACATTCTACTTGCTTCCATTCAATTCTGTGAGCCCACTTAAATGCTAATCACGCCAAAGAATCCGACTTATAGTTTTACAAGAATGCCATCGCTGGTTCTACATTTTGCCACATAATTAAATAAAGTAATTTATTAATGCTAAGGTACTTGAATGTCCTTCTGAGTTACCCACTCACCCATGTCTCCTCTGGATGACTCGTCCCGCTATGGAGTCCACAACATCACTCCCCCCTTAGCGAAAGAGCTTGTCCTCAAGCTCGAAGGTAGGGTAGGCTAGATGAAATACGTCAAAATCCTCCCAAGTGGCCTCCGTAGAATTTGTGTGGGTCCACTAAACTAGTACTTCTCTCCTATTCTGATTTTGTCGAGCACCCAAATTTTTTGTCGGAGTGAGACAAACTTTGTCGTCCTCAATCGGGGGGTAAAGAGGAAATGGAGGGTGGTTCTGGTCCTTTGAATTTCTTGAGGAGAGAGACATGAAAAACATTGTGAAGCTTGGACTCTGGAGGAAGCTGCACTTATAGGTGACCTGGCCAACTCTCTGGATAATGTTGAAGGGCCAAAAATATTTAGGAACAGGCTTGTGCCGATTTCCCACAATTGAGTTTTGACAGTCAGACTGTAGATGGAGTCACACTATATAACCCAGATTGTATATAACATCATGGTGGCCCTAATCATAATAGGCTTTCATGCGTGCTTGAGCTTTCCTAAGTCGTTCGACAACATATTCCGGCAATTGATCCCAATCCATAAGAGCTTGGTCAACTGCCTCCACTTTGGTCGAACCCTGAACATAAGAAAGAAAACGAGGGGGATCCCTACCATATAATATAAGGAATGGTGTCTCCAGTAAGGCCATGTGGAAGGAGGTATTGTAGCAATACTGCGCCCAAGGAATGCATTCCACCCACCGTTTAGGACTGTCTCCCACAAAACACCATAAATACATTTCAATGGTACAATTCACTACCTCTGTTTGGCCATTTGGTTGAGGGTGATAAGTGGAGGAACATTTTAGTTTGGTCCCACATGACCTAAAAAGGTCTCTCCTGAAGTGGCTTGTAAAGACTACATCCCGATCACCTACAATGGATTCCGGAATGCCGTGAAGGCGAACAATATTGGAGAAGAACACCTGTGCTACGGTCACCGCTGTGTAAGGGTTCTGTAATGGAATGAAGTGTGCATATTTTGAAAATCTGTCGGCCACCACAAAAAGAATAGCCTTCCCCCGATGACTTAGGAAGGCCCTCAATGAAATCCATAGAAATGTCCAACCAAACCTGTGTGGGAAGTTCGAGTGGTTGCAGCACCCCCTCATTATCTGCCTTTTTCCTCTGACACACTTGACAAGCAGCAGCCACATACATTGCAATTGTGAATTTCATACCTTCCCAATAAAAATCCCCGCGAATCCGCTGTAATGTTAAGCACCTAGCCAATACTACCCTAAAAATTGGCCTTTTAGGAGCGGAAGGCATAGGCACTTAACCCCAGGACCATAACAATGCACTCACCTTCACGAGCCGACGTCCACGACGGCCCAGCTATCAACGCATGGGCCCACAGTAACGGCTTAACACATAGCGATGAGGTCCACTATTACATGGTCACCTGCGTCTGGGTCGACGCGATAGCCCACGCCGGGAGTCGAACTCGTGACGTAGTGCCTGCTCTGATACCAAATTGTTATGGTCCCTGACCATGGACCTCTTGACTCGACGAAGGGAGAGATTGTTAAGAGGAGCAAGGGGTGAAACGAGGATGAACTGTCTTTTTTGGGCACCCTATGTTTGCGAGAATGAATGGAAGAAGGGATGGATTGAGGGAATGAGATCGGGCTCGTCATGGGGAGACCTGTACCCTTGGGTGCATCAAGGAGAACGCCGATCCTAGGGTTCATTGGAAGAGAACACCGATCATTTTCTGAATGAAATTCTACTTGCCTTCATTCAATTTTGTGAGCCCACATAAAGGCTAATCACGCCAAAGAATCCGACTTATAGTTTTACAAGAATACCATAGCTGGCTCAAAATTTCACACATAATTAAATAAAGTAAATTTATAAATGCTAAGGTACTTGAATGTCCTTCTGAGTTACTAACTCACCCGTGTAGCCTCTGGATGACTCGTCCCGCTATGAAGTCCACAACAGTGATTGTCAAAGGTCATATGATCAGTAGCACCAGAATCTATCATCTATTCACTATTTCTACTAGGAGTGGAAGTATTAGAAACCTTACCAAATGTAGCAGAGGTGGAGGGTTCTGCTACAGCAACAGAAGCATGATTATTTGGTTTAGTGTTTCGTTTGCGAGGCCCTTTAGTAGGATCCCACCATTCTAGATACCCTATAAGTTCATAACATCTTGACTTTGTATGCCCAGTCTCACCACAGTGAGTAAAAATATGCTTTGGTTTTGATTCCTTCGACATGATGCAAGAATATCGGTAGATCGGTGCTGATCACCCAAAAATTATTGGTCCAGTCCACTTTCTGTTCGTTGGGTTGACCCGGTTTGGGTCTCTGATTTCTGTTCGGCCAGAGAACTTGTCTGGTCCGCTTTCTGAATAAAGTATTTTGGTCCGGTCCGCCAATGGGTTGATCCAGGTTGGGTATCTATTTTCGGTCGGTCAGAAAAGTGGACTAGGTCTCTGTTTCCGGTCGGGTTCGAGAAGTTGTCGTGACCTGCCAGAAAAATAAAAAGCGGGACCAAAGTTAACGGAAGCAAATTTTTTTTCGTACCTTCATCTTTTTCATCGACGGTATGGCTTCTCCTTCACCAGCAACGTTCGGGCTGGCCGTATGCTAGAAGGCCGAGCGATGGCTCGGCTTCAGTCGTCAGCGTCGTCCGGACGGTCCGCCGGAGTGGGGGCTACGACAGAGATAAATCGAGCTTGAAACGTTGGTGCGGCTCTTCGTCTTCTACGTCGGTGACACTGGTGCCGATCGCTGGAACGAAGTTCAGCGGCGGGTCATTAACGAATATTGGGAGTTTGGGAGGGGGCAGTTTTGTGTTAGAACGACGACCGAATAGAAACACAAACAACGTCTTCTTCGGTCACAGAGTAGACCTGCATTGTTTTTTTTTCGATGACAGAGTTGCAACTCTATTCTTCGGCTACGGGAGAGACTATGGGACAAAGCTTTCACTCTGTTCTACGGTGACGAGAAGGAGAGGGAACAGGAATCTCCTGCTCTAATACCAAGTCAAAAATAATACTTCAATTTTAGTCATATTTTCTCATTCACATCATCGGCTTAAATAGCCTTTTTACAAAATAAACATGGAAAAACTATGAGTGATTACCGGGATTACACAATCACCGGATTCACAGAATATTTACATGATTTCTCCTTAAGGGAAGAAATCTCAGATTAAATCTTAACAAAAAACAATTCGAGTATTCTCATTACAAACAACTCTAGTTGTTGATACCTAAGGAGCAACAAATTGGAAACAGATGGAAAAAGCTTCTTCAGGATTTTTCTTTTTCAAAACCTAGATTAACTTTAAATTTCTTCGACCGTTCAATACCCACCTGAAGTTTAAATCTTTTCTTCTGAGGCTGAGTCCAATTATCCAATTCAAATAATTATTTTTAGAACAAGATGCCAATTAAATGCTCCACAAGCTTGGTCACAAAATATTTACATGCCAAAACTTGTTAAAGCTTGATCAATGCAGAATGTTTTAGCCAACAAGTCCATATTTTTCACCTAACTTATAACATAGATATTATATAGAACCCAACTTTCATAGGACTCTCTTTTGTTAGCCGCTATGGCTTCATTTGATAGAAACTTACATAAAAACCAATAATGATAATGAAAAAAAGATCTTTTGAAAATAATTTCCAAGTAAAAGATGGTGTTATATCTTATCCTAACCAGAATGGAGATGGCCCATAAACTTATTACTCAATCTATTTCTTTTAATTTGTTAATTGCATACCACAAAAAAAGATTTTATAGTCTTTGCCCAAAATAGTGATTGCTCTATGATTTCATCTAAATGAGAATGAGTCACTTATCACATAGAAGAACTATAGTCTATCCCCAAAATGAAGCTCAATCATATGATGTTATCACAATCTAAACTCACAAGTAATGTTGTCAACAACTTCGATATTTAAAAGTAGAGGCCGTGAACGAGGGGGGCATCCGTGAACTTCTCTAATGTTTCCTATTCCAAGTACTTCATTACATTTGTTGATGATTTTTCTTAGGTTACATGGTTATTCTTACTGGAAAGATAGAATTGAAAATATTACCTATTTTCAAGTCTTTTTGTGCCATGATGTCTACTAAGTTCTTGACAACCTTGAAGATCTTCCACTAAGATAATGCTAGGGAATGTATGTATAGAGGTTTTCAATCCTTCTATAGAGATAAAGGAACCTCTTGTATTTACAATCACAACAAAATGGGGTGGTTGAAAGAAAAAATTGACACCTTCTTGAGGTTGCTCGTACTCTACTACACCATATGTATATGCCTTCTATAGGCCACATGCAATCCTTACTTCTAGTTTTCTTATTAACAGGTTGCCTTCCTCGGTAATCGATAATAAGACACCATACTCCCATCTATTTCCTGGTGATGAGATGTTTCTATTCCATTGAGAGTCTTATAGTATACTTGTTTTGTTCATGTTACATCCCACATACTTCAAAATTGGATCCCAGAGCAATTAAATGTATCTTTTTGGGCTACTATCATACTCATAAAGGATATGTGTGTTACAATCATTCTCTCAAGAAGATGTTTGTTTCTAGTGATGTAACATTCTTTGAAGAGAAAGCCTTTTATTCATCCACCAATGTCCCACCTAGTTTCTCTGCAGCCAATGAGTTTCCTAAATCTATTATGTCGATTGATGACTCAATAGTTCATGGCCATGAGCACGTACTTGCTCCACCCCCTAGGGCATGCACACAACCATCTACCTTTCACTCCGTTGCTCATTTTTCATCCACCCATCGGTTATCCCTATCTTGCTTTCAGTTTCTTACCTCTATTTCTTATGTTTCTATTCCTCAGTCTTATTAGGAGACCCTACAACATGTTATGGTCCCAGATCTGACACATGATTTGTAGGGAGGAAGAAGAGGAAGGCGAAGATCAAGCCAAAGGGAAGCTTGGAAACCCAAGTTAGTTAAGGAGAACGCACACCCCTAAGCTCGTAGAGGAGAACTCAAAACCTTGTTTAACCTAAAATCAATGTTTCTCTTTCTCATTACTCTTACACCTTAAATAGGGTTCACCATTACAGGGTTTAAGATAAAATATTATAAAAATACCCCTATAAATGAAATATTCTACAAATACCCATGTGGCCTAAAACTGAAATAAAATAAAGTAAATTATTTTCTTCATTGGCTCTTTCTCGCTGTTCATGATTTCATTTAATAATGATTTTTTATCCTTTTTCAGAAGCCAAATATATTAAAAACCCAACATCTCAGTTCAAAAATTTAAATCTTATTTTTCAGAATTCTGCATAACAAACCAACAGTTTCCTAAACGTAAGAGATCCCCTGGAAGGGAAACAAATCCTTACCCAATCTTTTTTTCTTCTTTCCTACTAAAGTGTCTTTGCAACTGGCAATCTCCTTGAGCCATTTTTCTAGGCATTAGGGAACAATGATCTAACTAGCCAATGATCACCTTCTCCGTAAAGGTTTATATGAAAGTAGTTGTTCACAAGAGCAGAAAACTTTATCCAAATGTTTTCAGAAGGACTGTAAAAAATTTGAGAATAATACTTCAATTTCAGTCATATTTTCTCATTCACGTCATCGGCTTAAATAGCCATTTTACAGAATATACATAAAAGAATTATGAGTAATTAATGGGATTACACAACCACCGGATTTACAGAATATTTACATGATTTCTCCTTAAGGGAAGAAATCTCAGAGTAAATCTTAACACTCCCCCTCAAGTTGGTGCATAGATATCACTCATACCCAACTTGTCAAGACAATTGTTAAAAGTTCGGTAAGACACTGCCTTGGTTAGCACATCGGCAAGTTGATCCTCATATCGAACATGAGGGACTTCAATGATTCTTGCTTCTAACTTTTCTTTAATAAAGTGTCTATCAACTCCAACATGTTTAGTTCTATCATGCTGGACTGGGTTGTGGGCAATATCACATGCTGCCTTACTGTCATAGTATAATTTCATAGGACTTGTCTGCTCAATATGTAGTTCTTGTATCAAAATTTTTATCCATAATAATTCACATATTGCCTTGGCCATTCCCCTATATTCGGCTTCAGCTGACGGTCTAGCCACCACCTCTTGTTTCTTACTTCTCCAAGTGACCAAATTTTCACCTACAAATGTAAAGGATCCAGATGTAGACCGTCGATCCTCTATTGATCCAGCCCAATCGGCATCAGTATAACCTTCAATTTCATGTCACCTCCCTCTTTAAATAAAATTCCTTTCCTTAGAGATGATTTCAAGTAGCGCAGGATACCGTTGATGGCATTCATATGTTCTTCACTTGGAGAGTGCATAAATTGACTAACCACACTTAGTACATAAGCTAAGTCTGGTTTGGTTTGGCAAGATACATTAACCTCCCAACTAGTCTCTGATAATGTTCCTTCTTAGCAGGGACTTGATCTGAATGTGTTCCCAGTTTCAAATTTTCTTCCATTGGAGTACTGATTGGACAACATGCTGTCATACAAATTTTCTTCAATAAATCCAAAGCATATTTTCGTTAAGATAAAAAATTCCCTTCTTAAATCTTGATGCTTCTATACCTAGAAAATATTTTTAAGTAGCCAAGATCTTTCATTTCAAACTCTCTAGCAAGATGACTTTGCAATGCTTTCTTTTCTTCTGGATCATTCCAATTTATTTCTCAATGGCTTATGGAGATGAACAAAGGCTACACACCAAAAAAGTCTAGGTGGCAGATTCAGCACAGCAAGTAAACTTATACTTTCATGAAGTACACTCAAGGGAGTCTTAAATTGTAACACCCTCAAGGGTATTTAGTTGATAAGATAAGTTGTAGTTGTGATGGCTTCCCTTCAATAACTAGCCGACATACGAGATTCAAACAAGGAAACACAAACAATCTCAAGAAGGTGGCCGTTCTTTCACTCTGCAACCCCATTTTGCTGAGCGGTGTATGGACAAGTAGTTTGATGACTAATACCATGATCATCTAGATATTCTTTCAAACCTTGATTAACAAATTCTCCACCATTGTCACTACCGAGAGTTTGTATTGTAGAATGGTATGAAGTGGCTATCATTTTGTGAAATTGTTTGAATAGTGAACTAACTTCACTTTTTGATTTCATTTAGCCAATCCAAGTCATCCGGGTGTGATCATCAATAAAGCAAACAAACCACCATTTATCACTAAGATATGCTCTATTTGTTGGACCCCATACATTAGAGTGGATAATCGTAAAGGGTGTTGGACTCCTATTCTTGCTTATTTGAAATGGAACACGAGGCTTTTAGCCAATTCACATACCTCATACTTAAAATCTGAAATAGATAATCTAGCAAAAAGTTTTGGAAATAGTTTCTTTAAATAACCAAAAGATGAGTGACCCAACCTTTTATGCCATAACCAAATCTCATTTTCTGCACGTTAAGTCACGAAGAATGCTTGAACTAACTGATGAGAACTCTTTGGCTTCAGATCAAGGTAATAGAGTTTCCACCTTCTAGTACCATAACCAATTATCTTTCGAGTTCGAATGTCCTTGGACACACAATAGTTAGGCCAAAAAATACAATACAATGCAAAGTGCGAGTTATTTGAGCCACTGATAATAAATTATGATTGAGGGTTGGAACAACTAATACAGAATCAAGACTTAGATATTCTGTGAGGTTTATGGAACCTTCACCAATAACGTAAGAGGGAGTACCATTTTCTATAGATACGATATGTTGTTCAGATGGTTTCATAATTTCAACATAATGATTGTTATGGTCCCTGACCATGGACCTTGTCACTTGACGAAGGGAGAGATCGTCAAGAGGAGTAGGGGATGAAACAGGGTGGCCTGTCTTGCCTAGGCACCCTATGTAGGCGAGAATGAATGGAAGAAGGGGTGGATTGAGGGACTAAGATCAGGCTCGTCAAGGGGAGACATGTACCCATGGGTTCATCAAGGAGAAAGACGATCCTAGGGTTCATTGGAGGAGAACACCAATCTTTTTCTGAATGACATTCTACTTGCCTTCATTCAATTCCATGAGCCCACTTAAAGGCTAATCACGCCAAAGAATCCAACTTATAGTTTTACAAGAATGCCATCATTGGCTCTACATTTTACCACATAATTAAATAAAGTAAATTTATAAGTGCTAAGGTACTTGAATGTCCTTCTGAGTTACCAACTCACCCATATCGCCTCTAGATGACTCGTCCCGCTATGAAGTCCACAACATCATTCCCCCCTTGTAGAAAGAGCTTGTCCTCAAGCTCGAAGGTAGGGTAGACTTGATGAAATATGTAAAAATCCTCCCAATTGGCCTCCGTGGCATCTGTGTACGTCCACTGAACTAGTACTTCTCTCCTATTCTGATTTTGTCGAGCGCCCAAATTTTTTGTCGAAGTGAGAGAAAATTTGTCGTCCTCAATCGAGGGTAAAGAGGAAATGGAGGGTGGTTCTGGTCCTTTGAATGGCTTGAGGAGAGAGAAATGAAAAATATTGTGAAGCTTGGACTCTGGAGGAAGTTGCAGCTTATAGGCTACCTAGCCAACTATCTAGATAATGTTGAAGGGCCCAAAATATTTGGGAGAAAGGTTGTGCCGATTGCCCACAATTGAATTTTTACAGTAAGACTATAGACGAAGCCACACTATATCACCCACATTGTATATAACATCGCGGTGGCCCTGATCATAATAGACTTTCATGCGTGCTTGAGCTTTCCTAAGTCGTTCGACAACATATTTCAGCAAATGATCCCAATCCATAAGAGCTTGGTCAACTGCCTCCACTCTAGTTGAACCCTGAACATAAGAAAGAAAATGAGGGGGATCCTTGCCATATAATATCCGGAATGGTGTCTCTAGTAAGGCCATGTGGAAGGAGGTATTGTAGCAAAACTGCGCCCAAGGAATGCATTCCACCCACCGTTTAGGACTGTCTCCCCCAAAACACCATAAATACATTTCAAAGGTACAATTCACTACCTCCGTCTGGCCATTTGATTGAGGGTGATAAGTGGAGGAATATTTTAGTTTGGCCCTACATGACCTGAAAAGGTCTCTCCTGAAGTGGCTTGTGAAGACTACATCCCGATCACCTACAATGGATTTTGGAATGCCGTGAAGGCGAACAATATTGGAGAAGAACACATGTGCTATGGTTGCCGCTGTGTAAGGGTTCTCTAATGGAAGGAAGTGTGCCTATTTTGAAAATCTGTTGACCACCACAAAAAGAATAGCCTTCCCCCGATGACTAAGGAAGGCCCTCAATGAAATCCATAGAAATGTCCGACCAAACCGGTGTGAGAATTTCGAGTGGTTGCAGCACCCCCACATGATCTACTTTGTTCCTTTGACACACTTGACAAGCAGCCACATACGTTGCAATTGTGGATTTCATACCTTCCCAATAAAAATCTCAGCGAATCCGCTTTAATGTTAAGTACCTAGCCAATACTACCCAAAAGACCGGCCTATTAGGAGCGAAAAACATAGGTACTCAACCCAGGACCATAACATTGCACCCACCTTCATGAGCCGACGTCCACGGCGGCCCAGCTATCAACGCATGGTCCCACCATTGTGGCTTAACACATAGCAACGAGGTCCACTGTTACATGGTCGCCTGCGTCTGGGTTTACACGATCGCCCACGTCGGGAGTCGAACTCGTGATGTAGTGCCTGCTCTGATACCAAATTGTTATGGTCCTTGACCATGGACCTCGTCACTCGATGAAGGAAGAGATCGTCAAGAGGAGCAGAGGCTGAAATAGGGTGGCCCGTCCTTCCTGGGCGCCCTATGTTGGCGAGAATGAAAGGAAGAAGGGATGGATTGAGGGAATGAGATCAGGCTCGTCAAGTGGAGACCTGTAACCTTGGGTTCATCTAGGTGAACACCAATCCTAGTGTTCGTGGGAAGAGAATGTTATGCTCTCTAGCCATGGATCTAGTAACTTGGTGAGTCAAATAAGGATCCAGGACTGTTAGAGGGTTTCTTAACACGTTTTTGTGAAAAGAAACTCTCTTTTACTTCCCTCACACGTTACAATTGAAAAGGAGTTTCCTTTTCTCAATTATAGATGCACCAAATCAATCAAGAGACTGTTTAAGGATCCAATTATGAAACCCCACTTTATACCTCACGTCAATGAGTAGGGTTTCTGAATTCATGCAACTACCAATGTTGTTTGTAAAGAAGGTAGTCTATAGTTCTTCTAAACTCGAAAAAGATAGATAAAAATACCTCTTGAAGACCTCCTTCAATCAGCAACTCAAAAACCCCTTTCTTGATGCTAAGGCTCACGCAAAATCTCCTTCCCTCACTACTGGTTCGTGGAAGAGATGGATAACTATTGCAGCTTGGAAGAGAAAGATGATTCCTTTTCCTTTTCCTTCCATGATCTCCTCAAAGACTCCCCAATGGATGTAGAAAACCACTAAGGATAGTTCATGCCAAGAACCCTAGGATAGGGAACCTCGCAAGAACCTAATTACTCTATTTTACTCTAAATCCGAACTTACCTTATTTCTCATTTCTTACCCTTTAAATAGGGTCATTCGCGCCAAGATAGGTTAGGGTTAGGTTTATAAATCTCAACTATTCCCCTACCTTCAAGTCTTATTACATAATCAATCAAATTTGAAATTAAAGCAACATAAGTAATAAAAGTAAAATTAGGTGACTTGGTGAGTCATTGTCTCGTCCTCTGAGTGACTCGGTGTGCTATTGAGTCCATAACAGAGAACACCGATCCTTTTCTAAATGAAATTCTACTTGCCTTCATTCAATTCCATGAGCCCACTTAAAGGCTAATCATACAAAAGAATCTGACGTATAGTTTTACAAGGATGTCATCGCTAGCTTTAAATTTTATCACATAATTAAATAACGCAAATTTATAAATTCTAAGGTACTTGAATGTCCTTTTGAGTTACCAACTCACCCACGTCGTCTCTAGATGACTCGTCCCGCTATGGAGTCCACGACAATGATTGTCAAAGGTCATATGATTAGTAGCACCAAAATCAATTATCCATTCACTATTTCTTCTAGGAGAGGAAGTATTAAAAACCTTAACAGATGTAGCAGAGGTGGAGGGTTCTGCTACTGCAACAGAAGCATGATTATTTGGTTTAGTGTTCCGTTTGCGAGGCGATTTAGTAGGATCCCACCATTCTGGATACCCATTAAGTTCATAACATTTTGACTTTGTATGCCAAGTTTCACCACAGTGAGTAAAAATACACTATGGTTTTGATTCCTTCGACATGATGCAAGAAGATCGGTAGATCGGTGATGATCACCCAAAAAATATTGGTCCAGTCCGCTTTCTGTTCACTAGGTTGACCCGATTTGGGTCTCTGATTTCGGTCTGGTCAGAGAACTAGACCAGTCCGCTTTCTGAATAAATTTTTTCAATCTGGTCTTCCAATGGGTTGACCCGGGTTGGGTACTTGTTTTCGGTTGGTCCGAAAAGTGGTCCAGGCCTCTGTTTTCGGTCCGGTTCAAGAAGTTGTCGCGACCCACCAGAAAAATAAAATGCGGGACCAAATTTAACATAAGCAAATTATTTTTTCATACCTTCATCTTTTTCATCGACAATGCGGCCTCTTCTTAGCCAGCGACGTTCGGGCTGGTGGTATGCTAGAAGGCCGAGCAATGGCTCGGCTTAAGGCGTCGGTGTCGTCCAGACGGTCCACCAGAGTGGGGGCGATGATGGAGATAAATCGAGCTCGAGACGTTGGTTTGGCTCTTCATCTTCTACGTCGGTGACACTGGTGCTGATCACTGGAAGGTGGTTCGGTGGTGGTTCGTTGGTAAATTTTGAGAGTTCGTGTGGCGGTAGTTTTGTGTTACAACGACAGCCGAAGAGAAACGCAAACTGTGTCTTCTTCATTCATGGAGTAGACCTGCTCTGTTTTTTTTTTTCAATGACAAAGTTGCAACTCTAATCTGCGGCTACGGGAGAGACTACGAGACAAAGTTTTCGCTCTATTCTTCGGTGACGAGAAGGAGAAGGAGAAGGATTTTCCTACTCTGATACCAAGTCGAAAATAATACTTCAATTTCAGTCATATTTTCTCATTCACATCATTGGCTTAAATAGCCGTTTTACAAAATAAACATGGAAAAATTATGAGTGATTAACGGGATTATACAATCACTGGATTTACAGAATATTTATATGATTTCTCATTAAGGGAAGAAATCTCAAAGTAAATCTTAACAAAAAACAATTAGAGTATTCTCATTACAAACAACTCCAGTTGTTAATACCTAAGGAGCAACAACTTGTTAAAGCTTGATCAATGCAGAATGCTTTAGCCAAAAAGTCCATATTTTTCACCTAACTTATAACATAGATATTATATAGAACCCAACTTTCATAGGACTCTCTTTTGTTAGCCGTTATGGCTTCATTTGATAGAAAATTACATAAAAACCAATAATGATAAGGAAATAAAGAGCTTTTGAAAATAATTTCCAAGTAAAAGATGGTGTTATATCTTATCTTAAATAGAATGGAGATGGCCCATAAACTTATTACTCAATCTATTTCTTTTAATTTGTTAATTGCATACCAGACAAAAAGATTTTATTGTCTTTGCCGAAAACAGTGATCGTTCTTTGATTTCATCTAAATGTGAATGAGTCACATATTGCATAGAAGAACTATAGTCTGTCCCCAAAATGAAGCTCAATCACACGATGTTATCACAATCTAAGCTCACACTTAATGTTGCCAACAACTTCGATATTTAAAGGTAGAGGCCATGAACTTCTCTAATGTTTCTATTCCAAGTACTTCATTACATTTTTTGATGATTTTTCTCCGGTTACATGGTAATTCTTACTGGAAAGATAGAATAAAAAATATTACCTATTTTCAAGTCTTTTTGTGCCATGATGTCTACTCAGTTCTTGACTATCTTGAAGATCTTCCACTAAGACAATGCAAGGGAATGTATGTACAAAGATTTTCAATCCTTCTATAGAGATAAAGGAACCTCTTGTGTCTACAATCACAACAAAATGGAGTAGTTGAAAGAAAGAATTGACACCTTCTTGAGGTTGCTCGTACTCTTCTACACCATATGTATGTGCCTTACTTCTACTGGCCACATGCCATCCTTCTAGTTTTCTTATTAACAAGTTGCCTTCTTCGGTACTCGATAATAAGACACCATACTCCCATCTATTTCCTGGTGATGAGATGTTTCTCTTCCATTGAGAGTCTTATGGTGTACTTTTTTTGTTCATCTTACATCCCCAAATACTTCTAAATTGGATCCCAGAGCAATTAAATGTATCTTTTTAGGCTACTATCATACTCAGAAAGGATAGGTGTGTTACAATCATTCTCTCAAGAAGATGTTTGTTTCTAGTGATGTAACATTCTTTGAAGAGAAACCCTTATTCATCCACCAATGTCCCACCTGGTTTCTCTGTAACCAATCTGTGGAGTCTCCAGACCCCTTTGAGGTAAGTTCTCCTTCTCCTCCTTTTTTTGGTCCTCCACTTGATATCTGACCGATTTCTCTTTGGAAAGAGCCTAGGGCATGCACACAACCATCTACCTTTCACTCTGTTGCTCATTTTTCATCCACCCATTGGTTATCCCTATCTTGTTGTTATTGTCTTACCTCTATTTCTTATATTTCTATTCTTCAATCTTATTAGGAGACCCTACAGCATGTTATGGTCCCAGATCTGACACATAATTTGTAGGGAGGAAAAAGAGGAAGACGAAGATCAAGCCAAAGGGAAGCTTGAAAACCCTAGGTTTGTTAAGGTGAACACACACCCCTGAGCTCGTTGAGGAGAACTCAAAACTTGTTTAACCTAAAATCAATGTTTCTCTTTCTCATTACTCTTACACCTTAAATAGGGTTCACCCTTACAGAGTTTAAGATAAAATATTACAAAAATACCCCATTCGGCCTAAAGCTAAAATAAAATAAAGAAATTAAAGAAAAAATTAAATAATAATATTATTGCGTGCATAACATTACACCCCCTGGGAGAAAGAGCTTGTCCTCAAGCTCGAAGGTACGGTCTATACGCTGATGTCTCCACCTGTTCTCAAGTAGCATCCGCAGAGCTGTGTCCTCCATCTGGACTCCCAAAACTAGAGCATTCCACCCGAGTAGCAATTTTTTTTTATTGTGTTTTCAAGGCCGAAGGGAGGGATGTGTGCCGAATGTCACCACATCTCCCCCAGTAACCTTGCTGCCATGTACCAGTCTTTGACTGGTGTTGAACAACCCTTCATGGAGGCCCCCCAATTGGCAAGGTGGCACAGCCCATAATTTTCCAGCATGGCAGCAACAATTGTTAATGTAGGATCAAGGCACAGGAAAATACATCCCAGAAGAAGATCTGTCCAATATTTGGATCCGAAAGAAGAGTGTAGAACTCCATTGGCCTAGCTTCCATTTAAAGCCAATTGTGTTTGTAAGGAGACTTGCGTATTACAGTCTCATAGAATGAAACAATTGGAGGAGAAACAATGATTTCAGCTCCACCCATGAAGTAATCATGCATATCCTTGAGGCAGATCTCAAGATGGAGGTCTCCAGCTACAATATTTACACCAGTCTCTGCAATTGTACAAACAACCATATGATCTAACTTGGCCAACCATTTCAAACCTTCAACAAGCTTGGGAAGATCTGAAGCAACTCTACATTGGACAGCAATACGCACAACAAGGGACATAGAGAACTTCAGGGCTCGAAATGGGTGAGCAACTACTTCTTTCTCACATATCAAACTAGCAATAATGAACTGAACCAATCCAACCAAAGACTTTGTTTTTCCACAAGGAACAACTTCAGCAAACTCTGGCTCTGTCCCCATCCAACTGACAGTTCTTTAGACGTTTTCCACATATAAATCATTTTTCTAGCCTTGTGCATAATTTGGGCCCATATTTCTGACCTTCATACCAGTGCAGAATTTACCAGCAAAGGGACGCCCAAAGGCAAAAAATTGACCTTTATCAGAAGCAGGAATCATCTTAGAAACATAAAGGATAAGCCGACCATCCAGAGCACAGTTGCTTCCAGGTTTCCCAAGTACTGCTACAGTACCACCCGTCATGTACTCATAACCATGATCACCAACACCTTCAATCACATCTTTAGCCCCATTGTTACGCACACAAAACCTCCCAACAGCAGTGCCATTCATAATTTGCACCAATTCCAGAAAACCCAAACTGCTAATCAATAGATGACAGTATTCCCCCTGTCTGCCGGGCATTTCATCAAACCATTGCTCGTCCTCTTTCAATTTTCTTATCACCTCTGAAATAGCTCCAACCTGACTATCTACTGGAACCCATTTTTGCACTGTAATAGCAGCAACCAGTGGACACTTCATCCTACTGTTCAACCCAACCACAAAAAAAATCATACATCAAGTCATCCACTCTCTTTCCAGTGGGAGAATTTTTTAAGAAGTATGAAATAAAATGATTCGTATTTGAATTTGCATCTTCCTCATTGACAAGTGAAGTGTCTCCGGATATATCCAGTATGCTATCATGTGTACACAGGAATTGGTAAATAGATTTCTTCAAACCATCATAGCCCCAACGGTAATCAATATGGGAAGCATAATCAGGGTCTGAGGAAATATTTTCACCATCATCTTAAGGCTGATTTATACCTGGGTAATACACTGCACTTCTCCTACTACAGATAATTGCAGAAAAATCTATTGGCTGGAATTTACCAAACTTAAGAAAATTAATTGTTTCAAAAATTGGCATTGTAGTAGAAAGAGCAAATCCTGTGAATCTTGCCCTTGGAGAATCTAACTTGCCAGCCTTTAAAACACATAACAGTCTCAAGTTCTCAATAACCACATCTTTCCCTTCATATCCATGATCAGGTGCACAATATCAAATATGATTAATACGCTGAGATTTGCATTGCTTGCTAATTGTGAATGCCTGAGGACAGTACCAAGGTATGTAGTGAGGTGTGAACTGGTTGTATCCGCCTTGTTCAAGTAACTGTGTTGCACCCTTGAAATCCTTCACGAATTGCATCAGCATGTCACACTTAGGCCCACGCTCAACATTGCTACTGGCCGACAATTCATACTCCACCCGATCGTCTGGGTGGGGCACTGCTTCTGTCCAGTCAAGGTTCACATTTACCATTTCCCCACTGGCAATAGCCTTCTGTTCAAAACCAAGAAATCTATCTCCATACTTTGCAAAACCAAGAAATGACAAATTTAACTTACTATCCTGTGAATCTCCTATCACAATAGGGCCCTTAGAACTACCTGTTATGATAGAATATATACCACTCAACAAATTTATCAAGTTCACTGCAAAAACTTTGCATGAAGTAGACCAAACTCAGAAAACAATTGGTTCAACTTCTCATCATCTATGTTGTCAACCAGGTTCTTCAAGTATAGGTTCACCCTTGAAATCCTTCACGAATTGCATCAGCATGTCACACTTATGCCCACGCTCAACATTGCTACTGGCCGACAATTCATACTCCACCCGATCGTCTGGGTGGGGCACTGTTTCTGTCCAGTCAAGGTTCACATGAACCATTTCCCCACTGGCAATAGCCTTCTGTTCAAAACCAAGAAATCTATCTCCATACTTTGCAAAACCAAGAAATGACAAATTTAACTTACTATCCTGTGAATTTCCTATCACAATAGGGCCCTTAGAACTACCTGTTATGATAGCATATATACCACTCAACAAATTTATCAAGTTCACTGCAAAAACCTTGCATGAAGTAAGTAGACCAAACTCAGAAAACAATTGGTTCAACTTCTCATCATCTATGTTGTCAACCAGGTTCTTCAAGTATAGGTTCACCCGTTGGTACTTGTCTACAGTCGCCTTATAAATCTTCTCAAATTGTCCCTTCAATCCCATCTCCCTTTCTGATTTCTTCAGAGCCTTCCCAAAAACCACTCGTTGTCATCAATTTTTTTGTCATGAAGCCCCTCAACGGCAAGAGCAACATCTGCTGCATTCTCAAAATTAACCAATCCAAAACATTGGAATTTCCCATCTCCCCATCTCCATCTCTCATTACTACAGACATGGGACACAAAAAATTAAGCCCCCAATATACAATTTGACAACGGACATACGCACAGGGACTGTTCTCATCATCAGAAAAACAAAGCCCCCAAAAAACAAATCTTCTCAAGCCCCATAAAACTTTTTCTACGTATACTGGCATCCTTAGAAAAATTTCACCTCAAAATTCATACACCCAAGCCGGAATCCCAGCAATTGGGCACTGGTTCTCTACTTCACGGAACAGAGAAGCTCCGTCCCCAATTTTTGAGCAACGTTGCTGCTGCTCAAGCCTTTGGAGCCCCATCAACCCCATGGAACAACTGATTTCACCTAAAATTCAACGGCGGTTTGGAAACTTATCCCCGAAGGCGATGAAATTTTGTTTCCGTTGGGCTACTAAGGGCAAGATTGAACAGAAATTTGTCCGAGGGAGCCACCGCACGCGGTCAGATTTGGGCTAAGTCTGTCTAGCCCAGCGGAATATCTACCCCATGCGGCCTAGCTCTTCCGAAGAACTAGTTAGCCTCCTTGTCTCACGGATCTTCCACCTTAGCTCCACACTCGATGTTGCCAGCCAAAAGAACGAGGGACAGACCAAAGACATGGAAGAATAATGTTAACTTTGTATTGAGAAAACAAAGTTACAAGGGTGGCCATGTTTGGCCACCCACTCACTCTCTCTATACACTTAAAGAGCAAACATTGCTAAGAATCCGAATTCTTTACAATGGGAGAGGCTCCTCCTATTTATAGCCTCCCCCCTGGGCTTTAGAAGGCTCAGAATCTATCCTAGCCCTTTGAAATCTCTAAAAATGCACAGAAATTTGTCAGATCCCGAAAATTCACCTTTTGGCGCAAGGGGTGCCCTGGTCAGGTGGGTGCCTGGCGTCCTGGTCTTTGGAAACCCCATTTCACGCACGGCTGGAGTCCTGGTCGTGCGGACGCTTGAGTTAACCCCATTTCGCGTGCGGGCACCTGTTGACCTTGTTGCGCATGTGCGCGCCTGCCTGCGCCAATAGGCCTGCCTGTGCCAGGAGGCCTACCGCGCGCCCACAACTGCCTGCGCCAAGAGCCTGCCTGTGCCTAGAGGCCTGCCACGTGCGCGCCTGCGCCTAGTGTCCTGGCGCGCGCAACCCCATTTTGCCCAGCCTGGAGTTTTGGTCGCGTGCAACCCCATTTCGCCCTGCAAGGAGTCTTGGTTGCGCAACCCCATTTCACCTCGTCTGGAGTCCTGGTCGCCCGTAACCTCATTTTGCCCTGCCTGAAGTTCTGGTCGCGTACAACCCCATTGTGATCTGCCTGGAGTCCTGGTCGCGTGCAACCCCATTTCGACCCACTTCTAGTCCTGGTTGTGCGCAACTCCATTTCGACCCACCAGCGCCCTTGCTGGCTGCAACCCCATCTTGACCCGCCTCTGCATGCCTGTTGGCGTGTGGCCTCGTGTCTCAGCCAGCTGCCGGGGTTGTTGCGCGTCTTGCTACTTGGCCATTCATTTGGTAAGTGCAAGTATGTCTTCTTCCTTTGCAACTGGTTCCGGGCCGGCCATATGCGTGCGCCCCTCTGGGCCGTGCCGTTGCACTTGGCCTTGGCTGCAACTGGCATTGCTGTGCACTAGAATTGCACAGTCTTCGGCCTTGGTGTCTGGCTACACCATGGCTTCATTCCCCGTCTCATACTCCCACTGCCATAAGGCAGACGCCCTCATCTGCATCCCCTGGCGATAGTGGGCCACCTCCTTCTCGGATTGCTACAACTCGGCAGTGTCTTGCCTTGTTGCCTTGCTTTTCGGTTGACCTTGCCACTTTGCCAAGTATTGCGTCCTCCGGGGCTTCCCCCTTTGGCGCTCCTCTCAGTCTTTATAAGTTCAATTTGGTCGTCCATCAGAGGATGAAAACTAGTGGAAAATTTTTGAGTAATTTCCAATAGTTTAGTTAACTCGGTCCAGAATTTTCTTGTGAATCTAGGGTTACAATCACTGATGATCGTTGTAGGTACACCCCAGTGCTTCACCACTTGTACCATGAAAGCTCGAGTAACCTCTTTTGGTGTACAATCACTTGGCACTGTTACGAATGTTCTGTGCTTCGTAACCTGGTCCACCACTACCATCATAGACCCAAGCCCTTCTTTCTTGCGCAAACCAGAAATGAAGTCCATTGAAATACACTTCCACGACCGTTTTGGAATGGGCAAATGCTGTAACAAGCCTCTGAGCTTTCTTTGTTCCATCTTATCTTGTTGATAGATAAAACATGTGCACACAAAATCCTTCACATCACTCTCCAAGTCCAGCCAATAATACTGGCCAGAGAGCAAGGCCAACGTCCATCTTTGGCCTGGTTGTCCTACCCACTAGGTATCATGGCATTCCCTCAAGCGGTCATGTCGTAGGTAATCGTACTCAGGCACATAAAGTCGATTACTTTTGGTCTTGAGCAATCCGTCGTCAATCCATAGTCTTCTCCTCTCACCCAAGGTTACAGCTTGTACAATGTTGTAGGTCTGGGCGTCTTGGTGAAGTCCAATGCGAATCTGGTCTAGCAACGAAGCACTAACATGTGTAATTGCTGCTAAGACTCATAATCGCCAAGTCATATTTTCTGTTTCTGCGACAAGATGGTCCTGCATGTTCACACGCACACCTTGCACAAAGTGCATGTCTCTTGCGCTTATGTGTGCATCGTGCTCCACATCAGGTTCTGCTGCTACCGCACCGCGCGTGGAGCAAGTGCCGACGCATGTGCTGCGCGTATATCCGTCTCGCGTAGTTGCTATCGCATCACACGTTGAGGTTACTGAGCGATGTTCGCATAGCGCCACACGCGCCTCAGCTTTTGCTGCACACACATGTTCCATTTTTGTGCGTGTTCCAGTAATGCAATCTGGTGTCGTACGCTGTATATGCACCAATACCCTTGTGCCCTTTTCTCTGTCAAAAGGCATAGCAGAATCTATTTTTCTGCTTAAGGTATCTCTAGCAGCATCGGATCTGGCGTCTCCCTGCTATCTCTCCCAACAATTCCAAGGAAGCAGCACCAGATCTGGCGCCTTTCTGCTGTCTCTCCCAGCAACAACAGAACTGGCGCCTCCCTACTGCCTTTCCCAACAATTTCTGGAAAGCAACACCAAATCTGGCACCGCTCTGCTGTCTCTCCCAGCAGAACCAGAACCGACGCCTCTTTGCTACCTTGTTGTGGACTCAATAGCACACTGAGTCACACAACGAAGAAGACAACAACAACTCACTCAATAGGATTTAATTCTTATATTTATTTGAGTAGGATTTATTTATTATATTGTTTTAAGTAGGAGTTATTTCTAATTACTTTATATGTAAGGGCATTATGGGGAATTATTGTAACCCTAACCCTAAAACTCCTTGACGTGACCTATTTAAAGGAAAGGTATGAATGAAATAGGTAAGCTTTGAGATTTTAGAATAACCTAGTCTAAACAGGTTGAGATCACCTCTTGATCTCGAGTTTAGGGTTTACTCCAAATATCCAACCTATCCTTCACCCCCCATTGCCATCCATATTCATCCTAATTCATCCTTCATCATCCATATTAAGAAGAGGCGCTTCCTGCCCCTTTTCCAAGCCCAAAGAGAGGGTTCTCCCTCTTTATCAACGTCAGCCACCATCAAGGGGTCTAACCCTCTTGACGAGCAGCAATTGGGGGAGTTTTCTGGTCATTCATGTAAGGAGATTAATTGCTGTTCCTAAGCTTGGAGCCAGCTAGGAAAGAGAGGGAAATCATTCATACACGTGGGCCAAGGCTTGCTACAAGCCAGGTGTACATAGCTTGACTTGCTACAACCAAATTAGGTTTGAAACCCTGATTTTTGTGAGAAGAAAAAGGTATTCTCCTTACTTTATTTTGGTCAACATTGATGGCTTAATTTCATATATTTAGCAATCAAGATATTGTATCCATCAAGTCTTGTCCACGTGAGAGAAAACCAGCAAGGAAGGTTTTTGTTTACCCTCATACCGAGTCCAGCAACTCAGTACCAGTGCTGGATTCACAAATCCCACACCGTGTTACACGATCCATGACTTGGGACCGTAACAACTTGGTATCAGAGCAGGGTAACATGGGGGATAATATCTGCAATGAAGAAATCCAAATCAGGATACAAAAGATAGAAGATAGCCTTGAAATAGCATAACCAGTGTTGGGAAAGGTTTGTGGTTTGGAAGAAGAGATGAGGTTATCAGCATGCTACAGGAGTTGAAGATACAGAGACATCAGAGTCGAGAGGTGAGAGAGGTTGCTCAACCATATCACAGAAGAGGGGAGCAGTGGCCTGCGCTCACTGCTGTCCAAGGACCTCAGCATGGAAGCACAGTCCCAAGGTACACCAAGTTGGAGTTTTCCTCTTTCAATGGTTATGTGGATCCATTAATTTGGTTGCATAGATGTGAATTTTTTTTTTTGAACCAAGGGACTACTGAATGGGATAAGGTGCAACTAGCCTCTTTCCATATGACAGATGAAGCCATGTTATGGGTTACTCAAGTCGAGAAAGAGAGACCGGGAATGACTTGGGGAGAATTTAAAAATCAATGCACAGTTAGATTTGGGCCTCCCGCCAACAGCAACCCCCTGAGAGAGTCAGTCCTATTGCGACAAACGGGTTCTGCGGAACAATATCAAAAACTATTCTAGGAAAAGTTGGCTCGTGCTGGTGAGAGGGTATTGGTTGACCAGTAGGTCCCCTTATTCACAGAAAGTCTCAATGAGTATTTACGGCTAGAGGTAGAACTCTTTAGGCCCACGGATTTAAATGAATATGGCCCGAGCAATGGAACAACGACAACAGCTGCAACAATGTAAGCCAGGTTGGTCGAGTGAGAGGAACACTTCCTCCACGTGGCAAGGGCCCTGCTATAATTCTTCTCAAGGAGCAGCTACAACAACACCATCCAGACACACTCCGACTATGACTCGGATAGCCGATCCCCGCCTTGGTAATTCCCTACCGAGCTTTATAAAAAAATTGACAAGTGCGGAGATGGCAGAAAGACGGTCCAAAAATCTTTGTTATAACTGTGATGAGCAGTATCGGGTTGGACACCAATGTAAACAATTGTTTTGGCTCGAGGTGGAGGATTCAGAGGATCCAGAGGAACCAGAGGATATTATCGAGGAGGAACCACCAGAGATATCCTTGCATGCTATTACTGGGCAGAAATTGCCTACTACAATGCAAGTCTGAGCTCATGTCATCAACCGAGAACTGGTGGGACTAGTCGACTCGGGGAGTACACACAATTTTCTGAGTTTGACAGCCACACAACATCTCCAGCTCCAGATTCACACTCATCTGACAGCCACCGTCTCAGTGGCCAATGGCGAGAAGGTCCCTAGCTATGGGATTTGTAAGGCGGTAACTTTTTCCATTGGATTTACTTCATTTAAGTGGAATTTTTTTTATTCCCCTGGCGGGATTTGATATGGTTTTAGGCATTAAATGGTTACAAACGTTGGGCCCCATTATATGGGACTTTTTGGCTTTAACCATGAGCTTTGATTTGGCCGGAAGTCGGGTGCTCTTATAGGGCTGTCAGGTGGACAGGGCCCACCGCATACACACTTTGCAGACACAGGATCAGCCTGACAGTACTAGTGATGGTCTGGTTGAGGAGTTCTCTGACCTCTTCCAGGAGCCTTCGGGGTTGCCTCTCATGAGGCACTGTGACCACAGGATCTGTCTGAAACCAGGTTCTGAGGTAGTGGTTGTGTGACCATACCGTTACCCACACCTTCAGAAGGACGAGATAGAGCGTCAATGCCATGAGATGTTGAAGCAGGGGTCTTATTCATCCCAATAGTTTCCCGTTCTCTTCACCCGTCTTACTTGTGAAGAAACATGATGGGACATGGAGGTTCTGCGTGGATTATCGGGAATTGAACGTGCAAACAGTAAAAGACAAGTTCCCAATTCCGGTAGTGGATGAGCTTTTGGATGAGTTACATGGGTCGTGGTTATTCACTAAACTCGACCTCCGTTCGGGATACTATCAGGTCCGGATGCACCCCTCTGATATCGAGAAGACGATGTTCCGCACGCACCATGGCCACTTTGAGTTCGTCGTCATGCCGTTCGGGTTATCTAATGCACCCTCCACTTTTCAAGCTTTGATGAACGAGGTATTTAGCCCCTATCTTCGAAAATTTGTTCTTGTATTTTTCGATGATATTTTGATATATAGCAAGTCGGTTGAAGAGCACTTGACACACTTGAGGATTGTTAAGAGCACATCAGCTCTATTTGAAACATTCCAAGTGTTCTTCTGCGGCTTCACATGTGGGGTATCTGGGACACATTATCTCACATGAGGGGGTTACGGTGGATCCCGAGAAGATCCGAACTATTCACGAGTGGCCACAACCACAGTCATGTTCTACATTACGGAGTTTTCTGGGTCTTGCGGGCTACTACCACAAATTTATTCAGAACTATGGGCCAGTGGCAGCACCATTGACGAGTTTACTCATGAAAAATTCCTTTATTTGGATGAGGGGGCCACCACGTCGTTTGTGGCACTCAAAGCTGCCCTCGCATCCATGTCAGTATTACAACTTTCCAACTTTGACGAATTGTTCATGGTAGAGTGCGACACTTTGGGCATGGGCATGGGGGCCATTTTACAGCAGCTGGGCCATCCTATTGCGTATTTTAGCTGACAGTTGGCAGTCCGCCATCACAAGCTGGCAGCCTATGAGCGCGAATTGATTGGGTTACCAAAGCGGTCCAACATTGGACGCCATATCTCTGAGGCTGGGCTTTTCTCATACGCACAGATCACTACAGCCTTAAATTCCTACTAGAATAGCGTTTGACGACGTCGCCACAGCAGCATTAGATCAGTAAGTTGTTAGGGTTTGACTTCTCGGTGGAGTATCGTGCGGGGAGATTAAATAAGGCGGCAGATGCCTTGTCACGGTGTTTTGAAGATCAGCAGTCGGTCTATTCTATCAACCAGCCGAGATTTTTCATTATGGACTTGGTGCGAGAAGCACATGCCACTAACCCTGCACTGCAGGAATTGCATCAGAAGATCTCGGAAGGGACAATGAATGTGAAGTGGTCCATCTAGGATTCACTTATTTATTACAAGCAGTGGATTTTCCTTCCACCTGAGTCCGAGTTGATTCCAGTTATTCTCTCGGCCTACCATGACAGTACACACGAGGGGATCCAGAAGACCTTGCACAAAATTCGAGCTGACTTTTACTGGCAAGCCATGAAACCCTCTATTGAGACTTATGTGGGCGACTGTCAGGTATGCCAGCGCAACAAAGCCGAGCACTCGAGTCCAGCCGGTCTTCTCCAGCTTCTGGCCCTTCCTACGCAGGTTTGGGCCGACATTTCAATGGATTTGTGGAAGGCCTACCCCTGTCAGCCGGCAAATCCGTACTTTTTGTAGTGGTTGATAGATTCTCCAAGTACGGGCATTTTATACAAATGGCTCATCGGTATACAGCAACACGGGTTGCTCAGACTTTCTTGGAGCAGATAGTCCACTTACATGGCCTTCCAGAATCCATTGTGAGTGACAGAGATGCAGTTTTCACGAGCACCTTTTGGCAGGAACTGTTTCGCTTGAGTGGGACGAAATTGAAGTTCTCCTCCGCCTATCATCCATAGACAGACGGGCAGACTGAGGTAGTGAACCGCACCATTGAGATGTATCTACGTTGCTTGGTGGGGGATCATCGACGGCAATGGGTTCAATGGCTTCCGTGGGCCAAATACTGTTACAACACTTCGTTCCACTCTGCATTGCAATCCACTCCTTTTCGGGTTATATATGGCCAGGATCCACCTCGCCTTCTCTCGTACAACCCAGGGTCCACCCCCGTGGACACGATTGATCAGGCACTCATAGATAGGGATCTACTGCTACAGAATATCACAGAATGGCTACGACGCGCCCAAGTTCGGATGAAGGATGTATACGATAGAGGCCACCGTGAGGTCTCTTTTGAGGTTGGGACGTATATGTGGCTACGACTCTAGCCCTACTGACAACAGTCTCTTGCGGGACCTCCACGTCATAAGCTCTCACCCAGATTTTTTGGGCCGTTTCCCATTCTTCGACGTGTGGGACCAGTCGCCTATCAACTCAAGTTACCGGACACAGCCAGAATTAATGATGTGTTTCATGTATCTCTTTTGAAATCGCATTCCGGAGCACAACCTACATCCACTCCATTCCTACCACCGATTGATCATGGCGAGGTTATTCTTAACCTAGCTGCAGTGTTACGCGCATGGCTGACCAATGACCATTGGGATATTCTCGTTCAGTGGACGGACACTGACCCCGACGCTGCCACATGGGAACGTGTGGACATCTTCAAACAAGTCTACCCAGCTTTTGAGCTTGAGGACAAACTCTTTCTCCATGGGAAGGCAGATGTTGTGGACTCAATAGCACACCGAGTCATACAACGAAGAAGACAACAACAACTCACTCAATAGGATTTAATTCTTATATTTATTTGAGTAGGATTTATTTCTTATATTGTTTTAAGTAGGAGTTATTTCTAATTACTTTATATGTAAGGGCATTATGGGGAATTATTGTAACCCTACCCTAAAACTCCTTGACGTGACCTATTTAAAGGAAAGGTATGAATGAAATAGGTAAGCTTTGATATTTTAGAATAACCTAATCTAAGCAGGTTGAGATCACCTCTTGATCTCGAGTTTAGGGTTTACTCCAAAAATCCAACCTATCCTTCACCCCCCATTGCCTTCCATATTCACCCAAATTCATCCTTCATCATCCATACTAAGAAGAGGAGCTTCCTGCCCCTTTTCCAAGCCCAAAGAGAGGGTTCTCCCTCTTTAACAACGTCAGCCACCATCAAGGGGTCTAACCCTCTTGACGAGCAGCAATTGGGGGAGTTTTCTGGTCATTCACATAAGTAGATTAATTGCCATTCCTATGCTTGGAGCCAGCAAGGAAAGAGAGGGTAATCATTCATGCACATGGGCCAAGGCTTGCTACAAGCCAAGTGTACATAGCTTGACTTGCTACAACCAAATCAGGTTTGAAACCCTGATTTCCGTGAAAAGAAAAAGGTATTCTCCTTACTTTATTTTGGTCAACATTGATGGCTTAATTTCATATATTTAGCAATCAAGATATTGTATCCATCAAGTCTTGTCCACGTGAGAGAAAACCAGCAAGGAAGGTTTTTGTTTACCCTCATACCGAGTCCAGCAACTCAGTACCAGTGCTGGATTCACAAATCCCACACCGTGTTACACGATCCATGACTCGGGACCGTAACATGCCTTTCCCAACAATTTCTGGAAAGCAACATCGGATCTGGCACCGCTTTGCTGTCTCTCCCAGCCGAACCAGAACTGGTGCCTCTCTGCTGCCTTTCCTAGTAGTTTCTGGAAAGCAGCACTGGATCTAGCGCCTCTCTGCTGTCTCTCCCAGTAGAATCGGAACTGGCACCTCCCTGTTGCCTTTCCCAAAAATTTCTGGAAAGCAGCACTGGATTTGGCGCCTCTCTACTGTCTCTCCCAGCAGAACCGGAACTGTCACCTCCCTGCTGCCTTTCCTAGGAGTTCCTGAAAAGCAGCACCGGATCGGGCGCCTTTCTGCTATCTCTCCCAGCAGTACTGGAGCTGGCACCTCCCTGCTGCCTCTCCCAGTAGATCCGGATCTTGGCACCTCCTTGCGAACCTTCTCCATTCGCAAGGGCTCTCTCGCATTGGGTGAGTCTTGGCCCCACTTCTTTCTCGATGGTCTTAACATCTCCGTCCACTCTTTGGATTTCAGTTTGCATTACTGTCATGGCACTATGTACGTTGTCCCTAAACCCTTGGAACAAGTTAGGGACAGATTGTAGACCATGCGTAATGTCATGTACGAACTCCTCCAGTCTTGAAAGTTGATTTTCCAAGCTAACAAGTTTGGACTTGAAATCACCAAAACGTAAATCATTTTCATAGAGTGTCTCCATACCTCTTGCTGCTACATCTCCACTTGTGAATGCCATAGATGGAACAATGCTCTGATACCAGTTGTCACGCGGTCAGATTTGGGCTAAGTCCGTCTAGCCCAGCGGAATATCAACCCCGTGCGGCCTAGCTCTTCCGAAGAACTAGTCAACCTCCTTGTCTCACGAATCTTCCACCATAGCTCCACACTTGATGTTGCCAGCCAAAAGAACGATGGAGAAACCAAAGAAATTGAACAATAATGCTAACTTTGTATTGAGAAAACAAAGTTACAAAGGGTGACCATGTTTGGCCACCCACTCACTCTCTCTATACACTTAAAGAGCAAACATTGCTAAGAATCTGAATTCTTTACAATGGGAGAGGCTCCTCCTATTTATAGCCTCCCCCCTGGGCTTTAGAAGGCTCAGAATCCGTCCAGGCCCTTTGAAATCTCTAAAAACGCAAAGAAATTCGCCAGATCCCGAAAATTCGCCTTCTGGCGCCAGGGGTGCCCTGGTCAGGCAGGCGCCAGGTGTTCTGGTCTATGGAAACCCCATTTCGCGTGCGGCGGAGTCCTGGTCGTGCGGGCGCCTGAGAAAACCCCATTTCATGGGTGGGCGCCTTTTGACCTAGTCGCGCGCCCGCGCCTGCCTGCACCTAGAGGCCTGCCATGCGCGCGCCTGCTCCTAGAGTCTTGGCGCGCGCAACCCCATTTTGCCCCGCTTGGAGTCCTGGTCGTGCGTAACCCCATTTCGCCCTGCCTAGAGTCCAGGTCGTACAACCCATTTAGCCTCGCCTGGAGTCCTAGTCGCGGGCAACCCCCTTTCGCCCTGCTTGGAGTCCTGGTCGCGTGCAACCCCATTTCAACCCGCCTGAAATCTTGATCGCGCGCAACCCCATTTCGACCCGCCTAGAGTATTAGTCGCACGCAACCTCATTTCGACCCGCTTGGAGTCCTGGTTGTGAGCAACCCATTTCGACTCGTCAGTGCCCCTGCTGACTGCAACCCCATCTTGACCCGCCTCTGCGTGCCTGTTGGCATGCTGCCTTTTGTCTCGGCCAACTGCCGGGGTTGTTGCGCGTCTTGCTGCTTGGCCATCCATTTGGCAAGCTCAAGTATGTCTTCTTCCTTTGCAGCTGGTTTCGGGCTGGCCATATGCGTGCGCCCCTCTGGGCCGTGCCATTGCACTTGGCCTTGGCCGCTGCTGCCATTGCTGTGCAATGGACTTGCACAGTCTTCGGTCTTGGTGTCTGGCTACACCATGGGTTCATCCCCCGTCTCATACTCCCACTGCCATAAGGTAGATGCCCTCGTCTGCATCCCCTGGCGATAGTGGGCCACCTCCTTCTCGGATTGCTACAACTCGGCAGTGTCTTGCCTTGTTGCCTTGCTTTTCGGTTGACCCTGCCACTTTGTCAAGTATTGCATCCTTCGGGGTTTCCCCCTTTGGCTCTCCTCTCAGTCTTTATAATTTCCGTTTGGCCGTCCGTCTGAGGATGAAAAGTAGTGGAAAATTTTTGAGTAATTTCCAATAGTTTAGTTAACTCGGTCCAGAATTTTCTTGTGAATCTGGGGTTACGATCACTGATAATCATTGTGGGCACACCCCAGTGCTTCACCACTTATGCCATGAAAGCTCGAGCAACATCTTTTGTTGTACAATTACTTGGCACTGTTACGAATGTTCCATGCTTCGTAACCTGGTCCACCACTACCATGATAGACCCAAACCCTTCTTTCTTGTACAAACCAGAAATGAAGTCCATTGAAATAGACTCCCACGGCCGTTTTTGAATGGGCTAAATGCTGTAACAAGCCTTTGAGTTTTCTTTGTTCTATCTTATCTCTTTGATAGATAAAACATGTGAACACAAAATCCTCCACATCACTCTCCATGTCCAGCCAATAATACTGGCCAGAGAGCAAGGCCAACGTCAGTCTTTGGCTTGGTTGACTTGCCCACCAGGTATCATGGCATTCCCTCAAGCGGTCATGTAGTAGGTAATCGTACTTAGGCACATAAAGTCGATTACTTTTGGTCTTGAGCAATCCGTCGTCAAGCCATAGTCGTCTCCTCTCACCCAAGGTTGCAGCTTGTACAATGCTGTAGGTCTGGGCGTCTTGGTGAAGTCCAGTGCGAATCCGGTCTAGTAACGAAGCACTAACATGTGTAATTGCTGATAAGACTCGTAATCGCCAAGTCGCATTTTCCGTTTCTGCGACAAGATGGTCCTGCATGTGTGCCGGCACGCCTTGCACAAAGCGCATGTCTCCTGCGCTTATGTGTGCGTCTTGTGCCACATCAGGTTCTGCTACTACCGCACCACGCGTGGTGCGTGTGAAGCAAGTGCCGACGCATGTGCTGTGCGTATTTCGGTCTCACGCAACCGCTACTGCATCACATGTTGAGGTTACCGAGCGTTATTCGCATAGCACCACACGCACCTCAGCTTCTACTGTACACACATGTTCCGTTTCTGTGCGTGTTCCAGTAATGCAATCTGATGCCGTGCGCTGTATATGCGCCAATACCCTTGGAGGAGAAACAATGGTTTCAGCTCCACCCATGAAGTAATCTTGCATATCCTTAAGGCAAATCTCAAGATGGAGGTCTCCAACTACAATATTTACACCACTCTCTGCAATTATACAAACAACCATATGATCTGACTTGGCCAACCATTTCAAACCTTCAACAAGCTTGGGAAGATCTGAAGCAACTCTACATTGGACAGCAATATGCACAACAGGGGACAGAGAACTTCAGGGCTCGAAATGGGTGAGCAACTACTTCTTTCTCACCAGTCAAAATAGCAGTAATGAACTGAACCAATCCAACCAAAGACTCTTTTTTTCCACAAGGAGCAACTTCAGCAAACTCTGGCTCTGTCCCCATCCAAATGACAGTTCTCTGGACGTTTTTCACATATAAATCATTTTGCTGGCCTTGTGCATACTTTGGGCCCATATTTCTAACCTTCATACCAGTGCAGAATTTACCAGCAAAGGGACACCCAAAGGCAAAAATTTGACCTTTATCAGAAGCAGGAATCATCTTAGAAACATAAAGGATAAGTGGACCATCTAGAGCACAGTTACTTCCAGGTTTCCCAAGTACTGCTACAGTACCACCCGTCATGTACTCATAACCATGATCACCAACACCTTCAATCACATCTTTAGCCCCATTGTTACGCACACAAAACCTCCCAATTGCAGTGCCATTCATAATTTGCACCAATTCCTGAAAACCCAAACTGCTTATCAATAAATGACAATATTCCCCCTGTCTGCCGGGCATTTCATCAAACCATTGCCCGTCCTCTTTCAATTTTCTTATCACCTTTTGAAATAGCTCCAACCTGACTATCTAGTGGAACCCATTTTTACACTGTAATAGCAGCAACCAGTGGACACTTCGTCCTACTATTCAACCCAGCCACAAAAAAATCATACATCAAGTCATCCACTCTCTTTGCCGTGGGAGAATTTTTTAAGAAGTATGAAATAAAATGACTGGTATTTGAATTTGCATCTTCCTCATTGACATGTGAAGTGTCTCTGGATTTATCCAGTATGCTATCCTGTGTACACAGGATTTGGTAAATAGATTTCTTCAAACCATCATAGCCATACGGTAATCAATATGGGAAGCATAATCAGCATCTGAGGAAATCTTTTCACCATTATCTTAAGGCTGATTTATACCTGGATAATACACTGCAGTCCTCCTACCACAGATAATTGCAGCAAAATCTATTGGCTGGAATTTACCAGAAATTAGAAAATTAATTGTTTCAAAAATTGGCATTGCAGTAGAAAGCGCAAATCCTGTGAATCTTGCCCTTGGAGAATGTAACCTGCCTGCCTTTAAAACACATAACAGTCTCAAGTTCTCAATAACCATGTCTTTCCCTTCATATCCATGATTAAAACCTTGTACAGGATCAGGTGCACAATATCTAATATGATTAATACGCTGACATTTGCATTGCTTGCTAATTGTGAATGCCTGAGGACAGTACCAAATGTAAGTGAGGTGTGAACTGGTTGTATCCGCCTTGTTCAAGTAACTATGTTGCATCCTTGAAATCCTTCACAAATTGCATCAGCATGTCACACTGAGGCCCGCGCTTATCATTGCTATTGGCCCACAATTCATACTCCACCTGATCGTCTGGGTGGGGCACTGTTTCTGTCCAGTCAAGGTTCACATTAACAATTTCCCCACTGGCAATAGCCTTCTGTGCAGAACCAAGAAATCTATCTCCATACTTTTGCAAAACCAAGAAATGACAAATTTAACTTACTATCCTGTGAATCTCCTATCACAATAGGGCCCTTAGAACTACCTGTTATGATAGAATATATACCACTCAACACATTTATCAAGTTCACTGCAAAAACCTTGCATGAAGTAAGTAGACCAAACTCAAAAAACAATTGGTTCAACTTCTCATCATCTATGTTGTCAACCAGGTTCTTCAAGTACAGGTTCACCCGTTGGTACTTGTCTACAGTCACCTTTTAAATCTTCTCAAATTGTCCCTTCAATCCCATCTCCCTTTCTGATTTCTTCAGAGCCTTCCCAAAATACCACTCGTTGTCATCAATTTTTTTGTCATGAAGCCCCCCAACGGCAAGAGCAACATCTGCTGCATTCTCAAAATTAACCAATCCAAAACATTGGAATTTCCCATCTCCATCTCTCATTACTACAGACATGGGACGCAAAAAATTAAGCCCCCAATATCCAATTTGACAACGGACATACGCACAGGGACTGTGCTCATCATCAGAAAAACAAAGCCCCCAAAAAAAATATCTCCGCAGGCCCCATAAAACTTTTTCTACGTATACTAGCATCCTTAGAAAAATTTCACCTTGAAATTCATACACCCAAGCCGGAATCCCGGCAATTGGGCACTGGTTCTCTGCTTCACGGAATAGAGAAGCTCCGTCCCCAATTTTTTAGCAACGTTGCTGCTGCTCAGGCCTTTCGAGCCCCATCAACCCCATGGAACAAGCGATTTCACCTAAAATTTGACGGCGGTTCGGAAACTTACCCCCGAAGGCGATGAAATTTTGTTTCCGCTGGGCTACCAAGGGCGAGATTGAGCAGAAATTTGTTTGATGGAGCCGCCGGAGTCTCCTCCTCCGGTGGCGGACAACAACCCATTGGGGCTTTGCCGCTTGGAGATTTTCTGAGACAGAGGGCTCTCGGAAACATTTCCTGGACAGAACAGTCGCTGAAAAATTTTCCTTCTCCTGTTCGAAATCAAGTGTTGCTTGTCGTGAGCCTCGTTGTGTGATTTCGGAATTTCTGGGTCCCCTTGCCCTGCTCAGGAATTTTGTGTATGACTTCCCAGCTCGAAGACTGCCATTGTCCCCAATTTCAGATTGGTGGTCGCACCCAATACCAACGACGTTGTGCCAGAAAACCCTTCTGATTTCCCCAAAGCTTGGTCCCCGCTGTTCGGCTTGGGATTTTCCTACGTCTTCTATTCGGAAAGATGTATGGCATCCAGTGGGAAAGGGTTTGATGCTGAACCCCATTCCAGATTTTTCAACGAAGGGTGTGCTGAATACCCTTCTGATTTCGGAATTTCTGAATCCCCAAATTTGGATGTTGCCGCCGCTGGAGATATAGAAGGCTCTCTGATTTCTTGCTTCTCCTACCCGTCCGAGATAGCGTCACAATCGATTACCTCTCGTTCAATGTTTATTTTGTGCTCGGAGATTTGAGATCGTATGACCTTTTCTGTGGTAGCCAATTGCTTCCTTGCATAAATTTTTTTAATGTAAGTTGCACACCATTCACGTATTATTTCCACTTCATTGCAAATACCCCATGTACGTTCTTCTGCCAATTCTCTGCGCAATTTTCTACGCATGGCCATCCATTCTTCAAGGGATAATTCTCTGCACATGGCAATCCATTCTTCTAGGGAATGGAGTTCCCGCTCTGATACCAGTTGTTATGGTCCCGGATCTGACACATGATTCGTAGGGACGAAGAAGAGGAAGGCGAAGATCAAGCCAAAGGAAAGCTTGAAAACCATAGGTTCGTTAAGGAGAACGCACACCCCTGACCTCGTTGAGGAGAACTCAAAACCCTAGTTAACTTAAAATCAATGTTTCTCTTTCTCATTACTCTTACCCCTTAAATAGGGTTCACCCATACAGGGTTTAAGATAAAATATTACAAAAATACCCCTATAAATGAAATATTCCAAAAATACCCATGTGGCCTAAAACTGAAATAAAATAAAGTATATTAAAGAAAAAAATTACAATAATAATGCTATTGCATGCACGACACAACATATATGATGGAAAGCAGCCATGTGTGGAATTTAGGACTCCTTCATATTAATCTTGAGCCAAAAAGGGAGATGAAGAAGGAGAGGAAGAAGAGAAGAAGAGAGAAAGGAGAGAAGAGGAGAGGAGTGCATTCAATTTGTGTTTTGAGTTTGAAAGAGATTCCATTTTGATGTAGTAGAAATCGGTTGGATCATATAAATTTTTTCACGTATATCACCATTTAAAAATGCATTTTTTTCATCAATCTGATATACTAGCCAGGATGAGTAAGCAGCAATAGAGAGGATGATACATATTGAGTTTAGTTTTGCAACCGGAGAGAAAATCTCTTCATAATCTATCACATATCAATGAGTATAACCTTCTTCCATAAGGTGTGATTTAACACGAGTAACCGACCCATCTGGGATGTGTTTCACCGAAAAAACCAACTACAACCAACCGGTCTTTTCCCTTTTGGGAGCGATGCCAATGTCCATGTGTGATTTTTATATAATGCATGCATTTCTTCATCCATTGCGGCCTTCCATCTCGGATGCTTTAGGGCCTCCTGATAGGATTTTGGTATGGAAACAGACAAAAGAGAAGCAAGAAACTGAATACACTCATAAGATAAGCGATGTGAAGGCAAAAAATTGGCAATTGGATGAGACATAGTACAAGAACGGTTTTCCTTTCATAACGCAATAGGCCGAGTATCAAATTCAGGCCCAAACATAGGAGGAGAAAGACTTACCTCAAGAAGATCGGACAACTCCACAGGTGAGGGGACGGCTGGTGCTTCAGGGGGTTGAGTAATATCTTCTTTAAATGGCACAAGCGGGCATGGAGTGGTAGGAGGAAATGTAAACCCTAGAGGAGCCTCAAGTGAGGAGTAGAAGGAAGTATCTTCAAAGAAAGTCACATCCCGAGATACCATCAACCTCCAAATTGTAGGATTATAAAAAATATTTCATTTCTGAGTTCGAGAAAACCCCAAAAAAATACACCTCAGATACCGATGATCAGTTTACTTTAATGTGGTGAAGTATCATGAACAAAACATGTGCAACCAAATCCTTTAAGAGGAAGAGAAAACTGATCTTTACCATGAAACAAAATAGAATACAAAGTTTAATTTTTAAGTACTAATGAAGGTAACCTATTGTTGAGAAAGTATGTTGTAAGAATAGCATGAGGGCAATAAAAGTAGGGTACATTCATAGAGTAGAGGAGGCCTCGAGCAATTTCAAGGAGGTAAAGATTCTTTCTTTCAGCAACACCACTTTGTTGAGGGGTATAGGCACATGATATTTGTTGAAGAAGCCTATTACCCTCACAAAATGATTTAAAATCATTAGACAAATATGCCTTAGAATTATCGAATCTAAGGATTTGATTTTTTTCAAAAATTGCTATAGAAACATTGCATGAAAGTTTTTAAAAATAGAAAAATTTCAAATCATTCTTTAAACAAAAATAACCAAGTCACTCGGGTAAAATCGTCCAAAAAATAATAAGATATTGAATCTGAGAAATGTAGATCTTTAAAGGGCCCCATACATCAGAATGTATTAATACAAACGGAGCAGTACTAGTAGTTGTAAGACGAAGAGAATATGTACTCCTAACATGCTTACTTAATTGACATGCCTCACAATTGAAATTAGATAAAGATTTTAGAGATAGAACTAAAGAATGAAGTGACGAGGTAGATGGATGACCAAGCCGGTTGTACCACAGTTGAGCCTCGTATGTAGTGGAAAAAATAGCAGCTACTAGTAGAAGAGTAAAATAGTATAAACCCCCTTTTTCATGGCCGCCACCAATCACCTAGTTTGTAGTTAGATCCTAAAATATAATCGAAGATGGTGAGAAGGTGATAGAACAATTCAATTGTTTGGTTAATTGACTACCAGAGAGAAGATTTAATGGAAATTGAGGAACAAATAACACATCTGAGAGGAATAGACGCGATAAGAGAGGAAGAACCCTTGCCAAGCACTTGGTTTGGAAACCATTAGCAATAGTGAAAAATTTATGAGGAAGACATGGAGATAATGAATGAAGCATGTGTTTGTTACCTAACAAGTGTTTGGAAGCTCGGGAGTCAATTATCCAAGAGGAAGGGGTTGAAGCGGAAGAAAGCATACCTGACGCAATGATAGTGGTAGTAGTAGGGCCTGGTGGAGTAGAGGATTGATTAAATAATGATTCCAACTTCTGAATTGCAGCATAGTCTTCCACAGACACATTCCTGGAATGAGAATCAGTCCCTTCATCCTTTTTCTTAACATTAACTGAGGCTGGATTGGCTGTTGCCCAATCAGGCTTGCCATGGAGTTTCCAGCATGAATCCACAAGGTGGTTCTGATCAGCATAGTGCGTGCACAATTGAGGCTCAGTGAGGGAATGGGTCGGACCCGTTCGACCACCTCTATTGTGGCCTCCTCTTGTATTTCTGCCGCATCCTAGAAATGGGGATGATGTGCCCTGATTACTAGAGAACATAGTTGATGGAGAACCAATCAGAGAAGGAGGAGAGGGATCAGGAATCCGTAACAAGGTAGCACTAATGTCAACAAAAGAGGGAAGGGCAGAGCAACTAAGAAGTTGAGTCTTAGCCACCTCTAGATACGACTTAATATTGGTAAGGCAAATAGGCGCTGCCAGTGCCTCGCGCTATTTTTCTTGAACAACAATGTCGATAGAGTATGGTTGAGTAATTTTTAAATCTTGGAGAAGGCCACGAAACCAAGCCAAAAACTCATGAATATTCTCTTCTTGTTTGGTAGCCAGCATACTTTGGAAAACATCATATACTCTTTGCAAGGAGGCAGTACTAGAATAGAGATTAACACATGTGTCCCAAATATCCTTGGATGTTTCCAAGTGGACCACATTGTTAGCGACATGCTCTTCCATGCTGTTAATAAGCCAACAGATAACTATGTAATCATTTTTGACCCATTTACGGTAGACTTCATCTTCTTCATCAATTGGAGGAAGGATTTGGATAACATGACTGAGAAGGTCACGAGTAATGAGAACCCTCTATACCAATTGTGACTACCTGAGGTAATTGTAAATACCTTATAGTGGAATTGTAGTAATTCAGAGTATATCACTCTTATTACTCATATGTCCACTCTCCATGTTGACGCAAATCAACTAGTGAGGTCAATTGTCAAAGGGGCTCAAATAACAATTACACAATGTAATTTGAAGCACCCGTAGACCAAATTAGCCTCCAAAAATAAGTAGAGAATATTTTCTAGATAATAAACACCAAATCATGGAAAAATTGATATTTTTGTCAAGTGATAACAAGAACCAACCACTACTTAACTTCTCTTATATTTATTTAAAAAAAAAATAGAGAGAAGAGAATAGATGCCACTCTTACCTTAATCCAAACTCAACCACAAAACCGAGAGCAACTTTAGACAAGGCATTTCTTGGCAAACCGAGAGCAATTTCTTGGCAAAATAAATTCCAACTCATTGGAATACTTCAACACAAAAAAAGATTCAATTGCTGAAGTTCAAACCCAAAAATAATAGGGATAAATGAGTGTTGAAATTTCATCAAACATATAGCGGTTATCCAACAACATAACACACTCCTATGAGTAACATTGGATCATAGAATTGATAGCAACATATATTGGAATCTCAAATCATCAATGTTTGATTCCCGTTACATAAAGGTAACTGAATCCAAATAACAAACAAAAAAAAAAAACCTTTGATCAATCATGTAATTTTGCCACAAGATGATCGAGAGTACAACATCCTTTTAATCATACAAGATAAATCTTCATAATGTTTATGAAGATTATCTTTGTTGATTTTCACGACTCCATAGATTTAGCTCATTGATAAAGAGGAGAGAAACCCAATGGGAGAAAAAATGAGGAAGAAGGGTTATGGACTTGATGATTCCTAACCCTCCCTTTGAAGCTCTATTTATAGATATATGAAACTACTATATTACAATAATACCTCTGAACTTAGGGTTTAGGGCTTAGGGTTTTTACCCTAAAACTTTAACTTAATTACATCAATGCCATCTCTATGAGATGACCCTTTATTTACCATCCTGCCATCCATGTATGTGGGCTATGGGCCTTCTCCTTGATTTGTGGACCTTGAGGCCATCTTCTATATCTATTGGTTGCATGGGTCTTCCTTGGTCTTATGGGCTTGGGCCCATCGTCTAATACACTTGGATATGTGAGTCTTCCTTGGTCGTGTGGGTTTGGGCCCTGTCTTCCAACACTCCCCCTCAAGTTGGGGGTGAGAGAATAACATGAACTTCCAACATGTTGCAAATGATGTATAATTTTTTTTTTATTTTTTTTGTATAATATGCCTTCATCTTCCAACATTCCCCCTCATGCTGGTGCTCTCATTCATTAGGCCCAACTGGTATAATATCAGTGAGAGTAAATCACTCTTAGCCGCTAAGACATTGCTCTGAAGTGTCCACCTCCACCACCGTGTCCCTCCACAGGACAATGACTCTAGAGTGGTAGAGTAATATATGATATTAATGGGGGGAAGTAACATAAATATAATAATAACTTCCTTTGTCATGGACTTCCAACCACAAAAATGTGATATTTTTTACAGGGATGAAGTTAGTAATATATGATATTAATGGGGGGAAGTAACATAAATATAATAATAAGTTCCTCTGTCATGGACTTCCAACCACAAAAATGTGATATTTTTTACAGGGATGAAGGTCCTCCATCATGGACTTCCAACCACAAATAATTTTGATATTTTTTTACGGGGATGAAGTTCCTGCTTCATGGACTCCCAAACACAAATAATTTTGATATTTTTGACGGGGATGATGGACTCCCAACCACAAATAAATTTTATTTTTTTTACGGGGATGAAGTTCCTCCGTCATGGACTCCCAACTGCAAAAAAATTGATATTTTTGACAAGGATAAAGTTCCTCCGTCATGGACTCCCAACTACAAATAATTTTGATATTTTTTATGGGAATAAATAAATAATGGTATGAGGCTACCTCTTCTTCAATAATAATGTCTCATCAAAAGAGACACAATAGTAGCTGCCAAAATGGGCGTGGTCCCATTTAACACGACCCAAAATAATCCTTGTAAAATAACCATGAAATAATCCAATGCACATATCTAGACCAAATAATATGCTGACCAAGGAATAATCTGACAATTCATAAAAAATAATAATCCAGCCAGAGAAAAAATTACCGTGTCGCACCAAAATATGTATAAACATGGGCACGTATATCAAGGAAAAAAATATGTGATCTGAGTCAGTTGACCCAGACCTGAGTTGACCTTGTTTAGGTTGACCCGAGTTGACTAGGTCTGGCTTGTGCAGGAGCAGTACCCTCGCATTGCTGGTTCCCTGGCTCGCTGGTCCGAGTTGGCAGAACAGGAACGGGCCAGGGCACTGATTTAAGTTTCCTAACTTAGGAAACTTGAATAAGGCAACAATGCCTTCTTCCTCGCGCGAAGAGACAGAAAACATGTGATGCAGCCAAGAAAGTTTCGACTTCCAGCCAGAGAAGAAAGATACGGAACTTTATAAACCAAGAGATCGTCTTTAGACGACATCTTTCCACACAACAAGTTTCTGAAATGGAGGGAGTAGCAACGGATATCTCGGCTGAAACGAAGCTCGATGGAAACAGAGCTATGATCTGCTAGAGGAAACATTTTGATAGCAATGTAAGGCCCAAAAGAGTTCCTCCAAAACGGAAATAATTTTGGCGCAAGCTTCCAATAGAGTGGTTGTGGTGGGCGGAGCATAAATAGCCGGTGAAGTTAAGCAAGGTCCCCTGCACACAGGCCAGACCACCAGGTTCGCCTCTCCTGTCCCCATCAACGAGCGGTTGTTAGTCTCCCTGCGACTGACTTCTCCTATCGGTGACCAGACGCGACACCGTTGTAGCTATAGGTATTTTGGTGGCGCGGTGTTCGACAGTCAACTTTTGACGACCTTCACGTCGTCTCTCTATCTCGCTGCTCTCATCGACTTCACAAACAAGGCTTATGCGGAACAAGATCTGTTGTCGCCCTTATGCTCCTTGTAATAGCTATCTTCTCATTAAACTTATGGAAGCAGTGTCAGCTTTCTCATTCTGAAGCAGAGGGAAGACAATAACTAATCCCAGAGGCAAACACTCTACTAATCAATAGCAACGGGAAGAAATTTGTAGACTACTAGCGTGATGAAGGAGGATCAGATGAATTGGATCAGAGCAACAAGAGTTGTTTGGATCATGAGTTATCAGAGGAGATAGAATAATCTATATAACAAAGAATAATCAACCAAAGGAATAAAAGTAGTAGTATGAGCAAGGAAGGCAATACGATTTAACGAAAGGAAGCAAAAAAAAAAAAAAAAAAAAAAAAAAACTATGCACGTGTATTAAGAGATAAAAAAAATTCTAACAACGGACGAGAATGAACTTTGAAAACCCATAGTCGGAGTCCTAAAAATCAAAGTTCTGATACCTTGTTGATTTTCAGGACTCCATGGATTTAGCTCATGGAGAAAAAGGTGAGAAACCCATTGGGAGAAAACTGGAGGAAGAAGGGTTATGGACTTGATGATTCCTAACCCTCCCCCTAAAGCTCTATTTATAGATTTATGAAACTACTGTATTACAATAATACCCCTGAACTTAGGGTTTTAACCCTGAAACTTTAACTTAATTACATCAATGCCATCTCTATGAGATGACCCTTTATTTACCCTCCTGCCATCCATGTATGTGGGCCTATGGGCCTTCTCCTTGATCTGTGGGCCTTGAGCCCATCTTCTTTATCTCTAGGTTGCATTGGTCTTCCTTGGTCTTATGGGCTTGGGCCCATCTTCTAATACACTTGGATATGTGAGTCTTCCTTGGTCGTGTGGGCTTGGACCCTGTCTTCCAATAATCTTGACTTAACGTGAATCAAGAATTCAAGAAGATGGAAAAAAATGAAACCGTAAAGAGAGAATATGAAAAAATCCAGATTTTACCTATATATTCATGGCAGAACTCCTTCTATAAACAACTTATTGAATGGATGACATTAGTACTTTAATAGGGATTCTAACCTCTATGCTCTGATACCATGTAGAAGTTAGGACCCCATGAGAATGACTCTAGGTTAACATGGATGAAGAAGGAGAGAAGAGAGAGAAGAGGGAGAAAGGAGAAGGACGTTAGAGAAGAGAGTTTATATTAAGGAAAGGAAAGAATGAGTCAAGGGAGAAGAGAGGGTGGCTGGACGATTTATCAAAGAGAGAAGGCAAATGCCTTACCTCTTAGCCAATGCTCTTATTTATAGTGTTACAAAGCCCTTAGGGTTACAACTCAATAGATTGAAAGACATATTAAAACAATTTATTTACATCTTCATGTCATCCTTATGGAACATACCATAAATAACCACTTTGCCACTCTTTTGACTTGTGGGCTTCTAGCCTTGAGCTTGTGGGCTTGAGCCCATCTTTCAACAAACTATAAAACACATTGTCAAGTGATGAACATATGTTGTTATGAATATTTGTTTCAAAAAATTTCCTCATTTAGAATCTATTAGGGATGAAATTAAAGTCTTTCGTCAATATTATTTTCTATCAAAAAACGTTGTTGTCATTGTCAAAATTTCTAATGAAGAAGATATCTTCTAGTCTTTAAAAAATCAAAAACATTTCAACTTTATAACTATTTAAATAGTAAACTTTGACTATTGTTGTAAAAAAACTTGAAATGATGAATTGCTTTCTTTTTCAATTTTTTGTGGCAAACTTTTATTTTTGTCACTAAAATATCTTGCAAATGGATTGGATTGAAATTTTTGCCACAATATTTTTTATGAAGCACTAAGTTTTTAAGAAATTGTTTTTTCAAAAAACTTTTTTTTGTTCTTTGCCATTTCTTCATGCTATATCAAATGTTATTTCTATCTTTTAAAAGGTATAGTGTGGATGTGCTTCTTGTCGATTGACTTTTTTGGGTCTTTCTCTACTTTTTAGTTATTCATTGGGCATGCATGACATTGTAGTACAGGAAATATGGAGGTGGACCAATAAAACTAGAAGTGGCATCAAACCGATCCGCTTTGCGAATAGCTTAAGCTCACTCAGATTTGGCTTGGTTCAGTTCAATTCTAAAATATTTTGAATCGAGTTCGAACAACAGTTCATGCTCGCTTAAGTAATTGAGCCGAACTCGAGTGAGCTGCGATGAGGTTCGCGATCTTGCGAGACGGCTTGGTTACGAAATAAATCCCCTTTCGCCATTTGAGACTCGACAACAACAGAAGGGGAGCTTCGTTTTCACTTTCAATTTTGATTTTGAACTCTTTCGAAATCAAAACTCTCAGTCTTAGAAACTCTCTTTCGAAACTTTCGAGAGCAAAATCAGTGATGCATGCAACCCTTAAGATGATGATCGCCGATTTTTGTCCTCGATAGACCTCTTTCTACCCTATCCCTCAACAAGCTGTAACCGACATCTGCTGTTCACGATGAAAGAAATTTCAAGAAGTCCATCAATAAAAAACCAAGACATCAGAAAAAAAAAAAGTGCAATTCAGCATTGAATATTTTCTTATCGAAAACAGAAATTAGGCAATTTCAACACAAAAAAGTGATACCATACTACCATTTTCCCTAGTATTTTCCGAATAAAATACAAAAAAAAAAATTCCATAGAACTAACCTCTGACAGTGGAGAGGACAAAGGTGGAGCAAAGAGCACAAAACAACAAAAAAGCCAAGAAGCACCAAAGGAGCCTGTACCCGGAAAGAAGGTGCTCTCACTCCCGTCTCTTCCGATCCTTCATGCTTCCCTCTTCCTCCCCCGAAATCAATCTCTACAACCCCCACCTCCACCTCAACAAACTCATTCATCCAAAGAAAACAGAAAACCAGCGGTGAATTCCAAGTTTCGGTGATGCGATGTTCCCTCATCTTATAAGCGAAAGAGTCGATGAAGCCACTTTGGACAAGGTTTAATGGTATAGCGGTAAACCGTGCTTTTAAGGGGAATTTTATATAGTCAAGCAAATAAGCTGGCCCCTTAAAAGCTGCCAGCATAGCGGATGTTTGAGTTTGGCACTCGTGTTACATTTTTTACTTGTTATCTGACAGATTAGTTTGGGGTAAGTTATAGAAACCCATGTCCAGATGAGCTTCTCCATATCTGGGTCTTACCTTCGGTTTTGTAGCCCTACCTAGTGCTTAGCATATTAGAAGGGGCCTACCTAGCCTTACCTAGTGCTTGCAAAAGGACTTGCAATGATATTTTTGCCACAAAATGTTTTTGGATGAAGAACTTTTTTTGACATATTTTTTTCAAAGAACACTTTTTTTTTCAAAGAACAATTTTTTTTTTGTAATTTGTTGTTCGTTGCCTGTTCTTTAGCATTTCTTCATGTTATATCATGTGTTACTTCTATCTTTTAGAAAGTATAGTGTGGATATGGTTCTTGGCGGTTGGCTTCTCCGTGTCTTTCTCTACTTGGCTGTGTTTTCAGTTATTCATTGGGCATGCCTGACATGATAGTACAGGAAATATGGAGGTGGACCGGTAAAACACCTGTGAGTTTTTTAGGCACCCGGAACCAAAAACATAATTGGACCATGAAAAAGTACAAGTTGAGTTGGGTCTGCTCGGTTTTCATGGATTTAATGTTAGTATCTCGGCAGTAAAGAAATCCTGCTGGGTCTGAAACGGAGGCGAGTGGGCGGGATTGATCACATTTGGTCCTATTTTAGAAGCACGGAAATTTGCCATTTCTATTTGTTGTTTCTACACATCCAAAATGAGACGCAGAAGCAATTTGTCTCGTAATGGGTTCTCAAGTTTGGCCACCAGCCAGCCAAGCAAAAATTATGGTGTTCCCACTCCCATTTGGAGAAGGTTAGCTGTCCAGACCCTCTGGGCATGGCTTGCCAGCTAAACTTTTGCTTGAAAATTAATGGCTTACTTTAAAATCACGTCTTTCCGTTTGAAATTGTTAAACGACTTCCTACAAAAACACAGTTTTCTCTTCTACTGCTTAAAACAGATACAGGCACTATACAAGACGAAGAGATGGCTCTAACGAGAGCAATATTCGTTGTGTTGCTGCTTTGCCTTACGTTTGAGTATGAGATTGCTCATGCCAAGCTTTGGATCGTTGGCGACGAAGCTGGTTGGGATTACAACGTCTCTCCGTGGCCTCTCAACAAGGACATCAAGCCCAAGGATCAGCTCCGTATGCATACTTTTGTTCTCTAGCTCTTTCAAGTTTCATCTGTTTATGGATTAATTTTGATTTTTTCCCATAACGAGTTATATTTGGTTCTGCCAGTATTCCAGTACGATCCCAGAGACCATGATGTTGCGGTAGTTCCTGAAGCATATTACGAAGCTTGCAAGATAGAAAGAAATCAGTCGGCAATCTTTTACAGAACTGGGAATGATACTATCACTCTTGCTTCGGGTGGGAACTTTTTCATTAGCAGTGTTTTGGACGATTGCCAGAATGGCATCCAAATGGCTGTCTACACATGAAAGAATAGGCCATTCAAAACCTTATTATCTTGATTTGTCAACTTTTTCTGGTTTCTTTTTTTGAGAGAAAAGAGATAATGTCCCTTCTTTGCATGATTTTCCTATGCTAAATAAAGAAAATAATTTGCGTGACAAATAATTATCTATATTCTGTGCTATATATATTAAGACCAGTTCGGCAAGGAGGAGGAAGAAATGATGGTATTAGAATGTATTTATTTATTTTATTATTTTATTAATTCATTTTTATGTAATAATTGTAATTTACTATTTTGCCCCTTACTCTTTAAAAACCCATCTGTATCCTGTAAATCGACGGAACATTGATTTTAATTTTACTCCCGTTTTCTGTCTTCCCGACGACAGAGCTCAACGACTCTTTGCCATTTGAGGTTCTAACATGGTATCAGAGCGGACGATCCGCAATTTCTGATTCTCATTCGGACGACGGCTCTTCATTTCTTTTTTCGGCTACCGTTTTCCGGCGGTTTTGCCATTATTTCCGACAAGCGGGTTTCCGCCCTCTGTTCGGATGGGACTCTGCGGTTGAAGCTGTTGGGAGACTCTTCTGGTATTTCCGGCGTTTTGATTCCGGTGGTTATTCCCGGCAAAGAGGTTAGCTTCCATTCCCATTTACTTTTCCTCTGGATTCCGTCGCCGAGAGGTTGGATTTCCTCTTCTGCGTTCGTTTTCTGGTTTTTGGGCGCCGATTTTGGGCTTCGCCTTTGATTCCATGACGAGGTATAGTTTCCGGCGCTGAGAGGTCACCGACGCCGAGAGCGTCACCGAGAGGGTGCGCTGGTTATTTTTTTGGCCTTCTCTGGTTGGCTGAGCTGGTTTGGATCTCTCTGGCCTTCTCTGGTTGGCCGAGAGGACTCTGTTGGTCTTGGAAATCTTGAGGGCAGTGGCCACTTTGGGTTTTCTGTGGATTATTTTTGCTCGATTTTTTTTCGAGCTAGCTGCGGATTTGATTTCTTTTGAAAAGCTTTGATAGCAGATCTGGTAAAAAAAAAAGAAAATTGAAGTTGCATTGGTGGTTAGTGCTCTATGGAGACTTATTCATCTTCAGATTCTAGTTTACGTACCAGTTCGGCTCGTTCAGTTTTTGACGAATCATCGAATCCGTACTATATTCACCACTCGGACAGCCCCGGGCAAGTCCTTGTCTCTCAACTTCTTACCAGTGAAAATTACACCAGTTGGAGCAGTGCGATGTTGATCGCCCTATCCGTAAAGAACAAAGTCGGATTTGTCGATGGCTCCATCCTTGAACCTCCCAGTGTTGATCCTATTCTGCTCAACTCCTGGACCCAGAACAACAATATGGTCATCTCTTGGATTCTAAATTCCATCTCCAAGGAACTCTCTACGAGTGTTATCTTTGCTGCATCTGCCCGAGAAATTTGGCTCGATCTTAGGGATCGTTTTCAACAGCGGAACGGCCCTCGTATTTTTTAACTCAAACGGGAATTGATGAACATGCGTCAAGACAAGGATTCAGTTAGTATTTATTTTACCAAATTGAAAACCATTTGGGAAGAACTGCGCAACTACCGCCCTCATTGTTCTTGTGGGAAATGCTCTTGCGGTGGTGTTACAAATCTTAATGATCACCACCATATGGAGTATTTCATGTCCTTCTTAATGGGCCTTGACGACTCTTTCTCCCATGTTCGTGGTCAGTTGCTCCTCATGGATCCGATGCCCCCTCTTAACCGTGTTTTTTCTCTGGTTGTCCAAGAGGAACAACAATGACGAACTACTCATGCCTCAGGTTCGAATGCTTCCACTGACACAATGGCGTTTGAAGTTAAATCTGATAAGACAGAGGTTAGTAAATTTGGGAACAACAATGACAGAGGTTACAATGCTCCACGTCCTCCGCCTTATCATACTTCCCGGACTCAGAATTCCAGTGCTCCTCGGAATCAAAACAAGGACAAGTATTACTATACCCACTTCAAGACTACTGGCCATACCATCTCTCGTTGTTTCAAGCTCCATGGCTATCCGTCTGGCTCTACATTCAACACCAAGCAAAATTCTCCTGCTGCTGTTCATCAAGTTTCCCTTGCTGATGCTCGCCCTGGTTCTTCTTCTGTTGGGGGTTTTATTCAGAATCTGGACCCCACTCAATGTCAGCAGCTCATATCCATGCTTTCTACACAACTGAGTAGCTCAGCAACGGTCACCACTACTCCAGCCTCTTCTACATCCGATTGCTTGGCAGGTACTTGTTTTTTTGTATCCTTATGTTCTTTAAGTTCTTCTACCCCATTCTGGATTGTCGACTCCAGAGCTACTCGACATATTTGCTCTCAAGCTCATGTTTTTATCTCCTTGCATGTTATTCCTCATACTGCTGTTACTTTGCCAGATAATTCTCATTTTTGGTCCGTTTTGCTGGTGATATTAAATTACATTCTCACCTTATACTTAAAGACGTACTATTTGTCCCTCAATTCAAATTCAACTTAATCTCTGTTAGTGCTTTAGTTACTGCTTCTGGCCTTACAGTAAATTTCTTTCCTGATTGTTTTGTTATCCAGGATCTTTCCACCCAGCGGACGATTGGCAAGGGTGACAAAGTTCAAGATCTCTATGTCCTTCGTGCTCAACATTTGCCCTCTGCTTCTCATGTTTTTGTTAGCAATGTTTCTGCCCATGTTTGGCATAATAGGCTAGGACACATTTCTTTTAAGCGACTTGATTTTTTGAAGGATCAGTTGCACTGTGATGTAACTAGATTACACAAAGCAGATCCTTTTTATATTTGTCCTCTTGCTAAACAACGTAGACTATCTTTTGAATCTCATAATCATTTATCAAAATTTCCTTTTGATCTTATGCACTGTGATATTTGGGGACCATATCAAACTGTCTCTTATACTGGCCATCGTTTTTTCTTAACTCTTGTTGATGATTGTACTCGATTTACTTGGATTTATCTACTGAAGACTAAATCTAATGCTATTTCTGTGATACCGCATTTTTTTAACATGGTTTCTACGCAGTTTAATGCCAAAATAAAAAATTTTCGATCTGATAATGCCCCTGAGTTATCCTTTGTTGATTTTTTTCACGCTCACGGCGTTTTGCACCAGTTTTCATGTGTGGAACGGCCTCAACAAAACTCGGTTGCTGAAAGAAAACATCAACACCTTTTGAATGTGGCTCGGTCTTTGTTTTTTCAATCTCGCATTTCTGTCTCTTTTTGGACCGAGTGTATTCTTACTGCTGCTTTCTTAATTCATAGAACTCCTTCTCCCCTCTTGCAACACAACACACCCTTTCATTTGCTCTACAACCGCTCTCCTGATTATTCCCTCTTTCGTGTTTTTGGCTGTTTATCCTTTATTTCAACCTTAGCTGCTCATCGTCCCAAGTTCCACCCACGTGCTCGGGTTTGTGTTTTTCTTGGTTATCCAGCTGGTGTAAAAGGGTATAAATTCTATGATTTTGAGACTCACCAAGTTTTTCTTTCAAGAGATGCCGTGTTCCATGAAGACGTTTTCCCTTTTCATACTATTACCAGTTCAACTCAACTTACTGACCCCTTCCCTGATTTTGTTCTACCTCATTCCTCCCTCCACGCTCCGCCTTTTCCTGACCTTGATTCTTCCCCCCCTTCATGATTCTCTTGTTATTCCTAGTGTTCCAGTTGATGATCCCTCACCTCCTCCTCTTCCTACACTTATTCCTTCCTCCTCCGCTGTTGCTCCTCTTCGAACATCTACTAGGGCGACTCATCCACCTCATTACCTGCAGGATTATCACTGCAATTTAATTACAGGCTCTTCATCCTCTGCTTCCTCCCGTACGTCTTATCCACTCTCTCATTCCATTTCTTACCATGCCCTTTTTGATTCGCACAGAAATTTTGTACTCAGCCTATCTTCTCAAGTTGAACCTCAGTACTATCACCAAGCCGTGAAATGTCCTGACTGGAGGTTGGCTATGCGTGATGAGTTGGCCGCCCTGGAAGCCAACAATACCTGGACCATCACTCCTCTACCTCCTGATAAACATACCATTGGCTGCAAATGGGTCTATAAAATCAAACTTAATTCTGATGGCTCTATTGAGCGATATAAGGCTCGTTTGGTAGCTAAAGGCTATACCCAACAAGAGGGTTTGGACTTTGTTGACACTTTCTCTCCCGTAGCCAAATTAGTCACTGTGAAGGTTCTTCTTGCCCTTGCTGCTTCTCACGGTTGGCATCTCGCTCAGCTTGATGTCAACAAGGCCTTTTTACATGGTGATCTTTTTGAAGAAATCTATATGGATCTTCTTCTTGGCTACCTTCGACAGGGGGAGTCCTCTCCCTCTTCCACCAAACTCGTTTGCAAGCTTCACAAGTCCCTTTATGGCCTCAAACAAGCTTCACGGCAATGGTATGCCAAATTTTCTCATGTTTTAATCACTTTTGGCTTTCTCCAATCGAAATCTGATTACTCTCTCTTCACCAAAGGTCATGGTTCCTCCTTTGTTGCACTATTGGTTTATGTGGATGATATCATCTTAACTGGTCCTTCCTCTAGTGTTATTAATGAGCTCAAATATTTTCTGCATACTCAGTTCAAGCTCAAGGATCTTAGTTGTCTTAAGCACTTCCTTGGTCTTGAAATTGCTCACTCCAAGACTGGTATTGTGCTTTCTCAACGTCATTACACCTTACAATTACTTGAAGACTCAGGTTACCTAGCTTGTAAACCTACTCGTGTTCCCATGGATCCCAAGCTTAATTTAACTGCCACTAACGGTGACCTGCTTCCTGATATAACCCACTATCGGCGGCTTGTTGGGAAACTGCTTTACCTCACTTTATCTCGTCCCGACATTACCTTTGCCGTTCACAAGCTCACTCAATTTGTGGCCCAACCCCGCCTTCCTCATCTCCAGGCCGTTCATCACCTACTTCGTTATCTCAAGACCAGTCCTGGTCAAGGTTTGTTGTTTTCTTCTACTTCTTCTTTGCAGGTACGCGCCTACTCTGATGCCGATTGGGGATCATGCCTTGATTCTCGCCGCTCTACTACCGGCTTTTGCATTTTCATTGGTGATTCTTTGGTCTCCTGGAAGGCCAAAAAGCAGACCACCGTCTCTCGCTCCTCTGCTGAAGCTGAATATAGAGCACTTTCTTCAACTGCCAGTGAACTTATTTGGTTACAGCAACTGCTTCAAGATTTTCACGTCAAAGCCGACTCTCCTGCGTTACTATACTGTGACAATCAAGCTGCGATACATATTGCTTCTAACCCTACATTTCATGAGCGTACCAAACACATTGAGATCGATTGCCATTTTGTTCGTGAACGTGTTAGTTCGGGCGTCCTCAAGTTACTTCCCATTCGTTCTCTATACTAGTTAGCTGACATGTTCACTAAACCTCTCCCCTTTACTCACCTTTTTTCTTTGTTGTCCAAGATGGTTGTCAAGGATATTTATCAGCCACCTTGAGGGGGAGTATTAGAATGTATTTATTTATTTTATTATTTTATTAATTCATTTTTATGTAATAATTGTAATTTACTATTTTGCCCCTTACTCTTTAAAAACCCATCTGTATCCTGTAAATCGACGGAACATTGATTTTAATTTTACTCCCATTTTCCGTCTTCCCGACTGTGTCTTCCCGACGACAGAGCTCAACGGCTCTTTGCCATTCGAGGTTCTAACAGGTAGCATGCATTCTCCATAAAAATTAATTCTCTCCCTCTGCTTTTTACCGTGTCACTGAGGTTTCAGTTCTCTTCGTTGGCTCTTTCTCGCTGTTCATGATTTCATTTAATAATCATCTTTGGCTGTTCATGATTTTTTTTTATCCTTTTTCAGAAGCCAAATATATTAAAAACCCAACATCTCTGTTCGAAAATTTAAATCTTATTTTACAGAATTCTGCATAACAAACCAATAGTTTTGCTAAGAGAACCCCTGTACGAGAATCCAATCCGAACCCAATCTGTTTTTCTTTCCTACTAAAGTGTCTTCTCAATAGGTGTTGACCCATTTTTCTAGGCATTTGGGAACAGTGATCTGACCAGCCAATGATCACCTTCTTGGTAAAGGTTTATACAGAAGTAGTAGTTCCCAAGAGTAGAAACTTTATCCAAATGTTTTCAGTGAGACCGAAAAAAAAATTATTCTTTTTACAAACAACTCCAGTTTATAAGGAGCCAAAGCTGCATCATCCCCCTCTCTACACGAGCTGAGGATGATAAAGTAACCTATTTTTACATGAAAATGTAAAAAAAGGGATATGGCGCTGCGTCCTATTTTCCACCACTACAGTAATCCACTATGAAGATAAAATAGTTTATAAGAGAAATCACGCACACTCATAGTTGTTTTTTTTTCTAACTTCTCTCGGGCTGCAACTCAAGATCCTTCTTCGATGATAAACCCTAATAGCGGTGCCCCAAATATAAATAGAAAACTAGGGCAACTACAATGCAAGAGTGAAATCCCCAAATTGTCCTTAATGAAACAACAATCAATATATCGTGGACCTTTCAGGGGCTAATGATTCGCGTATCGACTCAGCAGAAGACATTGATTAGGCTCCACAACTTAACAATCTCCCCATTTGGAGACTAATCCATCATAAATATCTCCTGTGCAACGACAATAAATTCTCAATCCTTCGAGAGAAGTCCAACTGAAGTTTCACACAACTTCAGTTTCACAATCCTAACAGTCATTGTCAACATATCAACCAGATTCTGACTCTCTTGAATTTTCTCAAGTGTTAATACTCCATCCTCAAGAGCCAATCTAATAAAGTGATAACACACCTGTATGTGCTTTGTTCTGGCATGATAAACATAGGTTTTTGCTAAATGAATATCACTTTGACTGTCACAATACAACACATTCTTCCCATGTTTGAAACCTAATTCTTCCAAGAAAGACTACAACCATACCATCTCTTTGCTGGCTTCGGTCACTGCGACATAGTCTGCCCCAGTAGTGGAAAGACCAACTATCTTCTGCAACTTAGAGAACTAGCTAACTAATTTAACTCCTAATGTGTATACATATCCAATGGTACTCTTCCTGCCATCAATGTCTCCAGCTATGTCAGCATCTACATAACCATGTAATCCCAAGTTTGACTTTCTGAAACATAAGGCTAAGTCTGCAGTGCCTCTTAAATATCTGAGAATCCACTTCACTGCTTCCCAATGTTTTTTACCTAGGTTACTCGTATATCTACTTACTACTCCCACTGCATGAGTTACGTCTAGTCTAGTGCACACCATGGCATAGATGAAGCTACCAATAGCAGAAGCATAAAGCACATTGGCCATGTTGACTCGCTCCTGCTTTGTAGAAGGTGATTGATCCTTCGATAGCCTAAAGTGACTAGCCAAAGGAGTACTCACTTGTTTTGCATCATTCATGTTCAATTTGCTCAGCACCTTCTTCACATATTCTTCTTGTCATAGTTTCAAGACATCAGTATCCCTAGTAATCCTCATCCTAATGATTTGTTTTGCAACACCAAATCCTTCATTGCAAACTTCTTGGACAACTCCATTTTCAACTTATCTATTTCCTATTTCCAAACACCTTCTATCAACATGTCATCAACATATAACAGTAGCATGATGTAGGAGTCATCAAGCTTCTTCACATAACAACAATGATCCGCCTGGCCCCTCAAGAAACCAATACTACTCATGAAGATGTCAAACTTCTTATACCACTGTGTTGGAGCCTATGTAAGACCTTACAAACTCTTTCGAAGTTTGCACACCATTTTCTCCTTTCCTTGTGCTTTGAAATCCTGTGGCTGCAACATGTAAATTTCTTCCTACAAATTACCATGACGAAAGGTTGTCTTTACATCCAAATACTCTAAGTGCAAGTCTTCATTTTCAGCTAGTCCTGGATAATTGACTCAGGGGCCTTCGAGCATCACACAGGTAACAAAAAACTACTCCACTTAGTTTCTTCTTGTCTCTCGAATAAATTATTTACTATAGCTGACGGATCCCAAACTAAACCAACAGAATTCTGCATAACAAACCAACAGTTTCCTAAACGTAAGAGATCGCCTGGAAGAGAATCGAATCCTTACCCAATCTGTTTTTCTTCTTTCCTACTAAAGTGTCTTCGCAATTGGTCATCTCTTTGAGCCATTTTTCTAGGCATTAGGAAACAATGATCTGACTACCCAATGATCACCTTCTTCGTAAAGGTTTATATGGAAGTAGTAGTTCACAAGAGCAGAAAACTATATCAAAATGTTTTCAGAAAGACTATAAAAAAGACAAGAACAATACTTCAATTTCAGTCATATTTTCTCATTCACATCATCGGCTTAAATAGATGTTTTACAAAATATAAATGGAAGAATTATGAGTGATTAACGGGATTACACAATCACCAGATTTACAAAATGTTTACATGATTTGTCCTTAAGGGAAGAAATCTCAGAGTAAATCTTAACACTCCCCCTCAAGTTGGTGCATAGGTATCACTCATACCCAACTTGTCAAGACAATTGTTAAAAGCTTGGTAAGACACTACCATGGTTAGCACATCGGCAAGTTGATCCTCAAATCGAACATGAGGGACTTCAATGATTCCTGCTTCTAACTTTTCTTTAATAAAGTGTCTATCAACTTCAACATGTTTAGTTCTATCATGCTGGACTAGGTTATGGGCAATATCACATGATGCCTTACTGTCACAGTATAATTTCATAGGACTTGTCTGCTCAATATGTAGTTCTTGTATCAGATTTTTTATCCACAATAATTCACATATTTCCTTGGCCATTCCCCTGTATTCGGCTTCAGCTGACGATCTAGCCACCACCTCTTGTTTCTTACTTCTCCAAGTGACCAAATTTCCACCTAAAAATGTAAAGTATCCAGATGTAGACCGTCAATCCTCTATTGATCCAACCCAATCGGCATCAGTTTAACCTTCAATATTCAAGTCACCTATTTTTTAAATAAAATTCCTTTCCCTGGAGATGATTTCAAGTAGCACATGATACAGTTGACGACATTCATATGTTCTTCACTTGGAGAGTGCATAAATTGACTAACTACACTTAGTACAAAAAGTAAGTCAGGTCTGGTATGTTAAGATACATTAACCTCCCAACTAGTCTCTGATAATGTTCCTTGTTAGCAGGGACTTGATCTGAATGTGTTCCCAGTTTCAAATTTTCTTCCATTGGAGTATTGAACTACATGTTGTCATACCAATTTCCTTCAATAAATCCAAAGCATATTTTTGTTGAGATAAAAAATTCCCTCTTTAGATCTTGACACTTCGATACTAAGAAAATATTTTAAGTAGCCAAGATCTTTCATTTCAAACTCTCTAGCAAGATGACTTTGCAATGTTTTCTTTTCTTCTAGATCATTCCCAGTTACTATCATATCATCAACATACACAATAAGAGTTGTGATGACCTCCTTGTTATTTTTTAGGAAAAGAGTATGATCTAAGTTGCTTTGCTTGTATTCGATAGATTTCATAAAATTTGTGAACTTTCCAAACCACACCCTTGGGGACTACATCAAACCATATAGGGATTTCCTCAATTTACATACTTGTTTGCATCCTTTGTTTTGCATAATACATCCAAGAGGTAATTCCATATATACTTCTTCTTGGAGATCTCCGTGCAAAAATGCATTTTTAACATCAAACTGATATAAGGGTCAGTCAAGATTCACAGCCAGAGATAGTAGAATCCGAACAGTATTGATTTTGGCCACTGGTGCGAATGTCTCCATATAATTGATCCCGTAGGTTTAAGTATATCTTTTGGTGAGAAGCCTTGATTTGAACCTTTCAATGGTGTCATCGGTTTATATTTAATGGTAAATACCCACTTGCATCCGACTGGTGTCTTTCCTACAGGTAGGTCAACCACTTCCCATGTTGAATTGATTTGGAGGGACCGCATTTCTTCATTCATGGCTTCTTTCCACTTAGGATTTTTTAAGGCTTCCTGTACACTTTTAGGAATAGATATAGTAGACAATTGATTCACAAATACTTCATTTGCTTTTGACAATCTATGATAAGACATAAAATTATGCATGGGATACTGAGATTTAGAGGTGAGAAGAGGTTCATAATTGACTCTAGGTTTTTCTCTTGTGGTTCGATGAGGTAGCACTGTTAGTTGAATTTTGGAACTTACCAAAGGCTCAAACATGGACTCGGACTCAGAAGGCAATTGATCCATTGGTACATAATGAAGGGAGGAAGATGTCGGCTGAGACTTTGGTTGCATTAGTTCCATCTGGTCTTGTCTGTCTCCATCCTGTGAAGATGTCGGCTAAGACTCTGGTTGCATCACTTCCATCTGGTCTTGTCTGTCTCCATCCTGTGAATCATGCTCATTTGTATCATTTTGATGTTGACTGCTGTAATATGAATACTTACCACTTGTAGTATCCAAGATATCCAAATAATGATTAAGGGTCTGCAACTCAATCCTGTTCTCCCCCGGAATTGAAGATTCGAGAGTAGAATAATACATGTGATCTTCATGAAATACCACATCAAGAGTGACATAAAATTTACGAGAGGGAGGATGATAACAGTGATAACCTTTTTGATGTTGAGCATAACCAACAAAGACACACTTGAGAGCTCGGGGTTCCAATTTATTTCTCAATGGCTTATGGAGATGAACAAAGGCTACACACCAAAAAAATCTAGGTGGCAGATTCGGCACAGCAAGTGAACTTATAGTTTCATGAAGTACACTCAAGGGAGTCTTAAATTGTAACACCCTCAAGGGTATTTAGTTGATAAGATAAGCTGCAGTTGTGATGGCTTCACTTCAATAACTAGCCGACATATGAGATTCAAACAAGGAAGCACGAACAATCTCAAGAAGGTGGTGGTTCTTTCGCTCTGCAACCCCATTTTGCTGAAGGGTGTACAGACAAGTAATTTGATGACTAATACTATGATCATCTAGATATTCTTTCAAACCTTGATGAACAAATTCTCCACCATTGTCACTACGAAGAGTTTGTATTGTAGAATGGTACTAAGTGGCTATCATTTTGTGAAATTGTTTGAATAGTGAAGTAATTTCATTTTTTGATTTCATTACGCCAATCCAAGTCATCCGGGTGTGATTATCAATAAAGAAAATAAACCACCGTTTATCACTAAGATAAGCTCTATTTGCTGGACCCCATACATTAGAGTGGATAATCATAAAGGGTGTTGGACTCTTATTCATGCTTATTTGAAATGGAACACAAGGCTTTTAGCCAATTCACATACCTCACACTTAAAATCTGAAAAAGATAATCTAGCAAAAAGTTTTGAAAATAATTTCTTTAAATAACCAAAAGATGAGTGACCCAACCTTTTATGCCATAACCAAATCTCATTTTCTGCACGTTAATTCACAAAGAATGCTTGTCCACAACATCCTTCCCCCCTTACAGAAAGAGCTTGTCCTCAAGCTCGAAGGTAGGGTAGACTTGATGAAATACATCAAAATCCTCCCAAGTGGCCTCCGTGGCATCTGTGTGCATCCACTGAACTAGTACTTCTCTCCTATTCTGATTTTGTCGAGTGCCCAAATTTTTTGTCTGAGTGAGAGAAACTTTGTCCTCGTCAATCAGGGGTAAAGAGGAAATGGAGGGTGGTTCTGGTCCTTTGAATGGCTTGCGGAGAGAGACATGAAAAACATTGTGAAGCTTGGACTCTGGAGGAAGTTGCAGCTTATAGGCAACCTAGCCAACTCTCTAGATAATGTTGAAGGGCCCAAAATATTTGGGAGAAAGGTTGTGCCGATTGCTCACAATTGAATTTTTACAGTATGACTGTAGACGAAGCCACACTATATCACCCAGATTGTATATAACATCGTGGTGACCCTGATCATAATAGACTTTCATGCATGCTTGAGCTTTCCTAAGTCGTTCGACAACATATTCCAGCAATTGATCCCAATCCATATGAGCTTGGTCAACTGCCTCCACTCTGGTTGAACCCTGAACATAAGAAAGGAAATGAGGGGGATCCTTGCCATATAATATCCGGAATGGTGTCTCCAGTAAGGCCATGTGGAAGGAGGTAATGTAGCAATACTGCACCCAAGAAATGCATTCCACCCACCGTTTAGGATTGTCTCCCACAAAACACCATAAATACATTTCAATGGTACGATTCACTACCTCCGTCTGGCCATTTGATTGAGGGGATAAGTTGAGGAATATTTTATTTTGGCCCCACATGACCTGAAAAGGTCTCTCCTGAAGTGGCTTGTAAAGACTACATCCCGATCACCTACAATGGATTCCGGAATGCCGTGATGGCGAACAATATTGGAGAAGAACATTTGTGCTACGGTCGCCGTTGTGTAAGGGTTCTCTATTGGAATGAAGTGTGCATATTTTGAAAATCTGTCGACCACCACAAAAAGAATAGCCTTCCCCCGATGACTTAGTAAGGCCCTCAATGAAATCCATAGAAATGTCCGACCAAACCTGTGGGGGAAGTTCGAGTGGTTGCAACACCCCTGCATGATCTACCTTGTTCCTCTAACACACTTGACAAGCAGCCAAATACGTTGCAATTGTGGATTTCATACCTTCCCAATAAAAATCGCCGCGAATCCACTATAATGTTAAGCACCTAGCCAATACTACCCAAAAGATTGGCTTTTTAGGAGTGGAAAGCATAGGTACTTAACCCCAGGATCATAACAATATACTCACCTTCACGAGCCGACATCCACGGCGGCCCAGCTATAACGCATGGGCCCACCATGATGGCTTAACTCATAGCAATGAGGTCCACTGTTTCATGGTCACCTGCGTCCAGATCGACTCGATCGCCCACACCGGGAGTCGAACTTGTGACATAGTGCTTGCTTTGATACCAAATTGTTATGGTCCCTAACCATGGACCTCGTGACTCGACGAAGGGAGAGATCGTTAAGAGGAGCAGGGGGCGAAACAAGACGATCTGTGTTTGCGAAAATGAATGGAAGAAGGGATGGATTGAGGGAATGAGATCAGGCTCGCCAAGGGGAGACCAGTACCCTTGGGTGCATCAAGGAGAACGCCGATCCTAGGGTTCGTTGGAAGAGAACACCGATCCTTTTCTGAATGAAATTCTACTTGCCTTCATTCCATTCTGTGAGCCCACTTAAAGGCTAATCATGCCAAAGAATCCGACTTATAATTTTACAAGAATGTCATAGCTGGCTCAAAATTTTACGCATAATTAAATAAAGTAAATTTATAAATGCTAAGGTACTTGAATGTCCTTCTGATTTACCAACTCACCCGCGTCGCCTCTGGATGACTCGTCCCGCTATGGTGTCCACAACAGTGATTGTCAAAGGTCATATGATCAGTAGCACCAGAATCAATTATCCATTCACTATTTCTACTAGGAGTGGAAGTATTAAAAACCTTACCAGATGTCGCAGAGGTGGAGGGTTCGACTACTACAACAGAAGCATGATTATTTGGTTTAGTGTTCCATTTGCGAGGCCCTTTAGTAGGATCCCACCATTCTAGATACCCAATAAGTTCATAACATCTTGACTTTGTCTGCCCAGTCTCACCATAGTGAGTACAAATACACTCTGGTTTTGATTCCTTCGACATGATGTAAGAATATCGGTAGATCGGTGATGATCAACCAAAAATTATTGGTCCGGTCCGCTTTCTGTTCGTTGGGTTGACCCGGTTTGGGTCTCTGATTTCTGTTTGGTCAGAGAACTTGTCCGATCCGCTTTCTGAATAATTTTTTTTGGTCCAATCTGCCAATGGGTTGACCCGGGTTCGGTATCTATTTTTGGTCGGTCAGAAAAGTGGTCTAGGTCTCTGTTTCCGGTTGGGTTTGAGAAGTTGTCACGACCCGCCAGAAAAATAAAAAGCGGGACCAAAGTTAACGGAAGCGAATTTTTTTTTGTACCTTCATCTTTTTCGTCGACTGTGTGGCTTCTCCTTCGCTGGCGACATTCGGGCTGGCGGTATGCTAGAAGGCCGATCGATGGCTCGGCTTCAGTCGTCGGCGTCGTTCGGACGGTCCGTCGGAGTGGGGGCGACGACAGAGATAAATAGAGCTTGAAACGTTGGTGTGGCTCTTCGTCTTCTGTGTCAATGACATTGGTGTCGATCGCTAGAAGGTGGTTCAGCGGCAATTCGTTGATGAATGTCGGGAATTTGGGAGGGGGCAGTTTTGTGTTACAGCAACGACCAAAGAGAAACACAAACAACGTCTTCTTCGGTCACAGAGTAGACCTGCTTTTTTTTTTCAATGACAGAGTTGCAACTCTATTCTTCGGCTACGGGAGAGACTACGGGACAAAGCTTTCGCTCTGTTCTTTGGTGACGAGAAGGAGAGGGAGCAGGATTCTCCTGCTCTGATACCAAGTAAAAAATAATACTTCAATTTCAGTCATATTTTCTCATTCACATCATCGGCTTAAATAGCCTTTTTAAAAAATAAACATGGAAAAATTAAGAGTGATTAATGGGATTACACAATCACCGGATTTACAGTATATTTACATGATTTCTCCTTAAGGGAAGAAATCTCAGAGTAAATCTTAACAAAAAAAAAAACTAGAGTATTCTCATTACAAACAACTCCAGTTGTTGATACCTAGGGAGCAACGGATTGGAAATAGACGGAAAAATCTTCTTCATGATTTTTATTTTTCAAAACCTAAATTAACTTTAAATTTCTCCTACCATTCAATACCCACCTGAAGTTTAAATCTTTTCTTCTGAGGTCGAGTCCAATTATCCAATTCAAATAATTATTTTTAGAACAAGATGCCAATTAAATGCTCCACAAGCTTGGTCACAAAATATTTACATGCCAAAACTTGTTAAAGCTTGATCAATGCAGAATGTTTTAGCCAAAAAGTCCATATTTTTCACCTAACTTATAACATAGATATTATATAGAACCCAACTTTCATAGGACTCTCTTTTGTTAGCCGCTATGGCTTCATTTGATAGAAACTTACATAAAAACCAATAATGATAAGGAAAAAAACAGCTTTTGAAAAAAATTTCCAAGTAAAAGATGGTGTTATATCTTATCCTAACCAGAATGGAGATGGCCCATAAACTTATTACTCAATCTATTTCTTTTAATTTGTTAATTGCATACCACACAAAAAGATTTTATAGTCTTTGCCCAAAATAGTGATCGCTCTATGATTTCATCTAAATAAGAATGAGTCACATATCGCATAGAAGAACTATAGTCTATCCCCAAAATGAAGCTCAATCACACGATGTTATCACAATCTAAGCTCACAAGTAATGTTGTCAACAACTTCGATATTTAAAAGTAGAGGCCGTGAACGAGGCGGGGATCCATGAACTTCGCTAATGTTTCCTAATCCAAGTACTTCATTACATTTGTTGATGATTTTTCTCAGGTGACATGGTTATTCTTACTGGAAAGATAGAATTGAAAATATTACCTATTTTCAAGTCTTTTTGTGCCATGATGTGTACTCAGTTCTTGACAACCTTGAAGATCTTCCAATAAGATAATGCCAGGGAATGTATCTACAGAGATTTTCAATCCTTCTATAGAGATAAAGGAACCTCTTGTATCTACAATCTCAACAAAATGGGGTGGTTGAAAGAAAGAATTGACACCTTCTTGAGGTTGCTCGTACTCTGCTACACCATATGTATGTGCCTTACTTCTACAGGCCACATGCCATCCTTACTTCTAGTTTTCTTATTAACAGGTTACCTTCCTCGGTAATCGATAATAAGACACCATACTCCCATCTATTTCCTGGTGATGAGATGTTTCTCTTCCATTGAGAGTCTTATGGTGTACTTGTTTTGTTCATGTTACATCCCACATACTTCTAAATTGGATCCCAAAGCAATTAAATGTATCTTTTTGGGCTACTATCATACTCAAAAAGGATATGTGCGTTACAATCATTCTCTCAAGAAGATGTTTGTTTCTAGTGATGTACCATTCTTTGAAGAGAAAGCCTTTTATTCATCCACCAATGTCCCACCTGGTTTCTCTACAGCCAATGAGTTTCCTAAATCTATTATGTCGATTGATGACTCAATAGTTCATGGCCATGAGCACGTACTTGCTCTTCCCCCTAAAGCATTGGCCGACACTGCACCTGTGGAGTCTCCAAACCCCTTTGAGGTAAGTTCTCCTTCTCCACCTATTTTTTTTTGGTCCTCCACTTGATACCCGGCTGATTTCTCTTTGGAAAGAGCCTAGGGCATGCACACCACCATCTACCTTTCACTCCGTTGCTCATTTTTCATCCACCCATCGATTATCCCTATCTTGTTGTCAGTTTCTTACCTCTATTTTTTATGTTTCTATTCCTCAGTTTTATTAGGAGACCCTACAACATGTTATGGTCCCAGATCTGACACATGATTCGTAGGGAGGAAGAAGAGGAAGACGAAGATCAAGCCAAAGGGAAGCTTGGAAACCCAGGTTAGTTAAGGAGAACGCACACCCCTAAGCTCGTTGAGGAGAACTCAAACCTGTTTAACCTAAAATCAATGTTTCTCTTTCTCATAACTCTTACACCTTAAATAGAGTTCACTATTATAGGGTTTAAGATAAAATATTATAAAAATACCCCTATAAATGAAATATTCCAAAAATACCCATGTGGCCTAAAACTGAAATAAAATAAAGTAAATTAAAGAAAAAAATGATTAATAATGTTATTGCGTGCATAGAATTATACCCCCTGGGAGAAAGAGCTTGTCCTCAAGCTCAAAGGTAGGGTCTGTACCGTAACGTCTCCACCTGTTCTCAAGTAGCATTTGCGGAGCGGCTTCCTCCCTCTGGATGCCCAAAACTAGAGCATTCAACCCGAGTAGCAATTTTTTTTTCAATTGTGTTCTCTAGGTCGAAGGAAGGGATGTGTGCCGAACGTCACCACATCTCCCCCAGTAGCCTTGCTGCCCTGTATCAATCTTTGACTGGTGTGAAACAGCCCTTCACGACACCCACCCCCTCCCCCCCATTGGCAAGGTGGCACTGCCCACAATTTTCCAGCATGGCAGCAACAATTGTCAATGCAGGATCAAGGCACAGGAAAATACATCCCAGGAGAAGCATCTATCCATTATTTGGATCCAAAGGAAGAGTGTAGAACTCCATTGGCCTAGCTTCCATTTAAAGCCAATTGTGTTTGTAAGGAGACTTGCGTATTACAGTCTCATAGAATGAAAAAAATTGGAGGAGAAACAATGATTTCAGCTCCACTCATGAAGTAATCTTGAAAATCCTTAAGGTAAATCTCAAGATGGAGGTCTCCAGCTCCTGCTACAATATTTACTCCACTCTCTGCAATTTTACAAACAACCATATGACCTGACTTGGCCAGCCGTTTCAAACCTTCAACAAGCATGGGAAGATCTGAAGCAACTCTACATTGGACAACAATACGCACAACAAGGGACACATAGAACTTCATGGTTCGAAATGGGTGAGCAACTGCTTCTTTCTCACCAGTCAAAGTAGCAGTAATGAACTGAACCAATCCAACCAAAGACTCTGTTTTTCCACAAGGAACAAATTCAGCAGACTTCGGCTCTGTCCCCATCCAAATGACAGTTCTCTGGACATTTTTCACATATAAATCATTCTGCTGGCCCGGTGCATAAATTGGGCCCCTAATTCTAACTTTCATACCAGCGTAGACCTTACCAGCAAAGGGACACGCAAAGGACAAAAATCGACCTTTATCAGAGGCAGGAATCATCTTAGAAACATTATGGATAGGTGGACCATCCTGAGCACAGTTGCTTCCAGGTTTCCCAAGTACTGCTACAGTACCACGCGTCATGTACTCATAACCATGATCACCAACCCCTTCAACCACAACTTTAGCCCCATTGTTACGCACACAAAACCTCCCAGCAGCAGTGTCATTCATAACTTGCACCAATTCCAGAAAACTCAAACTGCTAATCAATAAATGACAGTATTCCCCCTGTCTGCCAGGCATTTCATCAAACTACTGCCCGTCCTCTTCTAATTTTCTTATCACCTCTAAAGTAGCTCCAACCTGACTATCTTGTGGAGCCCATTTCTGCACTGTAATAGCAGCAACCAGTGGACACTTCGTCCTACTGTTCAACCCAGCCATAAAAAAATCATACATCAAGTCATCCACTCTCTTTGTTGTTGGAGAATTTTTTAAGAAGTATGAAGTACAATGACTGGTATTTGAAGTTGCATCTTCCTCAATGACATGTGAAGTGTCTCCGGATTTATCCAGTATGCTATCCTGTGTATGCAAGAACTGGTAAATAGATTTCTTCAAACCATCATAGCCCCAACGGTAATCAATATGGAAAGCATAATCAGGGTATGAGGAAATCGTTTCACCATCATCTTCAGGCTGATTTATACCTGGATAATACACTGCACTCCTCCTACTACAGATAATTTCAGCAAAATCTGTTGGCTAGAATTTACTAGACTTCAGAAAATTAATTGTTTCGAAAATTGGCATTGCAGTAGAAAGAGCAAATCCTGTGAATCTAACCAACCAGCCTTTAAAACACATAACAGACTCAAGTTCTCAATAACCACATCTTTCCCTTCATATCCTGGATTAAAACCTTGTACAGGATCAAGTGCACAATATCTCCTATGATTAATACGTTGAGATTTGCATTGCTTGCTAATTGTGAATGCCTGAGGACAGTACCAAGGTATGTAGTGAGGTGTGAACTGGCTGTATCCGCCTTGTTCAAGTAACTGTGTTGCACCCTTGAAATCCTTCACAAATTACATCAGCATGTCACACTTAGGCCCACACTCATCATTGCTATTGGTCCACAATTCATACTCCACCCGGTCGTCTGGGTGGGGCACTACTTCTGTCCAGTCAAGGTTCACATTAGCCATTTCCCCACTGGCAATAGCCTTTTGTGCAGAACCAAGAAATCTATCTCCATACTTTGCAGAACCAAGAAATGACAAATTTGACTTACTATCTTGTCAATCTCCTATCACAGTAGGGCCCTACTTCTGTCCAGTCAAGGTTCACATTAGCCATTTCCTCACTGGCAATAGCCTTTTGTGCAGAACCAAGAAATCTATCTCCATACTTTGCAGAACCAAGAAATGACAAATTTGACTTACTATCTTGTCAATCTCCTATCACAGTAGGGCCCTTAGAACTACCTGTTATGATAGCATATATACCACTCAACACATTTATCAAGTTTGCTGCAAAAACCTTGCATGAAGTAAGTAGACCAAACTTAGAAACCAATTGGTTCAGCTTCTCATCATCTATGCTGTCAACCAGGTTCTTCAAGTACAGGTTCACCCCTTGGTACTTGTCTATAGTTGCCTTATAAATCTGTTCAAACAGTCCCTTCAATCCCATCTCCCTTTCTGATTTCTTCAGAGCCTTCCAAAAATACCACTCCTTGTCATCAATTTTTTTGTCATGAACCCCCTCAACAGCAAGAGCAGCATCTGTTGCATTCTCAAAATTAACCAATCCAAAACATTGGAATTTCCCATCTCCGTCTCTCATTACTACAAACATGGGACAAAAAAGTAAGCCCCCAATATCCAATTTGACAACGGACATATGCACAGGGACTATGCTAATCAACAGAAAAACAAAGCCTCCCCAAAAAAAAATTTCCGCAGTCTCCATAAAACTTTTTCTATGAATACCGGTATCCCAAAAAAAAATTTCACCTCGAATTCATACACCCAAGCTGGAATTCCAGTAATTAGGCACTGGTTCTCTGCTTCACGGAATAGAGAAGCTCCGTCCCAAATTTTCGAGCAACGTTGCTGCTGCACAGGCTTTTGGAGCCCCATCAACCCCATGGAACAACCGATTTGACCTAAAATTTGACGATGGTTTGGAAACTTACCCCCGAAGGAGTTGAAATTTTGTTTCCGCTGGGCTACCAAGGGCGAGATTGAGCGGAAATTTGTCCGACTGAACCGCCAGAGTCTCCTCCTTCTCTGGTGGCGGACCGCAGCCCTTTGGGGCTTTGCCACTTGGAGATTTTCCAAGATAGAGGGCTCCGGGAAACATATCCTGGTCGGAACAGTCACCAAAAAATTTTCCTTCTCCTATTCAGAATCGAGTGTTGCTTGCCGTGATCCTCGTTGGTGTGATTTCGGAACTTCTGGGTCCCCTTGCCTTGCTCAGGAATTTTGCACATAACTTCCATTCTCGGAGATTGCCATTGTCCCCAATTTTGGATTGGAGGTCGCACCCAAATTGTCCAGTACCAACGACATTGTGGAAGAAAACCTTTCCGATTTCCCCTAAGCTTGGTCCCCATTGTTCGACTTGGGATTTCCCTGCGTCGTCTATTCAGAAAGACATATGGCGTCCAGTGGGAAAGGGTTTGATGTCGAACCCCATTCCGGATTTTTCGATGAAGGTTGTGCTGAATACCCTTCCGATTTTGGAATTTTTGAATCCCCAAATTTGGATGTCGCTGCTGCATGGGATACAAAGGACTCTCTGATTTCTTGCTTCTCATGTCCGTTTGAGACAGCATCACGATCGACTGCCTCTCGTTCAGTGCTTATTTCGTGCTCGTAGATTTGAGGTCGTATGATCTTTTCTGCGACAGCCAGTTGCTTCCTTGCATAAAATTTTTTAATGTAAGTTGCACTCCATTCACGTATTATTTCCACTTCATTGTGAATACCCCATGCACGTTCTTCTGCCAATTCTCTGCGCATGGCCATCCATTCTTCTAGGGATAATTCTCTGCACATGGCAATCCATTCTTCTAGGGAATGACACATTGTGTTCCCATTCTGATACCAATTGTTATGGTCCCGGATCTAACACATGATTCGTAGGGAGGAAGACAAAGATCAAGTCAAAGGGAAGCTTGAAAACCCTAGGTTCATTAAGGAGAACGCACACCCCTAAGCTCGTTGAGGAGAACTCAAAATCCTTTTTAACCTAAAATCAATGCTTCTCTTTCTCATTACTCTTAGCCCTTAATTCGGGTTCACCCTTATAGGGTTTAGGATAAAATATTACAAAAATACCCCTATAAATAAAATATTCCAAAAATACCCTTATGGCCTAAAACTAAAATAAAATAAAGTATATTAAAGAAAAAACTTAAAATAAAAATGTTATTGCATGCATAATACAACATCTATGATGGAAAGCAGCCATGTGTAGAATTTAGGATTCCTTCATATTGATCTCCAACCAAAGAGGGAGAGAAAGAAGGAGAAGAAGGAGAGGAAGAAAAGAAGAAGAGAGAAAGGAGAGAAGAGGAGGGGAGTGAATTCAATTTGGGTATTGAGTTTGAAAGAGATTCCATTTTGATGTAGTAGAAATCGGTTGAGTGGTCATCAACCGAGCACCTATGAAAGCCAAATCGTAGAAGCGCTTGACTTGATTTATCAAACCAGGCCCAAGGGGACTGTTTAAGCCCATATAAAGATTTATTTAACCGGCATATGGACTCCCCCTCAACCACATATCCTATGGTTGGACCATAAAAATTTCTTCACGTATATCACCATTTAAAAATGCATTTTTTACATCAATCTGATATATTGGCTAGGATGAGTTAGCAGCAATAGATTGAGTTCGGTTTTGCAACCAAAGAGAAAGTCTCTTCATAATATATCCCATATCAATGAGTATAACCTTTTGCAACAAGGTGTGCTTTAAGGCGAGCAACCGACCCATCTGGGTTGTGTTTCACCGAAAAAACCAGCTACAATCAATCGGTCTTTTCCATTTTGGGAACGATGCCAATGTCCATGTTTGATTTTTATATAATGCATGCATTTCTTCATCCATAGTGGCCTTTCATCCCAGATGCTTCAGGGCCTCCTGATAGGATTGTGGTATGGAAACAAATAAAAGAGAAGCAAAAAACTGAATATACTCATAAGATAAGCGATGAGAAGGCAAAAAATTGGCAATTGGATGAGACGTAATACAAGAACGATTTTCCATTCATAACACAATAGGCCGAGTATCAAATTCATGCCCAAACATAGGAGGAGGAAGACTTACCTCAGGAGGATCGGACAACTCCATAGGTGAGGGGACGGGCGGTGCTTCAGGGGGTTGAGTAATATCTTCATTAAATGGCACAAGATATTGAACCTGAGAAATGTTAGAGATCTTTTAAAGGCCCCATACATCAGAATGTATTAATGCAAAGTACTAGTAGTTGTAAGACGAGGAGAATATGTACTCCTAACATGCTTACTTAATTGACATGCCTCACAATTGAAATTAGATAAAGACTTAAGAGATAGAACTAAAGAATGAAGTGATGAGGTAGATGGATGACTAAGCCGGTTGTGCTACAGTTGAGCCTCAGATGTAGTGGACAAAATAGCAGCTATTGGTGGAAGAGTAAAATAGTATAAACCCCTTTTTTCATGGCCGCCACCAATCACCAAGTTTGTAGTTAGATCCTAAAATATACACAAGGATCAATGGAGGATGAGAGAATACATGGGTTTTTAAGGAAAACCCTAACCTTGGGATCAAGAAGGTGATCTCAAGCCTGTTTACGCTAGATTTAACCTAATTCTCAAAGCTTCCTCTTCTCATTACTCTTACCCCTTAAATAGGGTTCACCCTGTTAGGGTTTAATAAAATATTACAAAAATATCCCTATAAATAAAATATTCCAAAAATATCCCTATGAATACATAATTCCAAAAATACCCCTGTGACCTAAAACTAAAATAAAATAAAATAAATTAAAGAAAAATAATAAAATAATAATGTTATTGCGTGCATAACATTACACCCCCTGGAAGAACGAGCTTTTCCTCAAGCTCGGAAGTAGGGTCTGTATGCTGACGTCTCCACCTGTGCCCAAGTAGCATTCGTGATCGCTATGTTTGCCCGTAGGACGCCCAAAGTTTTTTTTTTTTTTTTTTTTGCCAGTTCGTTCTCTCTCTTTGCACCAACTATCATCTAGGTTGTTGCAATGACTGAGCTCCAGATGTGGCACTCGGATGAATCAAGCTGTCTGTATGCAATTGCCCGAGTTCTCAAGTGATATCCTGCAGAATTTGATAGGTGGAGCACTGTTTGTGTCGGATATAACTTGCCATTTCCCGCAAGCTTATCAAGGAGCATGTGGTCAGCACCTTTGCATGGGAGAAAGATCTGTATCAGCATCAATGCGTCCAAGTTAATCTCCTACAGCTGTGTTGTTTCAGTCCACTCACATTGCTGTGGGAAAGCATTGGCTTGATTAGCCATTGTAACCTTTATAGTGTGCACTACTCGGACATAATCCTTCAAAGATTCTTCAAAATTCATTTGCAGATTATGGTCCTCCTCTAGGAGTTTCAATGATAACACGTCTGATTTTGACCCAGGCTTAGAAAATGCTTTCCCAAGAGAATCTCCTTCACAAGCACCCAAGAGCATGACTGTCTTCTCCAAGTCCAATAGAGATTGTCCCATCTTTGTATGTCTCTTTACCAGTCGAAAGGCTTGTTGTCGGGCCTCAGAGAAATGATTCTCAAGCTCAAATATATAGTGTGTCAGTTTGTCATATTGACGAATGGACTCTTCAACAGGGGTTGCTTGTCCAAGAACTACAACACTAACTTTAGAGTGAACATCCTCAAAAACTTGCATTAAAGCAGAGGGCTTCTGCTTAAAAATACCCAACACTACAGATCTAGCTCTCGCCAAGCCTTCACAGAGCCCATTGCGAAGAGCATTAGCATCATGTGGGCTGGTTCCAACCAAAGTCAGACGTGAATGCCTCATTGACGTCAGTGGTAGTGCCACGTGCTCCATCCAAATGCCATACAAAGCGAGAGAGACATCAACCTATCTTTCAGTTGGTAGAAGCAAGAAAAACTCATCTATAACTTGTTCAATGAAATCGTCCCTCTACAAAAAGTGGACAAATAAACAGCCCGGTGACCAAACAGCTGAGCCAAAACCAATGGAATGGCCAGACTTGTGGACTACTTGTGCATCTGGACTACCAAAAGTAACCACACCAAAGATGTATTGGGTATGACGAAGCTCTGAATCTCCAAGAAGCAAAACTATAGTACCACCTGCTTTCACAGCACATAACGCTTGCATGACAATGGAGAATGGATAAACAGTTGGAGGAATACCTGGAGGGAGCATTGGATCAAGAACCGGTGAAGTAAGTGTGTGGCATGTTTCGAAAACTAATACATCACAAACAACATTATTGGATCTGAATGTTGGTTGGTAGTTAGATCCTCCATTTCCCTCAGAAATTGAGTAACCTGCCCAGGCAAACTAGCCCTTCGGTACCATTTCATGATCAATATAAGTATAGACTCTTTGAATGGGATCTCTTCCTTTTTCATTTGACCCAGCCGTGTAGGTATTGCTATGAACTCTGCAATTGCCAGAGGGAAGGTATAATTCCCGTTCGAAAGCCCGAGGCCATATTACATAACAACAATCACATCTCCCTCCCATTCTTGAGCAAACCGCTTGGCAATGTCCCCCCTGTGGAAACCCAAGTGCTAGAACCTGACTGCATCTATGCTTTACTTCCGTTTCCAAAAGATTAGCAAGCTTTGCAGCAAAAGAGCCTCCATAGGCACTAATAAGATCCTTCAGCCTCAATAGAGGTGCAATGTGAGGGTTCGCTTGGCTAACAATAAAATGGTGTAGATGAAACAACTCCTGCAACTGCATCATAGGCAGGTCAATCTCCAGACTCCCATCCCTCCATCGCCGCATGGAAGTGTCGGACCCCTCATCAGGACCCACAAGAAAGGGAGGATGAGATGGAACAAGTTCACTGCTGCTATCCTTAGCCATTAGCACCTGAGTCTCACAGAGACCAGGAAAAGCACATGAGGCTGGGACAACACTCCATATAACAATGGGAGGTGATGTTAAGTAATTCAAACATCTCGGGTTCATGTTTTCTTGAAGAACAAACAGTGAACCCCAAACTCCATCCCGTCAGATCATAAGCCTCTGGAAATGGTAAGTTACTGGTGATATGCCTCAAAAACCTCTGGAGGTGCATGATATCATGAACTGCCCCATGTGTCAAAATTCTCTTAACAACTAGAAAAATCCCACCAAGCTGATCAAAGAATTGCAAAGAATGGAAATTATCTTCAAAGAAGGTCGCAAGTGCATGCGATGACCTAGGTGCAACAATTGCAGACATGATATATCCCACACTAGACCCTGCAATTATCCTGTGCAAGAGCTTGTTCTCCACCAATTTTTTTACAACACCAATATGAAAAGCATCCAATGACACACCAAATGCAGGCCCCTGCTCTGGTGAAAAAAATTTGTTGACGGAAGGTATAAGTAAGGATCTTTGCTGCTTGCAGTGGAAGATGGCCATGATTCCCGAAAAATTAATGTCTCGCATTGGCTTTGCCAACCAGCCAACAACATGACGTTGGGGCATTATGTCGAACAACTCCCCATTATTCGGAGCCCCCTTTAAGCTTGGAAAATGAAGGTCATAGAGACAGAAAATGTGTTAGCGTGGCAGAGGCTTACCCCAAATGACGGTGAAGTGGGTTCCCCGCGGAAGTGCCGAGACCTGGAATAGGAGGGGCAGGTGGTGGGCAGAAGTTAGATCCCACTGGACTTGCTTTCGACGGTGCCAACGGAGTCGCCTTAGTGTCCAGTGGCGAAGAGCAACCGCTTTGGGAGTCGCCGCCAGGGGATTTTTTGAGACAGAGGGCTCTCAAAAACACACCCCTGTCGAAAGAATCGCCGAAAGACACTCGACTGGCCATGGGGAGGGGTTTTGGGAGGTGGAACCCCCATCCTTCATTATCAACGCGGAGGAGGCATAATACCTTTCTGAGATCCCAAAACCTAAGGTCCCGCCGGAGATTACGGAAATGTGGAGGCCGAAATCGGCTGTGATTTCGGAGGTGCGATTTGGAAATGTTGAGGTCGAAATCGACGCCCCTTTTTTCTTTTAAAACAGTGCCCACAGGGACTTCTACCGGTAACGATGACGAAATTTTTTATTTTTCCACCCCATAGCTTGTTGCCCCGTCTGAGATAGCTTCTGCTATGTCTTGTGCGCATATGTGGTCGGAGATTTGAGGTCGTGTGACCTGTTTTGCTATAGCAGCGAGTTCCTCCCTTGCATAACGTTCAATAGAAGCATCTAACCAAGCTCGTATATTTTCCAATTTCTTACCCATAGCAATTCATTTTTCTTGGGATATAGAATAACCCATTGTGTTCGGGCTCTGATACCACTTGTTACGGTCCCGGATTTGACACAAGGATTCTTTGGGAGGATCTGGGATTTGCCACAGGTTACGGGTCTTCCATGCATCACTGTAGGGATAATAGGAATATATGGGAAAGACGAAGATCAATGGAGGATGAGAGAATATATGGGTTTTTTAGGAAAACCCTAACCTCGGGATCAAGAAGGTGATCTCAAGCCTGTTTACACTAGATTTAACTTAATTCTCAAAGCTTCCTCTTCTCATTACTCTTACCCCTTAAATAGGGTTTAATAAAATATTACAAAAATATCCCTATGAATAAAATATTCCAAAAATATCCCTATGAATACATAATTCCAAAAATACCCATGTGACCTAAAACTGAATTAAAATAAAATAAATTAAAGAAAACAACTAAAATAATAATTTTATTGTGTGCATAACACAAAACAATTCAATTGTTTGGTTAATTGACTACTAGAGAGAAAATTTAATAGAAATTGGGGAACAAATAACACATCTTAGAGAGGAATAGATGCGGTAAGAGAGGAGGAACCCTTGCCAAGCACCTTGGTTTGGGAACCATTAGCAATAATGACAAATTTATGAGGATGACATGGAGATAATGAATGAAGCATCTCTTTGTTACCTAACAAGTGTTCAGAAGCCCCGGAGTCAATTATCCAAAAGGAAGGGGTTGAAGCGGAAGAAATCATACCTGAGGCAATGGTAGTGGTAGTAGTAGGGCCTGGTGAAGTAGAGGATTGATCGAATAAGGATTCCAACTTCTAAATTGCAGCATAGTCTTCTACAGACACAGTCCTCGAATGAGAATCAATCCTTTCCTCCTTGTTTCTCAGCATTAATTGAGGCTGGATTGGTTGTCGCCCAATCAAGCTTGCCATGGATTTTCCAGCATGAATCCAAAAGGTGGTTTTGACTACCACAGTAAGTGCACAATTGAGGCTCAGTACAGGAATGGGTTGAACCCATTCGACCACCTCTATTGTGGTTTCCTCTTGTATTTCTGCTGCATCATCGAAATAGGGATGATGTGTCCCAATTACTAGAGAACATAGTTGATGGAGAACCAATCGGAGAAGGAGGAGATGAATCAAGAATCCGTAACAACGTAGCGCTAATGTCAACAAAAGAGGGAAAGGCAGAGCAACTAAGAAGTTGAGTCTTAGCCACCTCTAGATACGGCTTAATATTGGTAAGGGAAATAGCCGCTGCCAGTGCCTCACGCTATTTTTTTTGAACAAAAATGTTGATAGAGTATGGTTAAGCATTTTTCCATTCTTGGAGAAGGCCACGAAACCAAGCCAAAAACTCATGATAATTATCTCCTTGTTTGGTAGCCAACATACTTTGGAAAACATCATATACTTTTTTCAAGGAGGCGGTACTGGAATAGAGATTAACACATGTGTCCCAAATATCCTTGGAAATTTCCAAGTGGACCACATTGTTAGCGACATGCTCTTCCATGCTATTAATAAGCCAACCGATAACCATGTTATCATTTTTGACCCAATTACGGTAGACTTCATCTTCTTCATCAATTGGAGGAAGGGTTTGCATAACATGATTGAGAAGGTCATGAGTAATGAGAACCCTCCGTACCGACCGTGACTACCTGAGGTAATTGAAAAGACTTCATAGTGGAATTATAGTAATTCAGAGTGTATCACTCTTATTACTCATATGTCTACTCTCCATGTTGACGCAAATCAACTAGTGAGGTCAGTTGTCAAAGGGGCTCAAATAACAATTACACAATGTAATTCGATGCACTCGTAGACCAAATTAGCCACAAAAAATAAGTAGAGAATATTTTCTCGAGAATAAGCACCAAATCATGGAAAAATTGATGCTTTTATCAAGTGATAACAAGAACCAGCCACTACTTAACTTCTCTTATATTTATAAAAAAAAAAAACGAGAGAGAAGAGAATAGATGCCACTCTTATCCTTAATCCAAACTCAACCACAAAACCGAGAGCAAGTTTAAACAAGGTATTTCTTGGCAAACCGAGAGTAATTTCTTGGCAAAATAAATTCCAACTCATGGGAATACTTCAACACAAAAACAGATTCAATTGATGAAGTTCAAACGCAAAAATAATAGGGATAAGTGAGTGTTGGAATTACATCAAACATCTAACGGTTATCCAACAACATAACACACTCCTATTAGTAACATTAGATCATAGAATTGACAACAACATATGTTGGAATCCCATATCAACAATGTTTGATTCCTGTTACATAAAGGTAACTGAATCCAAATCAAAAACAGAAAAAAATTACCTTTGATCAATCATGTAATTTTGCTACAAGATGATCAAGACTACAACATCCTTTATCCTACAAGATAAATCTTCACAATGTTTATGAAGATTATCATTGTTGATTTTCATGACTCCATGGATTTTGCTCATGGATAAAGAGGAGAGAAATCCATTGGGAGAAAACATGAGGAAGAAGGGTAATGGATTTGATGATTCCTAACCCTCCCCTTGAAGCTCTATTTATAGGTTTATGAAACTACTGTATTACAATAATGCCCTTGAACTTAGGGTTTAGGGTTTAGGCTTTTAACCCTAAAATTTTAATCTAATTACATCAATGCCATCTCTATTAGATGACCCTTTATTTACCATCCTGCCATCCATGTATGTGGGCCTATGGGCCTTCTCCTTGATCTATGAGCCTTGAGCCCATCTGCTATATCTATTGGTTACATGGGTCTTCCTTGGTCTTATGGGCTTGGGCTAATCTTCTAATACACTTGGATATGTGAGTCTTCCTTGGTCGTGTGGGTTTGGGCCCTGTCTTCCAACACTCCCCCTCAAGTTGGGGGTGAGAGAATAGCATGAACTCCCAACTTGCTGCAAATGATGTATAATTTTTTTTTTGTATAATATGTATTCTTCTTCCAACATCCCTCACGCTGGTCCTCTCGTTCATGAGGCCCAACTGGTAAAATATCAGTGAGTTTAAATCACTCTTAGCCGCTAAGACATTGATCTGAAGTTTCTACCTCCACCTCTGTGTCCCTCCATAGGACAACGACTCTCAATTGGTAGAGTAATATACGATATTAATGGAGGAAAGTAACATAAATATAATAATAAGTTCCTCTGTTATGGACTTCCAACCACAAAAATGTGATATTTTTTACGGGGATGAAGTTCGTCCGTCATGGACTTCCAACCACAAATAATTTTGATATTTTTTTCCGGAGATGAAGTTCCTCCATCATGGACTCCCAAACACAAATAATTTTGATATTTTTTACGGGGATGAAGTTCCTCCGTCATGGACTCCCAACCACAAAAATTTGATTTTTTTGACGGGGATGAAGTTCCTTCGTCAAGGACTCCCAACCACAAAAAATTGATATTTTTGACGGGGATGAAGTTCCTCCGTCATGGACTCCCAACTACAAATAATTTTGATATTTTTTACAGGAACAAATAAATAATGGTATGAGGCTACCTCTTCTTCAATAATAATGTCTCATCAAACGAGACACAATAGCAATTGCTAAAATGGGATTGGTCCCATTTAACACGACCCAAAATAATCCTTTTAAAATAACCCATGAAATAGTCCAATGCACATATCTAGACCAAATAATATGCTGACCAACGAATAATCTGTCAATTCTTCAAAAATATTAATCCAACTAGAAAAAAAAAATACCAAGTCGCATAGAAATATGTATAAACTTGGCACGTATATCAAGGCAAAAAGTATTTGACCCGAGTCAGGTTGACCCAGACTCGAGTTGACCTGGTTCGGGTTGGCTCGAGTTGACTAGGTTTGGCTGGTGCAGGAGTAGTACCCTCGCGTTGCTGGTTCGCTGGCTCACTGGTCCTAGTTGACAGAACGGGAGCGGGCCAGGGCACTGTTTAAAGTTTCCTAACTTAGGTAACTTGAATAAGGCAACAATGCCATCTTCCTTGCGCAAAGAGACGGAAAACATGTGATGCAACCAAGAAACTTTCGGCTTCCAGCTAGAGATGAAAGATATGGAACTTTATAAACCAAGAGAGCGTCTTCAGACGACATCTTTCCACACAGCAAGTTTCTGAAATGGAGGGAGTAGCAACGGATATCTCGGCTGAAACGGAGCTCGCCGAAAACAGAGCTTGGCTATTCGGGAGAAAACTTTTCGACAACAATGCAAGGCCCAAAAGAGTTCTTCCAAAACGAAAATAATTCTAGCACAACTTTCCAACAGAGTGGCTGTGGTGGTCAGATCAGAACAACCAGTGAAGTTAAGCAAGGTTCTCTGAACGCAGCCCAGACCACTAGGGTTCGTCACTCCCGTCCCCATCAATTTGCGGCTATCAGTCTCCCTGTGTCTGACTTCTCCTATCGGCTACCAGACGCGGCACCGTTACAGTTATGGGTATTTTGGTGGCGCTGTGTTCGACAGTCAGCTTTTGACGACCTTCACGTCATCTCTCTATCTCACTGCTCTCATCACCTTCACAAACAAGGCTTATGCGGAAAAAGATCTGTTGTCGTCCTTATGCTCCTGGTAATTGCTATCTTCTCATTATACTTATGGAAGCAGTGTCAACCTTCTCATTCTAAAGCAAAGGGATGACAACGACTAATCCCAGAGGCAGACACTCTACCAATCAACAACAATAGGAAGAAATTTGTAGACTACTAGCGTGAAGGAGGAGGATTAGAAAATTTGGATCAGAGCAACAAGAGTTGTTTGGATCACGAGTTATTAGAGGAGATAGAATAATCTATATAACAAAGAATAATCAACCAAAGGAATAAAAGTAGTAATATGAGCAAGGAAGGCAATACAATTTAATGAAAGGAAGCAAAAAAAAGAAAAAACACTATGCACGCGTATTAAGAGATAAAATAAAAAATTTCTAACAACGGACGAGAATGAACTTTGAAAACCCATTGTCGGAGTCCTGAAAATCAAAGCTCCGATACTATATTGATTTTCAGGACTCCATGGATTTAGCTCATGGAGAAAAACAGTGAGAAATCCATTGGGAGAAAACTGGAGGAAAAAGGGTTATGGACTTGATGATTCCTAACCCTCCCCCTGAAGCTTTATTTATAGATTTATGAAACTACTATATTACAATAATACCCTTGAACTTAGGGTTTAGGGTTTAGGATTTTAACCCTGGAACTTTAACTTAATTACATCAATGCCATTTCTACGAGATGACCCTTTATTTACCATTCTGCCATCCATGTATGTGGGCCTATGGGCCTTCTCCTTGATTTGTGGGCTTTGACCCCATCTTCTATATCTCTTGGTTGCATGGGTCTTCCTTGGTCTTATGGGCTTGGGCTCTTCTTCTAATACAATTGGATATATGAGTCTTCCTTGGTCGTGTGGGCTTGGGCCCTGTCTTCCAACAATCTTGACTTGACTTGAATCAAGAATTCAAGAAGAGGGAAAAAATTGAAACGTGAAGAGAGAATATGAAAAAAAAAACCCAGATTTTACCTATATCTTCATGGCAGAACTTCTATAAGCAACTTCTTGAATGGATGACATAAGTACTTGAATAGGGATCCTAACCCCCATGCTCTGATACTATGTACAAGTTAGGACCCCATGAGAATGACTCTAGGTTAACGTGGAAGAAGAAGGAGAGAAGAGAGAGAAGAGGGAGAAAAGAGAAGGACGTTAGAGAAGAGAGTTTAGATTAAGGGAAGGAAAGAAAGCAGCAAGGGAGAAGAGAGGGTGGCTGGACGATTTCTCAAAGAGAGGAGAAGGCATGAATGCCTTACCTCTTAGCCAATGCTTACGGAACATACCATAAATAACCACTTTACCACTCCTTTGACTTGTGGGCTTCTAGCCTTGAGCTTATGGGCTTCTAGCCTTGAGCTAGTCGGCTTGAGCCCATCTTTCAACAAACTATAAAATACATATTCAAGTGATGAACATATGTTGTTATGCATATTTGTTTCAAACAATTTCTTCATTTAGAATCTATTAATGATGATGATTTAGTAAAAATCTATTAGGGATGAAATTAACGTCTTTGATTGTTAATAACACTATTAAGAACAAGGTGCTTTCGTCATTAAAATTTTCTATCAAAAAAATTTGTTGTCATTGTCAAAATTTCTATTGATGAAGAGATCTTCTAGTCTTTAAAAGATCAAAAACAATTCACCGTTATAACTATTTAACTAGTAAACTTTGACTTTTGTTGTAAAAAAACTTGAAATGATGAATTGCTTTCTGTTTTCAATTTTTTGTGGCAAACTTTTATTTTCATCACTAAAATGTCTTGCAAATGGATTGGATTGAAATTTTTGCCACAATATATTTTATGATGCACTAAGTTTTTAAGATATTGTTTTTTCAAATAATTTTTTTTTCTATTCTTTGCCATTTCTTCATGTTATATCATATGTTATTTCTATCTTTTAAAAGGTATAGTGTGGATGTGCTTCTTGTTGATTGACTTGTCTGGGTCTTTCTCTACTTTTTAGTTATTCATTGGGCATGCATGACATGGTAGTACAAGAAATATGGAGGTGGACCAGTAAAACTAGGGGTGGCAATCAAACCAAGCCGCTTAACGAATAGCTTAAGATCGGCTCGGATTTGGCTTGGTTCGGGTCAATTCTAAAATATTTTGAATCTAGTTCGAACAGCGGTTCGTGCTCATTTAAGTAACTGAGCCAAACTCGAGTAAGCTGCAGTGAGGTTTGCGATCTTGCATGATGGCTTGGTTACTAAATAAATCCTCTTTCGCCATTTGAGACTCGACAACAACAGGAGGGAAGCTTCGTTTTCACTTTCCATTTAGATTTCGAACTCTTTCGAAAACAATCTCAGTCCTAGAAACTCTCTTTCGAAAATTTTGAGAGAAAAATCGTGATGCATGCAACCCTTAAGATGGTGATTGCCGATTTTTGTCCTCGATAGACATCTTTCTACCCTACCCTTGAACTTCTTCATCTCTCAACCGGCTGTAACCGACTTCTAGTGTTCACGATGGAAGAAATTTGAAGAAGTCCATCAATGAACAAACAAGACATCAGAAAAAAAAAACAATGTGCAATTCAGCAATGAATATTTTCTTATCGAAAACAAAAATTAAGCAATTTCAACACTAAAAAAAGTGATACCATACTACCATTTTCCCCAGTATTTTTTGAATAAAATACAAAAAAAAATTCCATAGAACTAACCTCTGACAAACTCATTCATCCAAAGAAAATAGAAAACCAGTGGTGAATTCTAAGTTTTGGCAATGCAATGTTCTCTCATCTTATAAGCGAAAGAGTCAATGAAGCCACTCTGGACAAGGTTTAACGGTATAGCGGTAACCCTTGCTTTTAAGGGGAAATTTATATAGTCAAGCAAATAAGCTGGCCCCTTAAAAGCTACCAGCATAGCGGATGTTTGAGTTTGGCACTCGTGTTACATTTTTTGCTTGTTATCTGACAGATTAGTTTGGGTTAAGTTATAGAAACATCATGTCTAGATGAGCTTCTCCATATTTGAGTCTTACCTTCGATTTTGTAGCCCTACCTGGTGCTTAGCATATTAGAAAAATATCAAAGCCATCAGTCCATTGACGAAAGGATGAGGTCTCTTTAAGCCTCTCCCTCCCCTAGCTCCATCTAGACCATATACTAACGAAAAACATGTGCAATTAAGAAACTATTTTAATAAGGGGAAGATGTGTATAAAAGTCACATTTTGTGAATAAGTCATGTTTTTAAATAAGTCACATTGGCATAATAATTAAAGAGGAGTATTTTTTTATCAAACAATAATAAGTTTTCTATTTAGTGGCAAACTTTTATTGTCATCACTAAAATGTCTTGCAAACGGACTTGGAATGATGTTTTTGCCACAAAATGTTTTTGGATGAAGAACTAACTTTTTTTGACATTTTGTTTTTCAAAGAACACTTTTTTTTCAAAGAAAAATTTTTTTTCCCTCATCTAATAAGTGAAAGAGTCGATGAAGCCACTCTAGACAAGGTTTAACGGTATAGCAGTAACCCCTGCTTTTAAGGGGAAATTTATATAGTCAAGCAAATAAGCTGGCCCTTTAAAAGCTGCCAGCATAGCGGATGTTTGAGTTTGGCAATCGTGTTACATTTTTTGCTTGTTATTTGACAGATTAGTTTGGGTTAAGTTATAGAAACATCATGTCAAGATGAGCTTCTCCATATCTCGGTTTTGTAGCCCTACCTAGTGCTTAGCATATTAGAAGGGGCCTACCTAGACCTACCTAGTGCTTGCAAAAGGACTTGCAATGATATTTTTGCCACAAAATATTTTTGGATGATTGCCAGAATGGCATCCAATTGGCTGTCAACACATGAAAGAATAGGCCCTTCTAAACCTTATTATCTTGATTTGTCAACTTTATCTCGTTTCTTTTTTTGAGAGAAAAGAGATAATGTCCCTTCTTTGCATGATTTTCCTATGCTAAATAAAGAGAATAATTTACGGGAAATAAATATCTATATTCTATGCTATATATATTAAGACCAGTTCGGCAAGGAGGACGAAGAAACGGTGGCATGCATTTTCCATAAAAATTAATTACCTCTCCTTTGCTTTTTACAGTGTCATTGAGGTTTCAGTTCTCTTCGTTGGCTCTTTCTCGCTGTTCATGATTTCATTTAATAATTATCTTTGGTTGTTCATGATTTTTTTATCCTTTTTCAGAAGCCAAATATATTAAAAACCCAACATCTCAGTTTGAAAATTTAAATCTTATTTTCCAGAATTCTGCATAACAAACCAACAGTTTCCTAAATGTAAGAGATCCCCTGGAAGAGAATCAAATCCTTATCCAATCTATTTTTCTTCTTTCCTACTAAAGTGTCTTCGCAACTGGTCATCTCCTTGAGCCATTTTTCTAGGCATTAGGGAACAATGATCTGACTAGCCAATGATCACCTTCTTCGTAAAGGTTTATATGGAAGTAGTAGTTCACAAGAGCAAAAAACTTTATCCAAATGTTTTTAGAAAGACTATAAAAAAGTCAAATATAATACTTCAATTTCAGTCATATTTTCTCATTCACATCATCGGCTTAAGTAGCCATTTTACAGAATATACATAGAAGAATTATGAGTAATTAACGGGATTACACAATCATCGGATTTACAGAATATTTACATGATTTCTCTTTAAGGGAAGAAATCTCAGAGTAAATCTTAACACTCCCCCTCAAGTTGGTGCATAGATATCACTCATACCCAACTTGTCAAGACAATTGTTAAAAGCTCGGTAACACACTGCCTTGGTTAGCACATCGGCAAGTTGATCCTCAAATCGAACATGAGGGACTTCAATGATTCTTGCTTATAACTTTTCTTTAATGAAGTGTATCAACTTCAACATGTTTAGTTCTATCGTGCTGGACCGGGTTGTGGGCAATATCACATGTTGCCTTACTGTTACAGTATAATTTCATAAGACTTGTCTGCTCAATATGTAGTTCTTGTATCAAATTTTTTATCCATAATAATTCACATATTGCCTTAGCCATTTCCCTGTATTCGGCTTCAGTTGACGATCTAGCCACCACCTCTTGTTTCTTACTTCTCCAAGTGACCAAATTTCCACCTACAAATATAAAGTATCCAGATGAAGACCGTCGATCCTCTATTGATCCAGCCCAATCGACATCAGTATAACCTTCAATTTCATGTCACCTCCCTTTTTAAATAAAATTCCTTTCCCTGGAGATGATTTCGAGTAGCGCAGGATACCGTTGACGACATTCATATGTTCTTCACTTGGAGAGTGCATAAATTGACTAACCACACTTAGTACATAAGCTAAGTCTGGTCTGGTATGTGCAAGATACATTAACCTCCCAACTAGTCTCTGATTATGTTCCTTGTTAGTAGGGACTTGATCTGAATGTGTTCCCAGCTTCAAATTTTCTTCCATTGGAGTACTGATTGGACTACATGCTGTCAAACCAATTTTCTTCAATAAATCTAAAGCATATTTTTGTTGAGATAAAAAATTCCCTCCTTAAATCTTGACACTTCAATACCTAGAAAATATTTTAAGTAGCCAAGATCTTTCTTTTCAAACTCTCTAGCAGGATGACTTTGCAGTGTTTTCTTTTCTTCTGGATCATTCCCAGTTACTATCATATCATCAGCATACACAATAAGAGTTGTGATGGCCTCCTTGTTATATTTCAGGAAGAGAGTATGATTTGAGTTGCTTTGCTTGTATCCGATAGATTTCATAAAATTTGTGAACCTTCCAAACCACGCCCTTGGGGACTACAAACCATATAGGGATTTCCTCAATTTATATACTTGTTTGCATCCTTTGTTTTGCATAATACATCTAGGTGGTAATTCCATATATACTTCTTCTTGGAGATCTCCGGGCAAAAATACATTTTTAACATCAAACTGATATAAGGGCCAGTCAAGATTCACAGCCAGAGATAGTAGAATCCGAACAGTATTGATTTTGGCAACTGGTGCGAATGTCTCCATATAATTTATCCCGTAGGTTTGAGTATATCCTTTGGCGACAAGCCTTGCTTTGAACCTTTCAATGGTGTCATCGGTTTATATTTAATGATAAATACCCACTTGTATCCGACTGGAGTCTTTCCTACAGTTAGGTCTACCACTTCCCATGTTGAATTGATTTGGAGGGACCGCATTTCTTCGTTCATGGCTTCTTTCCACTTAGGATCTTTCAAGGCTTCCTGTACACTATTAGGAATAGATATAGTAGATAATTGATTCAAAAATACTTCATTTGCCTTTGACAATCTATGATAAGACAAAAACTTTTGCATGTGATACTGAGATTTAGAGGATAGAAGAGGTTCATAATTGACTCTAGGTTTTTCTCTTGTGGTTCGATGAGGTAGCACTCTTAGTTGAGTTTTGGAACTTACCAAAGGCTCAAACATGGACTCGGACTTAGAAGGCAATTGATCCATTGGTACATTATGAAGGGGAAAAAATGTCGGTTGAGACTCTGGTTGCATCACTTCCATCTAGTCTTGTCTGTCTCCATCCTGTGAAGATGTCGCCTGAAACTCTGGTTGCATCACATCTATCTGGTCTTGTCTGTCTTCATCCTGTGAATCATGTTCATTTGTATCATTTTGATGTTCACTGCTGTAATATGAATATTTACCACTTGTAGTATCCAAGATATCCAAATGATGATTAAGGGTCTGCAATTCAATCCTGTTGTCCCCCTGAATTGAAGATTCGGGAGTAGAATAATACATGTGATCTTCATGAAATACCACATCAAGAGTGACATACAATTTCCGAGAGGGAGGATGATAACAACGATAACCTTTTTGATGTTGAGCATAACCAACAAAGACACACTTGTGAGCACGGGGTTCCAATTTATTTCTCAATAGCTTATGAAGATGAACAAGGCTACACAACCAAAAATTGTAGGTGGTAGATTCGGCACAACTGGTGAACTTATAGTTTCATGAATTACACTCAAGGGAGTCTTAAATTGTAACACATTGGAGGCTATTCAGTTGACAAGATAAGTTGCAGTTGTGATGGGTTCACCCCAATAACTAGCTGACATATGAGCTTCAAACAAGGAAGCACAAACAACCGGTGGTAGTTCTTTTGCTCTGCAACCCCATTTTTCTAAGGGGTGTACGTACAAGTAGTTTGATGACTAATACCATTATCACCTAGATATTCTTTCAAACCTTGATTAACAAAGTCTCCATCATTATCACTACGGAGAGTTTGTATTGTAGAATGGTACTAAGTGGCTATCATTTTGTGAAATTGTTTGAAGAGTGAACTAACTTCACTTTTTTATTTCATTAAGCCAATCCAAGTCATTTGGGTGTGATCATCAATAAAGGAAACAATTGCTCTGAAGTGTCCACCTCCACCACTGTGTCCCTCCACAGGACAACGACTCTCAAATGGTAGAGTAATATATGATATTAATGGAGGGAAGTAACATAAATATAATAATAAGTTCATAATAAGTTCCTCCGTCATGGATTTTCAACCACAAATAATTTTGATATTTTTTTTACGGGGATCAAGTTCCTCCATCATGGACTCCCAAACACAAATAATTTTGATTTTTTTTTACGGGGATGAAGTTCCTTCGTCATGGACTCCCAACCACAAAAAAATGATATTTTTTACGGGGAAGAAGTTCCTCCGTCATGGACTCCCAACCACAAAAAAATGATATTTTTTACGGGGAAGAAGTTCCTCCGTCATGGACTCCTAACTACAAAAAAATTGATATTTTTTACGAGGATGAAGTTCCTCCGTCATGGACTCCCAACTATAAATAATTTGATATTTTTTATGAGAACAAATAAATTATGGTATGAGTCTACCACTTCTTCAATAATAATGTCTCATCAAAAGAGACACAATAGCAGCTGGTAAAATGGGTTTGGTCCCATTTAACCCGATCCAAAATAATCCTTGTAAAATAACCCATGAAATAGTCCAATGTATATATCTAGACCAAATAATATGGTGACCAAGGAATAATTTGTCAATTCTTTAAAAATAATAATCCGACCAGAGAAAAAATTATCAAGTCGCGCCGAAATATATATAAACTTGGGCACGTATATGAAGGCAAAAAATATGTGACCTGAGTCAGGTTGACCCAGACCTGAGTTGACTAGGTCTGTAGGTGTAGGAACAGTACCCTCAGGTTGCTGGTTCGCTACCGCACTGGTCCGAGTTGGCAAAACAGGAGCGGGCCAGGGCACTAATTTAAGTTTCCTAACTTAGGAAACTTGAATAAGGCAACAATGCCTTCTTCCTCGCACGAAGAAAAAAAAACATGTGATGTAGCCAAGAAAGTTTCAGCTTCCAACCAGAAAAGAAAGATACAAAACTTTATAAACCAAGAGAGCATCTTTAGACGACATCTTTCCACACAGAAAGTTTCTGAAATGGAAGGAGTAGCAACGGATATGTCGGCTGAAAAGGAGCTCGGCTCTTCGGGAGGAAACTTTTCGACAGCAATGCAAGGCCCAAAAGACTTCCTCCAAAATGGAAATAATTCTGGTGCAAGCTTCCAACAGAGTAGCTATGGTGGGCAGAGCAGAAACAGCCAGTGAAGTTAAGCAAGGTTCTCTACACGCAGCCCAGCCCACCAAGGTTCACCTCTCCCGTCCCTGTCAATGAGCGGCTGTCAGTCTCCCTGTGTCCAACTTCTCCTATCGGCCACCAGATGCGGCACTGCTGTAGCTACAGTTATTTTGGTGGCGCGGTGTTCGACAGTCAACTTTTGATGACCTTCACGTCGTCTCTCTATCTCGCTGTTCTCGTTGCCTTCACAAACAAGGCTTATGCGGAACAAGATCTGTTGTCGCCCTTATGCTCCTTGTAATTGCTATCTTCTCATTCTGAAGCAAAGGGATGACAAGGACTAATCCCAGAGGCAGACACTCTACCAATCAACAACAATGGGAAGAAATTTGTAGACTGCTAGTGTGAAGGAAGAGGATCAGATGAATTGGATCAGAGCAACAAGAGTTGTTTGGATCACGACTTATCAAAGGAGATAGAATAATCTATATAACAAAAAATAATCAACCAAAGGAAAAAAAAAGTAGTAATATGAGCAAGGAAGGCAATACAATTTAATGAAAGGAAGGAAAAAAAAAAACTATGCACATGTATTAAGAGATAAAAGAAAAAAATTCTAACAACGGATGAGAATGAACTTTGAAAACCTATAGTCGAAGTCCTGAAAATCAAAGCTCTGATACCTTGTTGATTTTCAGGACTCCATGAAGGTGAGAAACCCATTGGGAGAAAACTGGAGGAAGAAGGATTATGGACTTGATGATCCCTAACCCTCCCCCTGAAGCTCTATTAATAGATTTATGAGACTACTGTATTACAATAATACCCTTGAAGTTAGGGTTTAGGGTTTAGGGTTTTAACCCTGGAACTTTAACTTAATTACATCAATGCCATCTCTATGAGATAACCCTTTATTTACCATCCTACCATCCACGTATGTGGGCCTATGGACCTTCTCCTTGATCTGTGGGCCTTGAGCCTATCTTCTATATCTCTTGGTTGCATGGGTCTTCCTTGGTCTTATGGGCTTGGGCCCATCTTCTAATACACTTGGATATATAGTCTTCCTTGGTCGTGTGGGCTTGGACCCTGTCTTCCAACAATCTTGACTTGAGGTGAATCAAGAATTCAAGAAGAGGGAAAAAATTGAAACTGTAAAGAGAGAATATGAAGAAAAAAACCAGATTTTACCTATATCTTCATGGCAGAACTCCTTCTATAAACAATTTCTTGAATGGATGACATAAGTACTTGAATAGGGATCCAAACCCCCATGCTCTAATACCATGTAGAAGTTAGGACCCCATGAGAATGACTCTAGGTTAACGTGGAAGAAGAGGGAGAAGGGAGAAGGACATTAGATAAGAGAGTTTGGATTAAGGGAAGGAGAGAATTCGTCAAGGGAGGAGAGAGGGTGATTGGACGATTTCTCAAAGAGAGGAGAAGGCATGATTGCCTTACCTCTTAGCCAATGCTCTTATTTATAGTGTTACAAAGCCCTTAGGGTTACAACTCAATAAATTGAAAGACATACAATGACAATGTATTTACATCTTCATGTCATCCTTATGGAACATACCATAAATAACCACTTTGTCACTCCTTTGATTTGTAGGCTTCTAGCCTTGAGCTTGTGGGGTTGAGCCCATATTTCAACAAACTATAAAACACATTGTCAAGTGATGAACATATGTTGTTATGCATATTTGTTTCAAACAATTTCTTCATTTAGAATCTATTAATGATGATGACCTATTAAAAATATATTAGGGATGAAATTAAAGTCTTTGATTGTTAATAACACTATTAACAACAAGGTGCTTTCGTCATTAAAATTTTCTATCAAAAAAAGTTGTTCTCATTGTCAAAATTTCTATTGATGAAGAGATCTTCTAGTCTTTAAAAGATCAAAAACATTTCACCTTTAAAAATATTTAACTAGTAAACTTTGACTATTGTTGTTAAAAAACTAGAAATGATGAATTTCTTTCTTTTTTCAATTTTTTTTGTGGCAAACTTTTATTTTCGTCACAAAAATTTCTTGCAAGCCACAATATTTTTTATGAAGCACTAAGTTTTTAAGAAATTGTTTTTTCAAAAAACTTTTTTTTCTGTTCTTTGCCATTTCTTCATGCTATATCAAATGTTATTTTTATCTTTTAAAAGGTATAGTGTGGATGTGCTTCTTGTCGATTGACTTGTCTGGGTCTTTCTCTACTTTTTAGTTATTCATTGGGCATGCATGACATTGTAGTACAGGAAATATGGAGGTGGACCAATAAAACTAGAAGTGGCATCAAAACGATCCGCTTTGCGGATAGCTTAAGCTCGCTCAGATTTGGCTTGGTTCAGTTCAATTCTAAAATATTTTGAATTGAGTTCGAACAACGGTTCGTGCTCGTTTAAGTAATTGAGCCGAACTTGAGTGAGCTGCGGTGAGGTTCGCGATCTTGCGAGACGGCTTGGTTACGAAATAAATCCCCTTTCGCCATTTGAGACTCGACAACAACAGGAGGGGAGCTTCGTTTTCACTTTCAATTTTGATTTTGAACTCTTTCGAAATCAAAACTCTCAGTCTTAGAAACTCTCTTTCGAAACTTTCGAGAGCAAAATCGGTGATGCATGCAACCTTTAAGATGATGATCGCTGATTTTTGTCCTCGATAGACCTCTTTCTACCCTATCCCTCAACCAGCTGTAACCAACTTCTGCTGTTCACGATGGAAGAAATTTGAAGAAGTCCATCAATAAACAAACAAGACATCAGAAAAAAAAATGTACAATTCAGCATTGAATATTTTCTTATCGAAAAAAGAAATTAGGCAATTTCAACACAAAAAAAGTGGTACCATACTACCATTTTCCCTAGTATTTTCCGAATAGAATAAAATAAAAATATTCCATAGAACTAACCTCTGACAGTGGAGAGGACAAAGGTGGAGCAAAGAGCACAGAACAACAAAAAAGCCAAGAAGCACCAAAGGAGCCTGTTCCCGGAAAGAAGGTGCTCTCACTCCCGTCTCTTCCGATCCTTCATGCTTCCCTCTTCCTCCCCCGAAATCAATCACTACAACCCCCACCACCACCTCAACCAACTCATTCATCCAAAGAAAACAGAAAACCTGCGGTGAATTCCAAGTTTCGGTGATGCGATGTTCCCTCATCTTATAAGCGAAAGAGTCGATGAAGCCACTTTGGACAAGGTTTAATGGTATAGCAGTAAACCGTGCTTTTAAGGGGAATTTTATATAGTCAAGCAAATAAGCTGGCCCCTTAAAAGCTGCCAGCATAGCGGACGTTTGAGTTTGGCACTCGTGTTACATTTTTTACTTGTTATCTGACAGATTAGTTTGGGTTAAGTTATAGAAACCTCATGTCCAGATGAGCTTCTCCATATTTGGGTCTTACCTTCGGTTTTGTAGCCCTACCTAGTGCATAGCATATTAGAAGGGGCCTACCTAGCCCTACCTAGTGCTTGCAAAAGGATTTGCAATGATATTTTTGCCACAAAATGTTTTTGGATGAAGAACTTTTTTTGACATATTTTTTTCAAAGAACGCTTTTTTTTTCAAAGAACAATTTTTTTTTTGTAATTTGTTGTTCGTTGCCTGTTCTTTAGCATTTCTTCAAGTTATATCATATGTTACTTCTATCTTTTAGAAAGTATAGTGTGGATATGGTTCTTGGCGGTTGGCTTCTCCGTGTCTTTCTCTACTTGGCTGTGTTTTCAGTTATTCATTGGGCATGCCTGACATGATAGTACAGGAAATATGGAGGTGGACCGGTAAAACACCTGTGAGTTTTTTAGGCACCCGGGACCAAAAACATAATTGGACCATGAAAAAGTACAAGTTGAGTTGGGTCTGCTCGGTTTTCATAGATTTAATGTTAGTATCTCGGCAGTAAAGAAATCCTGCTGGGTCTGAAACGGAGGCGAGTGGGCGGGATTGATCACATTTGGTCCTATTTTAGAAGCACGGAAATTTGCCATTTCTATTTGTTGTTTCTACACATCCAAAGTGAGACGCAGAAGCAATTTGTCTCGTAATGGGTTCTCAAGTTTGGCCACCAGCCAGCCAAGCAAAAATTATGGTGTTCCCACTCCCATTTGGAGAAGGTTAGCTGTCCAGACCCTCTCGGCATGGCTTGCCAGCTAAACTTTTGCTTGAAAATTAATGGCTTACTTTAAAATCACGTCTTTCCGTTTGAAATTGTTAAACGACTTCCTACAAAAACACAGTTTTCTCTTCTACTGCTTAAAACAGATACAGGCACTATACAAGACGAAGAGATGGCTCTAACGAGAGCAATATTCGTTGTGTTGCTGCTTTGCCTTACGTTTGAGTATGAGATTGCTCATGCCAAGCTTTGGATCGTTGGCGACGAAGCTGGTTGGGATTACAACGTCTCTCCGTGGCCTCTCAACAAGGACATCAAGCCCAAGGATCAGCTCCGTATGCATACTTTTGTTCTCTAGCTCTTTCAAGTTTCATCTGATTATGGATTAATTTTGATTTTTTCCCATAACGAGTTATATTTGGTTCTGCCAGTATTCCAGTACGATCCCAGAGACCATGATGTTGCTGTAAATCTCTCTGATTTGAGAGAGTTTTTATTATGCAACTCAGAAAAATGTCGAAAATACAATCTGCCGACGGGTTCAACAGAAACCCTATTCGAAAGGAAGAGGGAAAGGGAAAATTACAGTTATACCCTTGGACAAACCAAAAAAGGCAAATAAAGATAAATATACATATTTACATTAACACCCCCCCTCAAACTTATGAAGGTGAAAGGACCATAAGTTTGCTGATGAGATGCTGAAAACGAGGAGCTGTATGCGATTTGGTGAAGACATCAGCAAGTTGAGATGTGGAGGAAACATGGGGCAAGGTGAGAGAGCCTTGTAAGTAGTGATGCTGCACAAAATGACAATCAATCTCAATATGCTTCGTACGCTCATGAAAGACAGGATTCTTGGCAATCTGAATGACACTTTGATTATCACAAAACATAGGAGTAGCAGACAGTTGAGGAAAGCCAAATTCTTCAAGTAAGCGGCGAAACCAAATTAACTCAGCAACAGTGGATGCCATAGCCCGATATTCTGCCTCGGCAGAAGAGCGAGAGACAACGGATTGTTTCTTGCTCTTCCAAGCCACCAAAGAATTGCCAAGGAAGATACAATACCCAGTAGTCGATTTGCGATCTGTCGGATCACCAGCCCAGTCAGCATCAGAATAACCAGTGAGAACCAAATCAGAGGTGGAGGACAAAAGTAAGCCATGATGCACAGTGCCACGTAAGTAACGTAAGATGCGGAGAACGGCAGTCCAATGAGTGGTACGAGGGGCGGAAGCAAACTGACTAACCACATGAACAACATAGGTAATATCAGGACGGGTGACCGTCAAGTAAACCAAGGACCCAACAACCTCTCTGTACCGGGTAACATCAGACAACAAGTCACCATCTGTAGGGCTAAGGCGATGATTGAGTTCAATGGGAGAGTCGATAATCCTATCATCTGTCAATCCTGCGCGACTGATCACTTCAGATATGTACTTTGACTGAGACAAAATATAACCTTCAGGAGAATAGGCAACTTCAATACCCAAAAAATACCGTAAATAGCCAAGATCTTTCATTTCAAAAAGAAAATGAAGTTGACGTTTAAGATCTGCAATGCCATCTTCATCAGTACCAGTCACAATCATATCATCAACATATAGAAGGACCACAATATGCCCTACAGCAGTTTTACGAATGAACATGGCAGAATCATAGTTGGAAGCAACAAAGCCAAGACGAAGCAAGGAGGAACTAACTTTGCAAACCAAGCGCGAGGAGCCTGTTTGAGACCATATAAAGCCTGTCGAAGACGGCAAACGTAACCAGCAGGATGAGAAAGGCTTGGTGGTGGTCGCATATATACCTCCTCGGTCAAATCACCATTTAAAAAAGCATTTTTAACATCCAATTGATGAAGATGCCATCTGTAAACTGCTGCAATAGAGAGCAAGGTACGAATGGTCTTCATTTGAGCAACAGGAGCAAAAGTCTCATCATAATCGAGGCCTTCAGTTTGTGAGAACCATTTAGCAACTAACCGAGCTTTGTAGCGCTCAAGTGTACCATCAGATTGAGTTTTGACTTTGAAAATCCATTTACAACCAATAACATGCTTACCTGGAGGAAGTGACACCAACTCTCAGGTACCTGTTTGGTGCAAGGCAGTGAGCTCATCATTAATGGCTTGGCGCCAATTTGCATCGGATGCAGCTTCCTTGTAGGACTTAGGCTCAACAAAAGAATGAATCCTAGATAAAAAAGTCAAATAGGGAGAAGAGAACAAATATGAAGATGGACTATACCTCTGAGGTGGATGGCGGACACGAGTGGAGACGCGAGGAGTGGCAAGAGGCGGATCACCAGAGTCCAGAGAGTCGAGAGGGAGAGGCGCCATGGGAGAAGGTGAGTCAGTACCTGCATGTGATTGTTGTGAGGCAGACTAGAGGAAGCCTCCGAATTGAGAGGTGAATCAGGGGACAGATGGTGAGTGATTAACTGGTCATCATGGGGCTCATCAGAAACAAAGGGATCAATGTGTAACAATTCTGGATCATGCAAACTAGGTGTAGACAAGGGAATCCGAAAGTAACAAAATTGCTCCAAGAACTTAACATTGCGAGAAACAAATAGTTTACCGGACTCAGGGTGGTAACATCGATATCCTTTTTGACCAAACCCATAACCAAGAAACACACATAAAGCAGATTTGGCAGATAATTTTGTGCGATAGGAAGGGGGTAATAAGACAAAGCATGCACAACCAAAGACACGCAAGTGTGCATAGGTAGGACGAACACGATATAACCGTTCAAAGGGGGAGATACTGCCAGAAACAAATGAAGGAATACAATTAATCAAATAAGTGGCAGTATGAAGAGCTTCCCCCCAAAATTCAGGAGGGACAGAGGCATGAAGCAGCAAGGAGCGAGTAGTTTCAACAAGATGATGATGTTTACGTTCTGCAACACCATTCTGCTGAGGGGTGTAAGGACAAGACAACTGATGAATAGTGCCCTCAGACTTCAGAAAATCATTCAATAAAGATGACATATACTCACCACCCGAATCAGAGCGAAAAAATTTAATGTGAGTAGAAAAATGGGTCCGCACCATAGCACAAAATTGAACATAAATAGAATAAAAATCGGATTTGCGATGCATAAGAAATATCCAAGAGAAACGAGTGAAATCATCGACAAGCAATGCATAAAAACGAGCCTCACCCTTAGTGGGTACAGGTGTCGGGCCCCAAACATCAGAGTGAACAAGATCAAAAGGAGAAGAAGTAACTGAGTGACTTAATGTAAAAGGTAAATGGCATTGTTTGCCAAGATGACAACCAACACAATCACTAAGAGGGGAATATTTAATAGTAGAATCCAACATGTTGTGTGTGATCATAAACTGTAAACGAGAAGCAGAAACATGTCCTAAACGAGTATGCCATAAGTAAAAAGGATTGTTTACAGAAAGTAAATCTTGCAACATGGATTGAACTGATAAACTAGACACCTACAGAGATACCGGTAATTTTAAGTCATCAAGCAAATAAAGACCACCTTCTCTATGGCCTATCCCAATCTGCCTCCCGGACTTGCGATCCTGTATAAGACAATGATCAGAAGCAAATGAAATGGTAAGACCTAAATCAGTGAGTTTGCCAATGGAAAGAAGGTTAACAGCGAGATGGGGAACATAGAGAACATCAGATAATGACCAAGTAGAGTGAGAGACAATTCCAACCGAGGCTAGTGGCATGGAAGAGCCATTAGCAGCTTGGATGTTAACTGGGTGAGAAGGCTTAACACAATCATGTAGAAGAAACAAGTGGGGGGTCATATGGTGTGTGGCCCCAGAATCTAAGATCCATTTGTGAGTGTCACTGGAGCTAGCCAAACAAGACATACCTGCATGGGATGCAAATTGAGTATTGGGAGCAGACGACTTGCCAAGAATGCGAGTGAGCTCGATAGCTAATGATGAGAGATCAAGTGTAGAATCACTGCTGGGGGGAGATGGTGCAGGAGGTGCCTCTGAATAATCCAACGATCCAATGGCAGCAGATGGACGAAAACCTCTATGTGGTGGACGACTAAAGGTATGATGTGGTGCAGATTTGAAGTGGCCTTGATGTTGACGACTGGAGGCATGATGTTGTGGAGGTTTGAAATTGCCTTGATGTTTAGTGTTGATTTGTAATGAGGGGCACTGGTGTTTCCAATGACCTTTACCATGACAGTAGGAACATTCATCTTGTGGAACTGGTATTTTTGGCTTCCCGGATGACTGATGAGTTTGAGAGTGTGTTCCAGAACCAAGTATGCCCCCTGATGGTTGAGAAGGGTGGATCCTCTTATCAGTTCAAAATCACTGCGAAGAGCCATAAGGAAATCGGTAAGCTTGCGATCATCACATGCTCTGGTATATTCAGGGAGCTTCCGAAAGGAGGGTGGATCCATCATATATAGTTGATCCCACAGAGGTGTCATAAATGAATAGAATTCTTGAATTGTACGATCACCTTGCTTAGCAGACCGTAGTTCTGTCTCAATTTGATACCTTTTAGCAAAGTTTGTCTGTTCATATAGAGTTTCCAAGTAGTCCCATATTTCTTTTGCAGTCTCATACTTCAAAAGTTGCAAACTGATAGACTGATCTACTGAGTTGTTAATCCAAGTGATGATCTTTGCATTATCAGTCAACCACTTCTTATTTTCTTTTATGAAGTCAGTGGATGCAGGCTCTGGAGCAGTGATTTGTCCATCAATGTAATCCCACAAGTCCTTTCCAATTAAAAAATTTCTCATCACAAACTTCCAAAGGGAGTAATTACTCCCAGTTAACCGGACAGAGATAACCTTCATATCATGGCTAATTGAATCCATAGGACTGTAAGTCTAACAGCAAAAGCGCCAAACGCAACAACCAAAGCCAATTCTTAATCCAGCCAAGCTAATCAACCTTGCTCACAATACAAATCGAAATCACACTTTCTCAAACAAAAAACAGATGCATGAGAGCGTCAAACAGCCACACAGAGTTGCTGCCAAATCCCATTCTGAACCTTCAAACTCAATAACCTTCAACGGTAAGTCTACTGCCAAATCCCACTCCGAACCTTCAAACCAAATGCAGAAATCCACGCTCACCGCACCACGAGTACCAGAAATCGACGAAACAGAGTAACACAACCACAAAGAACCGAGAAAAAGATGGAAACCGACCTCTGATGGCGCCGAAACGACAATGCAACCAACGACAGGGATTTTGCGGGGCGGCGAGACGTCTTCAAGGACCCTAGATCACCGGACGTGGAGCAGACGAGCGTCGCGAGGCAGAAGACGAGCCGAACGAGAGCAATCCGAGCAGAAAAAGAAAAAATTTGAGTGCGGGAGCAACCAAATCACCTTAGACAACCAAATCGAAGCAAAATCGATCGATTTCCCGCTCTGATACCATGTAAATCTCTCTGATTTGAGAGAGTTTTTCTTATGCAACTCAGAAAAATGTCGAAAATACAATTTGTCGACGGGTTCAACAGAAACCCTATTCGAAAGGAAGAGGGAAAGGGAAAATTACAGTTGTACCCTTGGACAAACCAAAAAAGATAAATAAAGATAAATATACATATTTACATTAACAGTTGCGGTAGTTCCTGAAGCATATTACGAAGCTTGCAAGATAGAAAGAAATCAGTCGGCAATCTTTTACAGAACTGGGAATGATACTATCACTCTTGCTTCGGGTGGGAACTTTTTCATTAGCAGTGTTTTGGACGATTGCCAGAATGGAATCCAAATGGCTGTCTACACAAGAAAGCATAGGCCATTCTAAACCTTATTATCTTGATTTGTCAACTTTTTCTGGTTTCTTTTTTTGAGAGAAAAGAGATAATGTCCCTTCTTTGCATGATTTTCCTATGCTAAATAAAGAGAATAATTTGCGTGACGAATAATTATCTATATTCTGTGCTATATATATTAAGACCAATTCGGCAAGGAGGAGGAAGAAACGGTGGCATGCATTCTCCATAAAAATTAATTATCTCTCCTCTGCTTTTTTACCGTGTCACTGAGGTTTCAGTTCTCTTCGTTGGCTCTTTCTCGCTGTTCATGATTTCATTTAATAATCATCTTTGGCTGTTCATGATTTTTTTTTATCCTTTTTCAGAAGCCAAATATATTAAAAACCCAACATCTCTGTTCGAAAATTTAAATCTTGTTTTACAGAATTCTGCATAACAAACCAACAGTTTCCTAAAGGTAAGAGATCGCCTGGAAGATAATTGAATCCTTAGCCAATCTGTTTTTCTTCTTTCCTACTAAAGTGTCTTCGCAACTGGTCATCTCCTTGTGCCATTTTTCTAGGCATTTGGGAACAATGATCACCTTCTTCGTAAAGGTTTATATGGAAGTAGTAGTTCACAAGAGCAGAAAACTATATCCAAATGTTTTCAGAAAGACGGTAAAAAAGTCGGAATTAATACTTCAATTTCAGTCATATTGTTTTGCTCTCTAGCCATGGATCGAGTCACCTGCGCGCTCCTCGGTCTTCCAGATTTATTGATGGTGAAGGTCTGTATGTCAGATGCTTGGAACGCCCAATGGCGACAGAGTAGCTCCGCTGGGAAGACGAACAGACACGTCGAGCTCCAACCAGGAGCTGAACCGTCTGGCGGTCGGAACTCGGCAGGGAAGGTGAGACGATGTCTCTGAGAGTGGATCTAGGGAGGTCGTGGAGAGAAAGAGTCGACGGCGGATGTAGTTTAGAGGTTTATGCGGAAGAGTTGAAAACAGGGGATCTCGGATGGGAGAGGGAAATGGAAGTGACGCAGCAGCTGGTCGTGAGAAAGAAGATGAATGGACGTGAGGGGGATAACCGAGCTTTGGAGGAAGCTCGCACCTAGGCCTCGTTGGAGAGACTACCTGATCTCAATTAACTATTCCAATTCAATCCAATGACATCCCTATAAATAGGAACGCTCCCATACAAAATCATGCAAAGCATACATGTCTAACGAAATTACAAAAAATGCCAATAAATAAGACATGCAAAAAATTACATCAATTACCCCTATGTCTACCCCCCTGGAGCAAGAGCTTGTCCTCAAGCTCAAAGTTGGGGTAACGGGCCCGGAATTCTTCAAGAGGCTCCCATGAGTCAGCCACTAACTCGGTGTTAGCCCACTGAACTCCCATGACTCGTGAACGCGGCGAGCCTGCAAAACCTGGGCTGGAGAAGGCAAAGCACAACCCTTATGCAATGGCGGCAAGGGTGTGTGCAACATGGGTGAGTCGTGACGAAATGGTTTAAGGATGGAGACATGGAAGACATCATGGATACGGACGTCTGGTGGAAGCAGGAGGTGATAAGCTACCTTGCCAAAGCGAGCCAATACCTCAAAAGGACCATAAAATTTGGGGGACAATTTGTGCCTTCATGTTGCTGTAAGTGAGCGCTACCGGCAAGGCTGAATACGCAACCACACATAATCGCCCGGAGCAAAAGAAAGGTCCCTATGACGCTTGTCATAGTTATGCTTCATCGTGGCTTGAGCCTTCTGGAAGTTGGACTTGACCTGTGCTAGCATTGTGTCCCTTTCGCCAAAGGCCTGGTTAATCAGCGGCAAGTGAGACAGACCAGGCTCATAAGAGAGAATCCGAGGAGGTGCACGACCATATACCACCTGGAACGAAGTGGTGCCGAGTGTCATATGGTAAGAAGTGTTGTAACAATACTCCGCCCATGCCAACCAATGGACCCAGCGTTTGGGATGGTCCCCAACAAAACACCGCAAATAGATCTCAAGGTTGCGGTTCACCACTTGAGTTTGCCCATCAGATTGAGGATGGTAGGCAGAGGAGAAGGCCAATTTGGTACCCTGCAATTTAAAAAGATCTTTCCAAAAGGTGCTGGTGAAAACCGCATCGCGATCACATGTAATGGACTCCGAAAAACAATGCAGACGCACAATATGTTCCATAAAAAGGTGGGCTACTTGTGCTGCTGTATATGGATGTGTCAAGGGCAGGAAGTGCTAGTATTTAGAAAACCGATCCACCACAATCAGAATTACAGATTTGCCCGAAGAAGTGGGAAGACCCTCAATAAAATCCATGGAGATATCAGCCCATACTTGAGACAGAAGTTGAAGAGGTTGCAACAGGCCCGCTGGGTGTAAAGATTCGGCCTTGTTCCTCTGACAAACTTGGCACACCAAAACATAGTCAGCAACCATACACTTCAACCCTTTCCAATAGAAATCCCGGCTGATACGAAAATAAGTTTTCTGTTGGCCCTCATGAGTGCTATCGTGTACTGCAACAATAATGGTGGTGAGGAGAGGGGAGGTATGTTGGAGAAAGAGGCGCTTCTTATATAATATGAGCCCATCTTGAATTTCCCACTGGTGATCTGAAGTGCCTTGCTCAATCTGCCAGTAAAACTCTAGGAGCTCAAGATGGTTCTGAATGTCACCCCGGATGGAGTCGAGTACAAGGACTCACGGTTGACTGAGGATCCACTAATTCCCTACGGGACAGGGCATCTGCGCCCCTGTTAAGGCGGCCTGGATTGTATTCCACCTTGAAATCAAAACCCATGACCTTATTGATCTAGTGTTGCTGGGGGGAAGTTGTGAGATGTTGTTCCAACAAGTACTTCAAACTGCAACGGTCTGTACGGATCACAAAGTGCCTACCCTACAAGTAGGGCCTCCAATGCTGGATGGCTTTGGCTAAGCCAATGATTCCCGTTCATAAGCCGCTAATTTGTGGTGGCGGGGAGCCAACTGCCGGCTGAAATAAGCTATGGGGTGCCCCTCCTACTGTAAGACGACACCAATGCTACCACCTAATGCATCACATTCCACAATGAATATTTCTTCAAAATTCGGAAGTTGGAGAACCGGTGCCGAAGCTAAGGACTATTTCAGCTGGTGGAAGGATGAATCGGCTGCGTCTGTCCATGTGAAGGAGTTCCGCTTGAGTAGGCTTGTGAGCGGGGCAGCGATTTGGCCATAGTCCCGAATAAACTTCCTGTAATAACCGGCCAACCCTAGAAACCCCCTCAAAGTTGTGACCGAATGCGGAGTTGGCCAGTCCAACATTGACTTTATTTTTGTACTGTCCACCTTAACCCCTGAGGCAGAAATAACATGGCCCAAGTAGGCAACCTCGGCAGTCTCTATCGCACATTTAGACTTATTAAGGAATAAATGGTGTGAACGCAGAAGGTGGAATACCTGGTGCAGGTGCTGAATGTGGTCGCCCCAATTCTGGCTATAGATTAGAATATCATAAAAAAATAAAAGAACATATTTGCACAATAAGGGCCGGAATACCACATTCATGAGTGCCTGGAATGTTGAGGGTGCATTGGACAGACCAAAGGGCATCACCAAGAATTTAAAATGGTCGTGGTTGGTATAGAATGCCGTTTTCTCCACATTATCAGGATGGACTCGGATTTGATGGTAGCCAGATTTCAAGTCCAACTTCGTAAATAACTCGGCGCCATGAAGTTCATCCAACAACTCATCCACCACTGGAATGGGAAATTTGTCCTTCACCGTGTGAGCGTTGAGCTCCCTATAGTCTACACAGAACCGCCTTGAGTTGTCATGTTTCTTGACCAATAGAATCGGCGATGAGAACAGGGAACGACTGGGCTGAATGACGCCCTGAGTTAACATGAGCTCACATTGGCAGTCTATCTCGTCCTTTTGAAAGTGAGGGTACCTGTATGACCATACCACAACTGGATCAGTTCCCAACTTCAACTGGATGCGATGGTCACAAGCCCGTATCGGAGGGAGGGTAGCACTTTGTTGAAATAAGTAAGAAAATTCCTCTGTCAGCTGTGTGAGTTGACTGCTCTCTGGAGCCCTCAACTGGATAGTCTAAAGAGTGCACGATAGGGGAACATGCATACCATGGAGTGTGAGCTGTTGGTGACCCTAGTGGAAACTCATAGTGAGGGACTTGAAATCCCACAATATCGGACCCAACTGCTGTAACCATTTAATGCCTCGGACATAATCAAATCCAGCAAGCGGAATGATAAAAAAATCTGCCTGGAAGGTGTGGCCTTCAATGACGAAAGTTACTACTGCACATAACCCCACACTGGTAATTTTTTTCCCATTTGCTACTGAAACCGAGACACCTGAATTGTGCTGCAGTGGCAAGCCCAACTGTTGGGCTGCGGGTTGACTATGGAAATTGTGGGTGTTGCCTGAGTCAACCAATGCAAGTAATAGAAGAGTCTGAATGCCAGCTTGGACTTGCATCATCGTGGTGCTGTGTAACCCGGTGATGGCAATGAGGGAGATGGTTGGGGCTCTTCTTCTGTGCCGACTTCTTCTTCGAAGGGGGGTGGGTGGCTGTCCTGGGGATCCTCTTCCTCTAACCAAAACAACCTCTTGCACATGTGGCTTTGAGTGTACTTCTCATCATAGTTAAAACAGAGCCCCTGGGCCCGACTTTTTTCCATGTCGAACATAGAAAGGTGTTTAATAAACTAAGGGGGAGGTGCTGACCTGGTAGGCTCGGCTGACTGGGCTGTTGGCTGTCCTGGAAGTAGAGGGGTGCCGGGGTTTGCTGGGCACCTGTGGGCACTCTACTCGGCCAAGGGGAGCGACATAATCAAGATTTTTTTAAGATGTGTTGTTTAGCATTGAAAGTGCAGGCCAAATTCATGGGATGGTCCAAAGAGGAGGGGCCATGAAATTCCACCTCAAAGCATAGAGCCTCCACCAACCCTGCAGTGAACAAGTTGACATGTTGACTCGGGCGGACAAATAGACTAGCGCAGGCAAGGCGTTCTTGAAACTGTTTCTGATACTCCTAGAAGGAGCCCGTTTATTTGTGATTAACCAAATGCCAAAGGGGATTGCTGCGTGCAGGGGGCCCAAACCTTAACTAGCATGACTCCTTTAAGAGATCCCAATCATGTATGAGGTGCGCCGAATTGAACTAGGAATACCACAGTAATGCCTCGTCTAATAGATGGAAAGCAGCCAATGAGACTCTCTCCTCCGGGTGGGTGTACTGGTGCCAAAAGAAGTTCTCACAGCGGTGTAGCCACATTAATGGGTCTGTAGACCCGTCATAAGTTGGGAATGTAAGCTTGGTGTACCTGGGTACATTGGTGTTGTTGTTGTCGTGAATGCTCCCAGGAGGGGGTCTGAGCAGGACTCATCAGAGGCATAGGCGGGAGTGGAGGGTCGGGGTATTATGAAGAGCGTGATTCATTTCCCGAATGGGAAACCTCCCATGAACCTAGAGAATTGAAAAGCTGGAGAATGGTCTCCCGAAGCTCCTAGGCCCAAACTCTGTTCGAAGGTCCTCCATGGTTGTACGCCCATCAGCTGGAGAGGAAAATTCGTCCAAGGTGGTCCTATCTGATACCACATTGTTATGCTTTCTAGCCATGGATCGAGTCACCCTACGCTCTCCTCGGTCTTCCAAATTTATTGATGGTGATGGTCTATATTTCAGATGCTTGGAACGTCCAATGGCGATAGAGCAACTCCGTCGAGAAGATGAACAGAACTCGGCAGGAAAGGTGAGACGACGTCATTGAGAGTGGATCTAGGGAGGTCGTGGAGAG